>NC_045427.1:422746880-423051523 GCF_902635505.1 Sarcophilus harrisii | reverse complement strand
TCTTTCCCCCCAACTTCTGTAGCAGTGCAAGGCTGTGTTCTGTTTGCTGTGTGTGTGTGTGTGTGTGTATATATATATATATATGCCTATATATATCTATACATATATATGCTCTTCCTTTGTAGTCTCTCAGCAGGGACGGAACATTGCAGCTGGGTTGTCTGTGTCTAGTCGCGGAATCCAGTGTGAAGGCCCTCTCCTCAACTGCTCTCCAAGTTGGTTTGAATAGAGATGCCAACTTCTTTGCACAGGGGTCAAGATTCCTGAAAGTTCAGTGTAAGGGGAAAGAGAAAACAGAGATCAGAAGGGAAAAGAAGTTTTAAAAAAAAAATGAAAGGAACAAAAGGGCAAAGTTAGTTAACCATCTCTGGTTATTTTCTTGCCAAATTCCCAACTGAGGCCTTCTACTTCTTGGTTGAGTAAAAAGGTTCAGGTGGCTCATGTTCCCCCAGGATCACAGGGAAGCATCCTGCTGCGGCCTATTCTTTTTTATGTCATGACCCCTTTGGTTGGCAGGTGAAGCTGGTGGACCCTTTCTCAGAGAATAAACATTTGCATACCACCTACTATGTGCCAGGCATTTCTACTATTTAGTTTTACAAATCTTCTCATTTGATTCTCACAATCTCCCTGAGAGATGGATGTTATTAACATCTGGGTCAGATTGAAAATCGGGTCTTCCTGATTTCCAGACATAGTGCTCTATCCAATGAGATATCAGTTACTTTTAGATGCATAGAATAAATTACATAGGATTGTGAATTGATATACAATAATCAAAAAAATTTTTTTTCTAAAGTATATGGATGTCACGTGAAGAACTTCTGCTGTAGGGGTAAAGAGATGAGCTAAGGAATTAATAGGTCCAGCCTTGATTGAATCCCAGCACTAGTGCTATGTGACTTCATACAAATCATTTCATCCCTCTCAGCCTCTGTATGCTGATCTGTAAAATGGGGGCCTTGGACTTTAATGTCCCTCCTCTTCTAAATCCTCTGGTCAAGAACCTAAGCCACCATAAAATCACACAAATCATTTGATTTAACAACTCCACAACTAGGCATGAATCCCAAAAGAGATTTTTAAAAAAGGAAAAGGACTTATATGTACAAAAATAGTTATAGAATTCAGTCATAGAGCAAAGAATTGGAAATTGAGGGGATATCCATCAATTGTGGAATGGCTGGATTAACTGTGGGATGTGATTATGATGGAACACTATTGTTCTATGAATGAGCGAAACAAATTTCCAGCAGAAGATATTTTGAAAAAACTTCAGGAAAGATCTGTCTCAATTGGGCAGTGGGGGAGATGGCTCAGTACAGCCCAGAGATCCAGGGCAGAGAGGCCTCCACATGACAGAGGAATCTACTGGGAGGCTCTTAGCTAAAATAACAGCAGTATTGGCTACTCTGCCCTGATTCAGAAACCAGTGTATCAGGAGGCTAGCTGTGAGACCACCAACACAAGTACAGAAGGCAAATAGTGAGATGCTGACCCCCCAGAATAATAATCAGGACCTGGCCATGCCACCCAGCATGGGAAGGAAGATGGAAGTACCAGCCCCAAGGCAGTGTGAAGCCACTGTCACCTGTGAGGAAGCTTGGAACACTATCCCCTTTGCCCTAAGAGCAGACCTCAACCTTTAGAAAATGAGCAAAAAAGCAAAAAGAGCTCTGACCATAAACAGGTTTTATGGAGACAGGAAAGAACAGACTTCAAACCTTGAGGACACTAAAGGGCCTCCAGATGAAGCCTCAAAGGGTGATATAAGTTGGTCTCCATCTCTTGGATTCTCTTACAAGAATTCAAAAAGAATTTTAAAAAAGAATTAGAAGAAAAATGGGGAAAGGCAATGAAAGCTCTAGAAAAGGAAACACAGAAACTGTCTGAAGAATATCACTCCTTAAAGAACAGTTTTGGTGAAATGGAAAAAGAAAACAACTCCTTGAAAAACAGAATTTCTGAAAAAAATCCAATGAACAAAACAACTCATTTAAAAGTTCAATTGGCCAAATACAAAAGGAGATAAAAAAAGCTAACTGAGGAAAATAATTCATTAAAAATTAGAATTGAACGAATGAAATAAATAATTCAAAGAGGCATCAACTACCAGTCAAACAAAACCACCATAAAAAGAAAAGAAAGAAAAGAGAAAGAAAGAAAGAAAGAAAGAAATAGAAGAAAATGTAAAATACCTCAACAGAATAACAACTGACCTGGAAAACAGATCCAGGAAAAACACTCTAAAAATTATTGGACAATCTGAAAACCATTATGAATAAACAGCTTAGACATCATCTTTCAAGAAATCATCTGCCCTGATGTCCTACAACCAAAGAATAAAATAGCCATTGAAAGAATTCACTGATCACCTCCTGAAAGAGACCCTAAAATCAAAAGTCCAAGGCATATTGTAGCTAAATTCCAGAATTATCAAATCAAGGAGAAAGTACTGCAAGCAGGCAGAAAGAAACAATTAGAATATTGAGGAGCTACAATCAGGACTACCCAGGATCTAGTAGCTTCAAGTTTAAAGGATTGAAGGGCCTGGAATATGTTATTTTGGAGGATAAGGAGCTTGGATTGTAGCCAAGAATCAATTATCCAGCAAAATTAGGTATTATCTTGTAGGGGGAAAGATGGCCATTCAATGAAATTGGGGAACTTCATTTATTTTTGATGAAAAGACCAGAGCTGAATAGAAAATCTGATCCTCAAATACAGAATTTGATTTGGCTCAAAGAGAGCCAAAAATCAGACATGTTTAGTTTGATAGAGAAACTTTTCTCACCCTATAGAGAAGGAGAAAAGAAAAGAAAAGGGAGAGGAAGAACATTAGTAGAAGGGGAAAAGGATAAGAAAGGGAGAGAGGTTATAAAAGGGGAATGCTGATTGAGGGAGGTGGGAAAGGAGGAAAGGAAAGAGAAAATTATATTTGGGAAAAATAAGATGGCAGGAAATACAGAGTTAGTAATTTTCACTGTGAATGTGAATGGGATAAACTCTCCAATAAAACAGAAGCAGATATTAAAAGCCAGAATCCTACAATATGTTGTTTGTAAGAAACACATTTAAAGCAGAGATATAGTAAAGGTAAAAGGCTGGAGGAGAATCTATTATGCTTCACCTAAAGTGAAAAAAGCAGGGGTAGAATTTTGATCTCAGATCAAGCAAAAACAAATATAAAAAATTATTTTACATGTAACTAGGGAAAATATTAAAACATAAAGAACTCAAGCCACTTTATGTTCCTGCACAAATCATTTTACTTGAGATGCTTCAGAAAGAGCCTCATTTGTAAAACTGGGATAATTATACTTTTGCTACCTCCATAAAGGATTATAGATCCTATGGAAAAGACCTAGAAGGGAAATACAGAACAGCCTCCTCACTCTACACATTAGGAAGAACTCATGAGCAGTGGGCAGGATTTGAAGTCAGGTTCTCAAACTACAGAGGCAATGCTCTTGATTGAGGAAGATGATTTGCTAACTTTCAGGCATCACAGAGATGTGAATTATATTATCAATATAAATCATGTCATCATTATTATCATCGATGTCATAATCCCAAAAATGTCTGCACCAGAAGAGACCTCAAAGATCAATTATAATCAATTAGCCATAGGATTTGGAGCCTGATCCTTCCTTCTCACAGTGGACACCTGAGGCCCCCATCATGTCAACTTTGCTTAAGGTCACATACAAAGTGTGTGGGCAGAGGTGAGACTAAAAAAAAAAAAAGGTGACTTCTAGGTCAAATCTTTCTCCACTGCCTCACCCTCCTCTTAATGTCTAATTTCCTATTGTGAGCAAAGGTTCACCTCTTGTGGAATGCTCAGGAGAACATGGTATTCTGATTCTAGATAATCTGATCACTGCCCGTGGCCTGCTGCTAACCAGGGGTGTGTCCATAGTAACAGATACCTCCAATGGAAGAGTTGTCTGGCGACCATTCCCTCTACCTTAATATGCCCAAAGAAAAAAGGGGTAGAAGCATCAGGGGTACTTTTGAAAGACTTCAAAACCTGAGAAACAGGAACTATTTGCAGGAACTTAATCCCAATCCTTCCAGTAGTGTTTGGAGTAGGGTAGAATCTGAATGCTCATTCAAAGACACGATGACCTCCAAAGTCAATAAAGAAATAAAAGGGGGTAGGGATGGGAGTATGGGGAAGCAAAGGAGAAGGGATGAAGACAAGGGAGGAATCCTTGGAAGGGGGGAGATTAACTAATAACAAGGCAAGTTATAGAGTAGAATTTAATTAAAGACTTAGCAGGGATAGTTAAGATGTGTGTGTATGTATGTGTGTGCGTGTGCGTGTGTGTGTGAGAGTGTGTGTGTATATATGTATATATCTATGTATGTACACATAGATATATCTTTTCTTAACTGTAGCTTGCTTGGGGATGGGGGGGGGGGGGGGGGGGGGAAATGAAAAGGAAAAAAAGAATAAAGCAATAAGGTCCATAGCAGAGAACCAAAGAGCAATTTACAAGAAAGTAAAGAAAAAATAGACATTCATGAATATAATTTCCTCTATTAATATATGTACTTTCTTGATCTGGTAATTCATTGTCATATGTTTTGAATCATCCCTGATATCCTGTTGGCCACATGACAATGTTCTCTTTTGTTTTGTATTTCTTTTCTGTTTTTTTTTTTTGTTTCTTAGTCTGTTTTTTCGAATAAAATAAACTAAAAAAAAGTTTTTTTTAGGCAAGGAAGAGAAGAGAAAGCCACACTTTCTCCCAGCACTAACAGAACCAATTAGGACAATGCATAGGATTTAGAGCTAAGAAGGCTGTTCTTAGAGATCTTCTTAAAGATCATAGATTTAAAGATGGAAGGGGAAAGTCGAAGTCATTTAGTTGAATCCCATCATTTGACAGGTAAAGAACAAGAGGGATCAACTGGCCCTTCCAGAATCATACATCAAATAAATGCCAGAGGCAGAATTTGAAGGCAGATGTTCCTTACTCCAAGTCCAGGGCTCTATCTAATTTACCAGAGGCATGGCATCAAATCCATATTCCTGATTTCCCATTTAATTTCCATATTCCCATCTGATGAAATAAATAAAAAAAATATATATCATAATACTAACTTGTGGCTTCTACGCTAATTTGCAGCTCAATGGAATGTGTTTCTATTTAATACTACTAAGTATCATTTGTTAGATGACCAGTAGATCACCCGATTCACATTCTTCCCCCATTTTATAAAGGGGGAAAATGAAATCCCATAGGTATTAAGTAGTGAGTCCCAGCTTTTCTGATGACAACTGACCCAATGTTCTTTCTACTGTTCTTTGGTCTTTCTCTAATGATGACTTATGAGAGATCATAAAAAAGAGAAAAGGACCCACATGTGCAAAACTATTTGTAGCAGTCCTTTTTGTAGGCAAGGAACTGGAAACTGAATGGTTGCTCATCAGCTAGACAATGGTTAAATAAGTATGATATATAAATGCTATGAAATATCATTGTTCTATAAGAAATGATCAGCAGGATGATTTTAGAAAGGCCTGGAGAGACTTGCATGAATTAACGCTAAGTGAAATGAATAAAACCAAGAAAATAGTCTACACAGCAACAACAAGATTATGTGATGATCAATTCTGATGGACGTGACTCTTCTCTCATCTCTCATCATCATCTCATCAATTTTTGAGATGATTAAGGCCAATTCTAATAGGCTTTCAATGGAGAAAGCCATCTACATCCAGAAAGAGAACTGTAAGGATTAAATGTGTATCAAAACATAATCTTTGCACTTTTTTTTGTTGTTGTTTGCTTACTTTTTCTTTTCTTTCTCATTTTTTTTCCTTTTTGATCTGACTTTTCTTGCATAACATGATATGGAAATATATATAAAAGAACTGCAACGTTTAACATATATTGGATTGCATGCTGTCTAGGGTAGGGGAAAGAGGAGAAAAAATTTGGAACATAAGATTTTGCAACGGTGAATGTTGAAAAATACCTTTACATATATTTTGAAAATAAAAAGTTATTTTAAAAAAATTTCTCAAAAAAAAAAAAAAAAAAGAAGAAGAAGAAGAAGAAGAAAATTAACTCATGATTCTGACTTTCCCCAATTTGTTTTGTCCAGTCATGGAGTGCTATGAACAAAAAACAACAACCACCCCTCTTTAGGCTGGGAAATGATTCTTGGGAGATGGAGAGAGAAGTGTCAGAGGCTGTAATAAGGAGTAAAGGGAAGAAAGCTAATCCTAAAGGGCAACACCGCTAGAAAATGGGATCTAAAAGAGAAAGGTGGCACTGCGTGGGGATACAGCATAAAAGAATTAAAGAAGGTAGATGACAGCCTAAGGAGGAGGGAAAGAAGACAGGTTTGGTTGCCAAAGAAGAACAGAGGCAGCTAGAAGTAAAATCAACTTGTCACAGATCTACAGGTGGAAGCAGCATCAGTGGGAGGATGCCAGAATGGGAAGTCTTGTTGGAAAGAACTTGTACACGTGTTTGTTGGGGGAGAGGGGGGAATAAATGGGAGATGGGTGGAACCTAAGACATGCTGTGAATGGAACAGAAAAAGGAAAGCAACAACAGTGGGGGGGGATGTTAGATGAAGAAGACAGAGCAAAAAAGATATTTCATAGAGGTGAAAGAGTAACCTCAGTATCAGGATTTAAAGCTGGAAGGGATCTTTGAGGCTATCAAGATCAGTTCTTTCATTTTACAGATGAAGAAAATGAGGCATAGAACTTGTCTAGATGAGTTAGCAGCAGAACTAGGAGTAGAACCTAGGAGACCTACTTCTAGCCTTTCCTTTTCTTTCTCTGTTTTCTTTTTTTTTCCTCTTCCCTTTCCCTTTCCTTTTTGTGTCTGAAAATATATCTTTAATTCTATACCTATAAAAACTATAAAACCATGTAGACATCCTACATGTTGCTCCCCAGTTCGGGAAGTCTATCCAGGGGAAAAAAACCTTGAGTGAGGTTGTAAAGGTTGAAAGGATTAACAGTAGGCAATTCTCCTAGGGCTGAGATCATCCATGCATCCCTGGATATAGGATACTTGTGATTTTCTCTGAATTGAGGAATACTAACTGTACATGGGGCAGCCAAGTGATACAACAGACTATAGGGCCAAAAAACAGGAAGACTCATCTTCTGGCCTCAGACACTTGGACCAGTCACTTTGCCTCAACTTCCTCATCTACAAAATGAGATGGAGGAGGAAATGGCAAACCACTCCACTTTCTCTGCCAAGAAAATCTTAAAATGGGGTTACAGAGAGTGAGATGCCTAACAACAACAAAGCTAAGCATGAGTGACCAGGAGTCAAAGGAAGGGCCTCTTCTAGGGCCTCTAGAGGGTATTCATTACCTGTGGCTTCTTGTCCCTTTCTTCGGGAGATGGGTCTGTTTCTCTGTATACAACGGCTTTGGTTACCAGCATGTCAGGGTGTTGCAGTTTGGCCTCCTTGATGGCCAAAGCCAATGCCTGTAACACAAGGATAGGACAGCTCCTTATCTGAACACAGAGACTCAGACTCCAGGATGCGCCAGGAAAGGGGGTGGAGAAAAGGTAATGAACCCCATCACTGAAGCTAGGGCTGAGATTTAGGAATTGGGGCTCATGTCTCTGAGGTAGAAACCAGATTATCAACCAAACCCAAAGACTTCAGGGCCCCCAGGAACCTTTCTATGTTAATCAGATTGGAATCTATCTAAGGACAGAGAGCACCACATCCTTTTCCCTCAACCAAGCCAAAGCTCAACACAGGACTCTGCCCTGTAAGTACTATCAAATGACAGTTCTGTATCTTACTGAATGAATATCTTTTTTCCCCAGGGGATCAAAGAACTTTGGGAGAAAAAAGAAAGATGCTGGAGCTACCTTGACCTGGCTTTGGAAAGTTGACTTAAATTTTCAGTGTGTTTACACATCAGAAATTGACAAATGCTATACAAAACAGGGAGTGATGTATTATTTTGGTGATTGTCTAGACGTCCAAAAGAGGTAGAAAAATATTAATAATGCAGATTAAACTTTAAAAGCATATTGTGAATATTTTCTTTCTTTCTTCCCTACAAGAAGTGGTTGTTAAACATTTACCAGCACACCTTTAGAAAAGGCCAAGGATTGGTAATACTTTTTAGTTTTGCCTAAAGGACTCTGACCCATTTTTAATCACCTAATGAATTCCATATACAAAGACTGAATGAAGTGGAAACTGCTTGGTGAGTTTTCTCTTCATGATCTGAGATTTGCTTTAAAGGAAGTTTAGAGTACATTGTCAGTTCTTTTAATGGGGAAAATAGCTTAGTATTTTTGTTCACATTCCAGATAAGTTAGTTCCTGAAACTGGAAGGGGATCTTAGGAACCTCAAATTTGGAACTAGAAAGGACAAAAGACCCCTCTTTTTATTGAGAAGGAAATTAGCTGAGAGAGGGAAAATATTTTAGGTCACATATAAAGTCGGGACAAAAGTTAAGTTCTGAATCCAGTTTGCTGACCTCTTAGGCCAATTCCTGGTCATTGTTTTTGAGGGCAGGTCAGTGCATAAAGGGCAGGTATGAGAGATGAGCAGGGAAGAAAATGAGTGATGAATTCCACTAATACTATTAGTCATAGTGGTAACAATCCATGGCAGGTGAAAGGCAGACCTCATTATGTATTGACATTCACCATTCTGACTCCCTACTCCCAAATCAGAGCTTAGAACAGTAGAAAATGGGCTCATTCCCCAGCCCACACCCTGTATGGCCAGATGCCCTATGATCAAGGGGCAGGGTTCTAGTCAAAACAGACAAAATACCTGGTCTTGATCTACATCTTCATCTCCTGTGATGATGATGCGTTTCTCTATCCTAGTCTCAGAAAATCCTCCTTTCACAGTCTGAAGGAAGACATAGAAAAAATTAGAAATAGGCTTGTCCAATTAATATCTTCATTCACAGGTCAGAACGGTAAGCCCCACACTGGTGAAGGTATTTAGCTAAAGTAACAAAAGGAACAAGTGGAAAAGATGAGATTTGAATCCAGGGATATTTCTAAATTTTAATTTACTAACATCACCATGGAAAGTCTGTCCATAACTACCTCAAAACTATCTATGGCCCCCAGCACTCTCCCCTTTCATGCTCCTGTGGCAGGCAGAGGTGTATTCTCCTAACTTGAAAACTCAAAACGTGAAAACACATTTGAGTTTTCTTTTTTCTCATTCATTAAATCTGATCGGATACTGAATCCTGACAATTCTTTCTTCCCTTCTTCATCCCCTGGCAAAATGCTCTGCCATGTCTAATATCCTTCAATATATCAATCAGACTGGTCCCCCTCTCTTTGTTCAGTCATTTGAATCCTGCCTATCTGTGACCCCATTTGGGGTTTTCTTGGCAAAGGTGCTGGAGTACCCATTTCCTTAGCTTTTCCTTCTCATGGCAAAGATGCTGGAGTACCCATTTCCTTAGCTTTTCCTTCTCATGGCAAAGATGCTGGAATACCCATTCCTTAGCAGTTCCTCCTCATGGCAAAGATGCTGGAGTACCCATTCCTTAGCATTTCCTCCTCATGGCAAAGATGCTGGAGTACCCATTTCCTTAGCTTTTCCTCTTCATGGCAAAGATGCTGTAGTACCCATTCCTTAGCATTTCCTTCTCATGGCAAAGATGCTGTAGTACCCATTCCTTAGCATTTCCTTCTCATGGCAAAGATGCTGGAGTACCCATTTCCTTAGCTTTTCCTTCTCATGGCTAAGATGCTGGAGTACCCATTTCTTAGCATTTCCTTCTCAAGCTCATTTTACAGATAAAGTAAGGAAAACAAGGGTAAGTGATTTGCTCAGCTCACACAGCCAAAAAGTGCCTAAGGCTACATTTGAACTCTTCTTAATGCCAGGCTCATAGCCTGTCGTGGTGCTTCTATCATGAAACTCATAATGAGATGAGGCCCTCTCATCTGGCCTTAGCCTTCTTAGCCAACCTTCTTTCCCAAAGCACCCCAGCATAACCCTTTTGTTCCAGTCTGGCTGGGGCCTTTGTTACTCTACAATATGTACATTTATTCCTGCTTCTATAACCTGACTCAACTCAAGCTGGTTCTCCTCTCCGCCTCCCAGAATGTTTTCTCAGTCCTGTGCCTACCATCTATGTAAATACTACTCATATTTCAAGACCAGTTGAAGTCCAACCTCCTGCTCAAAACCTCCCACTGATCACCTTGTCTTCTAAACTCCCAGCAAAGGGAACAAGAACAAACACATCCACAGCAATTAGAGTTTGTAGCTTTCCTCCCAGACCTAATGAATAGATTAAGTGTACAAGGATCATTACCAAAGAATTTGCTGCCAGAAAAGATCACCCTGTCTTTTTATTTGGGGACTTAATAGTTGTGGCCTTCCTGTGGTCAAAAAATTAGTATAGGGAACAGGATTTGAATCCAGGTTTCCTGACTCTTAGTTACCTCTTTCCATTACCCCAAACTGCCTCTCATCAAATCTTTCTAGCCCTCCTCAGAGTCCGTATTCAATTATACTTCTACATACACAAAATTTTGCAGTTTGTTCTCATTTCAGATGATTCTTAACCTTCTTTGCTAAAATGTGAATACTTTAGAAAGAAGGATCATGCGTATTACAATTCTTTTTATTTTATTTTCCGAATTGTCTCCTTCCTTCTGTCCCTACAGCACCCCAAATTAGAGAAGGCTCCCACTTGATATAGACACACAAAATATTACAAAATTAAATTTAAAAATAAAAGAAATATAACACATGCATGGTCCTTCTCTCTAAGATATTTACCTTATATATATAAGACCATACTATTCAGTCTTCTATTTATTAATCCTTTTTCTGGAGATAAATAGCATCTTCCTTCCTAAGTCCTTTATAGTTGATCTGAGTATTTATAATACTCAGAGTGATTTAGTCATTCACAGTTATTCTTCGAACAATATTGCTGCTTGTCTTTATTTCTTTAGTCTTCCCTAACACAGTTAGCAAAGAGCTGAGCTCATAGCAGGAGCTCAAAAAAATATTTCTTTTTCATTGGTAATAACCCTGAGAAAAAAGCAAGTCTACAATTATTTTCTCTACTGTAGAGCTAAAGAAACTGAATCTTGTCCCCTCTAGCTCAATCTAGTCTAGAACTTCTCATTTGGCCTCTTGTCCTCTTCAGCTCAATCTGGTCTAGAACCTCCCATTTCTTTTTTTTTTTAATTGAAGCTTTTTAATTTTCAAAACATATGCAAGGATCATTTTTCACCACTGACCCTTGAAAAACCTTGTGTTCCAATTTTCCCCTCCCTTAACCCTACCTCCTCCCCTAAATGACAAGTTATCCAATATATGTTAAACATGGTTAAAAAACATGTTAAATCCAACATAGGCATACATATTTATATAATTATCTTGCTGCACAAGAAAAATCTCATCAAAAAGGAAGAAAACTGAGAAAGAAAATAAAAATGCAAGCGAACAACAACAAAAGAAGTGAAAATTCTATGTTGTGATCCACACTGAGTTCCCACAGTTCTCTCTTTGGGTGTAGATGGCTCTCTTCATCACAAGATCATTGGAACTGGTCTAAATCATCTCATTGTTGAAAGGAGCCACGTCCATCAGAATTGATCATCGTATAATCTTGCTCTTGCCATGTACAATGATCTCCTGGTAGAACCTCCCATTTCTAATTTTGCCCAATTTGCCATTGAGTAGAAGGAATTCTCCCAGGTCATAAGGAGAGCTTGGAGCAAATCTTGGATTAAGTTGAGCTCTTTCGTGGCTTTCCCCAGGGGCCCCAGGATGACAGATCTGGAGCTGGGAGGTTTCTTAGAGAAAGTCTAGATTAATCTCCACATTTTGCAGCTGAGAAAAATGAGACTGAGGAGATGAAGCAACTACTCAAGTTTATATAGGTAGTAGGTAGCAGAGCCAGGATTCAAACTTGGGTCTCCAGTTTCTAACCAAGCATTCTCTCCACTGCCCCACACTGCCTTAAGACCTGTAGAAGGCCTCTGCATGCCATGGACCCCAGCTCCCCAATAATACTCACTTTGGTAACATGGGTAGTAGTGGAAGTAGACAGGGTTTCTGCAGTGGCCCCATAGGCACCGGCCAGGACATCTTTCCCAATGATCTGCAGGAGACACAAGCCCCACCCCATCCCCTGGTATTAAGGAGAGACATGGCTCCTCAAAAGGATGTTGGGAAAGAGTATGGGGGTCAAGGCTGGGGGACATCCTCTGGGGCAAGTGATCTTTGTAAGTCGAGGTTGGTACTATGGCACTTGCTTTGAGAGCCATTGATGTCTCTCTCCTTCCCCCAAACTCAAGCAGGAGGAAGGACAGAGAGAGAAGAATGAGGTAGATGATGGCTTCTCCCCGTTGGGGTTGGCCACGGGTCCGCTCGTAGGAACAGGCCCTGGACACTTCCCTAGAGCCACAAAGGCAGTGGCAGCCCTGGTCTGGACAGTTGGGCTTAGATCTGGGGCCCGATTTCAGGAAGGATCCTGTCGACAGGAAGACAGTTGGAATAGTCAAAGTATCTGAGACTATGCCACAGGATGAATGGTTGGAGGCACTGGGAATATTTAGCCTGGAACAGGGAAGACCAGGGGTGGGAATGAGGAACAAAGGGTGAGAAGAACCATGGTCTTCAAGTATGTGAAAGCCAACTGGAGGAGAAACTGAATTGATTCACTTGGTCTCAGAGGCCAGAACTAGGCAATGGAAGGAAACTATACAGAGGTAGAAATGTCTCCTTAATATAAAGAACAAATTCCTAATGAAGGATGCATAGGGAACTTGGAATACTCCCGACTCTAGGAATGCAACTGGAACCACCTGGTCCATCCCATTCCCCAGGCCTGGGGGCTTTGGGTGACCATGGAACTAAATGGAGGATGGATCACTCACCGGAGAAAGGGAACGGATCTCTGTCGCCATTGTCTGCGGGCCTGGAATCATGGCTGCACCCTTCCCAGACTTCAGACTATTCTCCTGCAAAAACAACACTTGGCTCTCAAGGGCTTGCCAGGCCCAAGGAAGAGTGGGCAGGCACCCAGAGCACTCCCCCTGGGGCACCAGTGTACTTTAGTGTAGAAACACTCCCACAGCCACAGTTCCTTATTAATTTCTAACTAACCAATAATCAGTGGTAGTGGTAGTATTGAATCTCATTATCCAAAAAGCATTTATTAATCACTGATGGTATGCCAGGCACTGTGCTAAATGCTGGGGATAAAAGGAGAAACATTTAAAAGGATGGAGAATATCCAGTATGTTCTACTGGAAGAACTAAATGGAAAATAATTCAGAATAGGGCTCTGAGGTTTAAGATCCTGACTATGTTACTGACTCATGAAGTGAGCCTATATGGCAGATTACTTCTCCCTTCTGAATCTTCCCAGTCTGTTAAAAGAAAGGACTAGGAAGAAGCTAGATGGCACAGTGGATAGAGCACCAGCCCTGAAGTCAGGAGGACCTGAGTTCAAATCTGGCCTCAGACACTTCCTGGCTGTGTGACCCTGGGCAAGTCACTTAAACACAATTGCCTCAGGGAAAAAAAAAAAAGTTAAGACTAAATACAAAATCCTCTGTTTGGCATTTAAAGTCCGTTATATCCTGGCCCTCCTCTGACCTTTCCAGTCTTTTTATACCTTACACCTTCCTATCCTAGACATGCTACCTATTTTGCAAACTGGTGACACTGGCCTCCTTGCTATTTCTTAAACAAAACATCCCAACTCCCAGCTCCAGGAATTTTCACCAATTGTTCCCCAAGCTTGGAATTCTCACCTTCTTCAGTTCTGCTTTGTGCTTCCTTTCAAATCCCAGCTAAAATCCCACTTTCCACAGGGAGCTTTTTCTAATATCCTTTAATTCTAACGCCTTCCCTTTGTTGATTATTTCAAGTTAGCCTGTAATCTAGTTTGTTCGTCCATAGTGGTTTGCATGTTTTTCCCCCATTAGTTCGAGGGCTTCTTCTGTGGATCCCCAAGATTAAGCACAAAGCCTAGCACATAGTAGGCTGTTTACTGACTGCCTGACTGTGTACAGGATAAGACTCCAACAGGTGTTTCAGATTAAGCTTTAGTTGAACAGAAAAATCGTTCTATCAGAAGTGCCCAACCTTCCTCCAGCTTGGCTCAGAGTCCACCTCCTCCCTGCACTCAGGACACAGGCTCTTGGGATACCTGAGACCCAGAGTCATACATCTGCTAAAGTTCAACCCACTTCAGAGGCTCAAGGTCTGAATAATGTCCGTACTTGGTGCTGTGAGAGGAGATTGAGAGGCACCCATCCGGCACCGCTCGTCACCTCCCTCCCTGGCCAGGGGCATCGGGAGGCGGGGCTTACCACGGAAGTGCAGGTGGTTTCCGTGGTGACAGAGTGTGAAGCTGTGATCTCTTTCCCCCCAGTTGTAGCCCCATCCACCTGGTGACAAGAGGAAAGTTGAGGGACTGCTGTGAGCCGACTAGTCACAAACTCATGGTGAAATCACCGAGGGTCAGGAGCTGGAAGGGACTCCCCCGCTCCCTGGGTGTTACTGGCACTTGGGCTGTCCAGTTTTACTGGCATTACTCGAGATGCCCCTTGAGAGACTTCCCAAGAGCAGGCCCAGGATGGGGAGCAGGGGAAGGGCAGTCACCTGGGCGGTGTCCATTGTACTGATCCTAGCCTGCAAGGCGGCCTCAGGCTCAATCTTCTTCCTGATGGCCATGCTGCTCACGGTCACAGTCTCGGTCTTCACAGTCTGGGGGAGAAAAAGGCGGTCTTTAGCAGCTGGCCCAGCATGGGGATCCCCAGCCAGTCGGTGGCTCTGGGACATGTCTGAGCCTTGCTGGCTTCCGGGATGGGACCACAGCTCGGATGCGGTCTGGAAAGCCAGTCTGGAGACAACTTAGTGCTCCACAGAGGGAACTTCCTCACCCTGGACAGGGCATGAGTCTGGGGAGGAGGGAAGCATCCAGGGCGTGCTTGGGTGCATGGAGTCATGCTTGTCATAACACTGGGAATCAGAACGGGTCATACACAAAGGGGGTGAAAGGAGGCTGACATGGCAGGAACAGCAAATAAAAACATCACATTCGCATCCGGTATTATGTCATGCACGGGAATGCACATGAAAGGGTGCAGAGTGAACCAGAAAATGATGCATACAATGACATAAATGGAAAGCACACAACAATACAATCAAAACAGAATGCTATGAAATCATCAAGACCCAGCCTGGCCCTGCAGAGGAGAATGGGACTCCCCCCTTCTTTGCAGAAGTGAGGGGCTAACTTGCTTCATGTTCATTTTCAGGTATTCCTTATGTCCTTAAAAAAGGGGGAAGGGAAGACTCAAGGAGGGACACCGTAGGAAATGTGGGTAATAAAAATAAGAGCAATTAAGTTTGTTGGGGTTTTTTAAGTTTGTTTACTAGGTGTTTCCTTTACAACAACTCCATGAATGAAGAGTAGGCAATGTTTCAATTTAATAGATGTGCAAACTGAGGTTCAAAAAAGTTATCTCGGTCACATTGCTAAGAAGTGCTCAAGTCAGAACTTGAAACCAAATCTCCTAACACCACAGCTTCCCAAAGAGTTTGGTGGGAGACAATAAAAACAGGGCTCAGAGACAAAGATGTCCTGGGAATGTAGACTGTGGGTCGGAAAGTCTCAGAACCTCAGAGCTAAGAGTCCTGAGAAGCTCTTTGGCCCAGCGGTGCCATTCTCACTGAGGCCCACAGCAGTGAGGGCAGCTTGTGAAAAACACAAGGGCGTCAAAGGTCTTAGACCGGACCCTCAGCTCTGCTTCCTACTATTGGTGTGATCCTCTCTGGGACCCAATTTTCTCCATAAAATGAAGAGTTTGGACTAGATTTCCTCTTCTACAATCTACGATGATGCCCAAGTGAACCAATAGCAAGGCCAGGGCGGGAAGCCAAAACTTCTTGATGCCTCTTACCCCCACTCCACATTTGGGGTTCTGTCTGTACTGTATAATCTACTTTTTGTCTAAGATCAGTTTTAAACTACTGGAGCTCAGAAGGAGCTTGAGAGCGATTATTCCAGCTCTCCCCTTTGGACAGATCATGAGAGCACAGATTTAATGCTGCAAGGGACCTTAGATAATAATGAGCATAATAATCTTAATAATAATGACACCTAACATTTACAGAATGCCCTGAGTTTTTCAAAGTGTTTTGCAAATATTACCTCATTTTATTCTCATAATAACCCTGGGAGGTAGGCACTGTTTTATTCCCATTTTATAGATGAAACTGAGACAGAGGTTAAGTGCCCAGGATCATACAGTTAGTAAGCATCTGAAGCAAGATCAAAAATCAAATCTACTTGACTTCAGGTTTAGTGCTCTATCCATTATAGGCCAACTTGTCTAATCAAGTTATTCATTTTACAATGGGGAAAACCAGGACCCCCTCGAAGGAAAAGGATTTGTCCAATATCTCCCTGTCCAGTGCTTTTCCCCCTGTTCCACTGCCACCTCTTCCAGGAAGCCTACCCTGACTAATCCTGCCTCCACAAACCTATACTTGGCCTTCTGATACTTCAAGTCATGTTCAGTTATCTTGAAATCCTTCCAGGCTGTTTGCTGGCTCATCTCCATGTTCTTCCCTCTATTGCCCTTCAGGACCCAGTTCAATAATGAGCCTACGGTGGCTACCCCTCTGCACTAGTGGCAGAGAAACAATCACAGATGGTGCGACCCAGGAGAGAAATCAAAGACCAGCCCACACAGACCCTCCCCAGCACTTTTCCCCACCCCCAGCCCCTCACCTACTCTCCTTCTCTTGTCTTAAAAATAATGGTCCCTAATCCCTTGACTCTGCTTGACAGTCACAAATCACCTTTATAAAAGCTGTCCCGTACCCTCAGAACCACGACCTCTGATTTCACAGCATAGAGAATTATCCCCGACCGCACGGCCGTTTGGCCGGACACACACTCTCAGAGGGCAGCCTGGGGCACCTCGAGCTTGTGGCTCTCCCACGGCCTCATGGCGACCCTGCCAGGGGGAGGGATTCTGATCCGAGCCTTCTCGACAGCCAAGCCGGCCTTGTCCCCATGACGCCAGCTTCCTCTCGTTTACAGAGAAGAGCTAACTGCTCTGCCCAACGTCACGTTGCTTCTGAGGGCCAGGACGGAGCTGGCGGACCCAGACCCTCCGATTGGGCGCAGGGCTTTTCCTCACTACTCTGCACATCCCGTTCTTTTCCCCAGACGTTTATCCTCAGCGGCCCCCCTGAAGCCCGCTCTCTCCAGCCCGGGGAATACAGGGCTCTCGGACACTGCCTAGGAAGCAGCCCCCAGGCCGGCACCGAGCGGAGTCTCGCAGGGGAAATCTCTAGCCAACCACCCCCCACCCAGCCATGCTGTGGGGCCAGGAGCAGCAGGGCGGAACAATCAGGAGTTAGTGCGGCATTCTCGACAAGTCTTTGACACAACAAACATGCTAAGACAGACCCAGGCAGCGAAGGGGGCTGGGGGCAGCCATGCAGCCCAAGGCAAGGCCCCCAGGGGGCGGCCCCTGGCCCGGGGAACATGCAATACCAGACAGGGATCACGCTGACACAACGGAGACTTGGGAGGCACACGGGCGCTCGCGGCTCCCACCCTACCTCAAAGTGGGGCATGTCAGGGGCGGGATAGGCCCCTCGTTCTGGGCCTTCACTTGCTGCCTTGGACTCCTCCTCCCGGCCGGGGGCCGCCTTGTCGAGATCCCGAGGGAACACCGGCCCCTCGGCCTCCGAGTCGCTCCGATCTCGGTCAAGCTCGGGCAGACTGCGGGAGAAGTCCTCAAAAGCAGTGCCGTGATAGTCCCCGATCACGGTGAAATCCACCTCTGCCTCTAGGCTGGACGTGGAGCTGACCGTGATGCTGGAGCACTTGCGCTCGATGGCCAGGTGGTTGTCCTTCAGGAAGACCGAGTCCCGCTCCTGGTCCTGGTCCTCGTCTCCCAGGTCGCTCTCCGGGGCCCTGGCACGGGGGGGTTTGACCTTCTCTTCTGAGCCCTCCCTCAGCCCCGCTCTCTAAACACCAGTGAAAGTCAAGGAACACAGAGGAGAGAGACAAAAATCAAGAGGGTGAATGTCAGGCACAGGTCAACGTCCAAAAGAGGGAGGTCGGCAGTAGGGAGTGAGTCCCCCAAGAGCGTCACCGAAACCACAATGCAGGTCAGAAAACCCAAACCTTCCCGAGAGCTGCGGGGGGCTGCAGCTCAGGCACCGAAGGCAGAAGCGAATAAAAAGCACACAGCCCGGCCTGGATGCCCGCCCAGGACACGAGGCCCCCAAGGTGTGGTTCTTGGAGCTTGTCAGAAGCAGCTTTGTGCAAGGGGCACGGATGGCAGCTCAGACCCCGGCCCTGACATGAAGTGAGTCCGGCGTTGCAAAACGGCAAAGGAGTCCGCGGGAGGGAGGAGGCAGGGAGGCTGGAGCCAGCTCTGAATTTCGGAGAGGAAGCGGATTCGGCTTGTCAATTCCACCGGGCCCGTTGGGGAGCAGGGGTGCCGGCACCCCCAGGCCCCAGGACACAACTTCTTTAACCTCCTCCTCCTCCTCCTCCTCGGGACAGGGATCCTTGTTTTCTACTCTAGGCATGAAGCAAAATGAAGCTGGGCACCTTTATTGGGGGCCCCGAGGAGGATGAAGGGCATGGCCAGGCTGGACCCTCAGCCCCGGGGGGGCCAGAGGCCAGGGGCCATCAGTGTGATTGACAAGCACAGTGGGATATAGGCCCCTCCTACCTATCATGCATACCTCTCAATTGGCCCACCCACCAGAGACTAATGCCCATAGAGAGAGCTACCTGCTTGGTTCATTTCCTTCCATTCTGAGTCTGCGTTTAAAGAATAAATATTAGCCACAAAGCTTTTCTGGTTGATTTGGTCTCAGACATTTGGAAGTTTCAAAATGAATTCAAAGAAACCGTCTCTGCAGAGATTAAGGTTGTCAAGACCACCCTAATTGGGCTGGAAGGAGCACCCAAGCCCCCACCTATGAAGCTTCTGTGAGGTTGAGAGGTATGAGGGACCTGGCTCCAGGCCAGAGACAGGCAGCAGGAGTGGAGGAGCCTAGGCTAAAGCATGTACGGTCGTGGCCCAGAAAGGGGGTGGGTGAAGTGCAGAGACCTGGGCAGCTCGGGGCCCAGCCGCTTGACTCTCCTCCTCTGGAGCACCCTTAGCTGCTGAGCCCGACAAGGCCTTCTCTTCCCAAGCGGGCTCCTGAGTCTTACTCTGGATCAGAGAAAAGGGTTAGTCTTAAAGAGGTAGAAAGGGAAGGTGACGCTGAGCTGGAGCAGCAACTGAATGGGTAGAGGCTGCAGGACAGAAAGATTGTCCCAGGTAGGCGTGGGGAGCAGGAGAGGAGGGGACAATCTTTAAAGAAGCCAGGCAGGATGGGGGGGACATGATAAGGCAAGGGGCCCCGGGAGGACAATGCATCATGGCTGGCAGCGAGACCACCCTGCTTCTGCTCCAGGCTGGGAAGATTATGCTACGTCAGTCACTGGTGGTATTTCTGACCCAACCAAAGGGAGAATGTCACTGGAGCAACTGTCTGGAGTCAGGTATAAGCTTAGGTTACTTATGAAAAACCAAGAAACGAAAAAAAACGGAGATGGCCAAGCCCCCTCTGCTCTTGGTGATGGAGGTGAAGCTGTAGGAACATGCTCCAGGAAGAAGCACAAAAACATGCAGTCAGTTCCATAGGGAGGTAGGGAGGAGAGCAGGGAGTTGGAGGAGAGAGGGATTCATGTGGCTGGTTACCCTGGCTTCTGCCAAGATGGCCTTGGAGCCAGAATCCACGGATGCGTGTTTCAGCACTTCATCCATCTCCTGGGGCAATTCGGGGGCAATGAACACAGTTCTGAAAGGATCTGCGGCTGTTCCGGGTTTAGTTATGAAGTGACCAGTATCTGGTGCTGACCCAGGAGGCTCTGTGGCTTTGGGGCTAGAGACATGGCTGGGGGGGTGAAGCTGGACAAAGCCCAGCTCCACAAGTTTGTTACGCTGCTGCTCCACCTGCCCCGGGAAGGGTTCGGATGCTTGCTCACCTGGCTGGGTCTTGGAATCACCTACATTTGCCCAGAAGTTATCTGCACCATGAGTGTCACCTCGCTCAAATATCTTGATTTTATTGGCCACCGAGGTCTTGCTAATGTCTTCCTGGGAGCCCTCGTGACCACTAGCTTGGAAAGCTATCCCCTGCTTGGGTTCCCTTTCCAAGGCAGTGAGCACTAGGCCTCCTGCTTTGGTCTGCTTGGCTCCATCTTTTGGTTTCCCATTGGTAGCAGGCAAATCCTTTGTCTTAGCTATATCAGGGACTTCCGCGTCGTTGGTCCCCAGACTTTCCTTTGGAAAATGGACAGTCTTTGGAAAGACAGTGGGATGTTGGGTGTGAGAGAGCCCATTGCTGGGCCACTGTTCTCCTGGAGGGGGAGACTCTGTACAACCTTCCCAAGCTGCCAGGGCCTCAGAATTTCCTGGGGAAGCCAGGGCAGAGTCTTTCATCATGATTCCTTCCATCTGAAGAAATCCTATAGAGGCTTTATTTTCATTCAGCTCAGCATCTCCTTCTACAGTGTGGAATGACCTCTCTTGGAACAGAAAATGGTCCTCCTTAAGTCTGTCCGGCCCTTCCACATCTCCTTGTGGAACCCTTGGATGGTTAGCAGCACCTCGATCTGCATCCGTGTTTGGGGACTCACTTCCTCCCTGGCTTGGTAAGTGGTTCTCAAATCCATCTGGGAGGTTTTTCTGAGCCTTTTCTATGGAACTTCCCGTCTTGGGCATTTCTTCCTCTGTGAATTTGCCACCTATTCGGTCAAGTAACTCTCCTTCTCTCCTCTCATAGGGGCTCTTCTCGTTGTCAGTTGGTTTATAACTTAGAGATGTTTTTTTACTCAGTTGTTCTAAAAGCACTTTGAGTTCATCTAACCCTACATCTATAGCTGGGGGCTCATCTCCTTCTGAGGACACACCCATATTACTGCCAAGACTCGAGACCACTTGGTCTCTGGAATTAAGCTCAGGAGCTACTGTTGACCCATCTTCCAATGCTACTTGGCTTTTCTGGTCTTCCTGGATGGCGCCCAGTTTTGCTACCTTCTCATCTTCAGGGACAAAGGATGCCAGTTCCTCTTGTTCTTTGTCTGCAAAACTTAAGTAGAAGCTCCTTTCTGCTGGAGAGGACTCTGTCTCATCACTGGAATCTGCTCTGGTTGACTCCTCTGGAGACACTTTCGTATCTTCCTTCTCCAAGGCAGGATTTTCAGAGCAGGAGTCCCAAGGTTTCATCCCACATACTTCCTGTTGAGCCCCCGACCCTGTGGCTGAAGGCTGTCTGCAGGCATGGAATTGTTCAAGCTCCCTTTTGAGCTCCATTTGCCCCTCAAATTGGTTGGCCGAGGCTCTGCTTTCTGCAAGGCTTGCTTCCCTGCTGTTAAGCCTGGGCTGGGAGGTATCTGGAATTTTCTCCACTAATGCCTGACTAGCCACAAGTGAAGTCCTTTCTGAGCCTTCCTGAGTCCACACGTTATCTTCCCACACAGACTCAAAGTCCTCGGGACTTGCAATCATCTTTCCTCTTTGGCAGGTCTCTTCTTGCCCCTTCGTTCTGACTAACTCTTCAGTGGCCACCTCCACTCTGAACTTATCCACACAAACATCCACCTTGGAGATCCCCGGGCTGGCGAGATCACCTGGTGTGACTGAGGCTGGGGGCTCCTCTGGTTGTGGGGTGCTCAGGTTTCTGAGAACAAGTTCTTCAGGCTGAGAGCACTCTCTTTCTATAAACACCCAGTGCTCCGAACCCTGCATTTCAATTGGAGCAAGAACAGTTAGCATGAGGCTGAAATCAGAAGGCTGTTTCTTCCATCATCAGTGAAAGAAAAAATGCAAATACCAAAGGGTAGATATCATGGCACTGCCCTCATGATACCAAGAGGGAGGGCATTGGAAAGGAAGAAAAATACCAGTGGCCTTCTTATGTCTTCTACTGAGGGCTTTCTCTCATTACTACAACCCCCCCAATTCTATGAAATGGCACAGGGTATTAGTATAAACACTATAAATAGTTTTTATAAGTAGGGAAACCGATTAATAGATTGTTGGAAAGGATTTTAGTTGAACCCCTTGATTTTAGAAGATGAAAAAAATACCATGGCTCAGAAAGGACAAGTAATTTTCTTAAAGTGGTATAGTTTTTTAGGGCAGAATTAGGACTAGAATCCCTTATCTCCTGATTCTTGGGTTAAGGGGTTCTTAAATAATAATAATGATGATATTAATAGCTAATATTTACATAACACTTAATTAGTTCCAGGCATGATGCTTTACAAATATAATCTCATTTTCTGCTCACCATAACCCTGGAAAGTAGATGCTATTATTATTCCAGTTTTACAGATGAGGAAACTGAGGAGAAGTGATTTGCCCAAGCAAGATCTCACAGCTAGTAAGTTCTAGATTTGAAGTCAGGTCTTTCTGACTCTAGGACCACCGCTTTCCTCACCTCCTCATCTGGCTGCCCCTGTCTTTGTTACTCTGATTAGTATTGAGGATGAGTATTGAGATGTCCCGGTCCCAAAGAAAGTTAGCATAAAAATTATAATGAGAGATAGTTCTAATTGTCACCAGAATACACCTTTGTGGACTGATAAGCTAGCTGTCCAGAGACAACTAGATTTTGAGGAAAACTAGCTCAAAGATGGCAGCTTTTTGATGAATCAGACTGTTCCCCTCCTTAATCTAAAACCTTAACTCTCACTTGGTTTTGGTCTTGGTTTACCTTCTCTCTTTACCTTTTTCCTTGGGAAAACTTGGGTTGCTGGGTTGCTCTTGCCTATAATCTCCTACCTGTCCCAAAGCACCTAAGCCACACCTGCTCAATTAGGAGGAAAGAGGAGACCTATTGGATCCTGTGTGTGTGAGGCAGAGGGAAGGATGTGGCAGAGCCTCCAATGTGTTCTCTCTAACAGGAGGGAGAATAATCATGCCCTCCTACAGCAGACCAAAATGACTCTCTTCACACTCAGTGGCTCTTGGTTTGAATCTTCAAGCTGTCAAAAATACAGTACAGAAGAGGGAATAGTATTTTTAAAACCATATCATCCTTATTGAAAAGCCTGATTTTCAAAAGAGCTTAAACATAGTCCTGCAGAAAGGGTAAAAAATTGAAATTAAGTTCTAGATTCTGTGTACTCCTTACTCCCTGAGATGATACTACTCAGCCTGAGTAGCCCATATGCTCTAAGTTGTCAGAATCCAAGATCAGCCACTCCCTAGGATCAAGGGAGAACATTTTTCTAGAGGAATGCCAGTATCTGCTGAAGCCAGAAAAGAAGTCTTTTTTTTACACAAAGTCATTGGCTGGGTCCCTCTTCAGCCTTATCAGCTGATATCTCTGATCAGGCCCAACGGGCCCACCAGCTAATTGTACCCTTGAGGAAAGCTACCTACAAACAGCATGAATATGTCGGAGTTAATGACAAGGTCATACCCCAAGCCAAGTAATTACCTAGCCACAGACAAACAAGAAGCCCTAACCTAGTGGAGAATGGTCTCCATGCTCCAAGGAGAATTGATCCTCTTTGGTTTGGAGGGCTTTTCCCTTGGGCCACACAGCATGGAAAGGACAAAGACAGGAACAAGAAGGGGGTGAATTTAGTAAGGACTTGGATTCCTTATGATAACACACATATCCTGGTAAGATAAACCCTAGAAAAAATGGTAGAATAAGTTAGTGAAATAGCTGGAAGATCAGCTTTAAAGTTAAAAGTCAAGTTGGGAGAAAGGACTCCTAGGCCTGTTGTTAAATGATTTTTTAATCATGTCCAATTCTGTGAGACCCATTTGGGGTTTTCTTGGCAGAGATTCTGAAGTAGTTTGCCATTTCCTTGTCCAGCTCATTTTACAGATGAGGAAACTGAGACAAAAAAGGTTACGTGACTTGCCTAGGGTCACACAGCTAGTGAGTGTCTGAGGCCAGACTTGAACTCAAGATGAGTCATTCTGACTCTCAGCCTAGTACGCTATTTCTGTACCACCTAGCTGCCATGCATCCTACTCTATAATCATTTTCATAAGACCCCTTGAACAAGGGGATTAGAAAGTTACCCAAAGGGGCATAGATGGAAACCATGATGAACTGAGCAGTTTTGTTCTGGACAAGGTGCTACTGGGCTCCCCATCCTTGGGGAGAAACAGTGCAGACTCACAAATCTACTCTGGTAAAGAAGAAGAAAGGGTTCTGCTGTGAGGTAGCAAGGTGTATCCGGGAGAATTTAGCCAGAAATGCTTACATCTCAGTCAGCTTCATGAGGGCCCAAGAGATGGCCCCATTCTCCAACCCCTTCTCACTCTGCTGTAAGCCTGTCCTTGTCCTATAGCATCAAAACTGTGACGGTGGCTAGGGACTGGGTTTTAACAGCAAATCCTATAGGGGAGGAATGCTGATGAGAGAAGGGAATTGCACTGGGGATAGGTGAACCCCAGTCAGGACTCAAGCAGTAGGAGTCAGCATAGACATGTGGAACATGCTGCCCTTTATCATGAAGAATCGAATCCAAGGGTGGTTTATAGGAATCACCCAATCAAAATAGGTTGAGCCCCTAAGCTCATCCATAACCTGCTAAGGAAATAACCCCTTTAAACAGAAGATTCACTAAGGTCCTCCTGGGCTCTTCCCAGTGCAGACTTGATTGGAAACAGATTCAGAGAAAAGATGGAGATCTTTGATCCAGAGATCAATGGAAGCAAATGCAAAGGAGAAAGAGCCCTGGACTTGGAGTCAAGAAAATCTGAGTTCAAGTTCTGACTTATGTCCTTATTAGCTATATGGATGAGCCATTTAATTTCTCGTTTAACTTGTTTCAATTGTTGGACTTGATGGATTCCAAGGTTCCTTCTAGCTCAAAAATGTCTAGTTTAACCCTTATCTAAGAAGGAATACTCTCCATAAAATTCTCAAAAGTGGCCTTCCTACTTGTACATGAAGACCTCTACTGAAAGAGAATTCACTACTTCCCCATTTTAACTACTGACACCATCAGTTTTTTTTTTTTTTGTTTTTTTTTTTGGGGGGGAAGATCAGGGTTAAGTGACCTGCTCAGTCACACACCTAATTAAGTGTCTGGAGTCAAATTTAAACTCAGTCCTCCTGACTCCAAGTACGGTGCTCTATGCACCACAACACTGAGCTGCCTCAACATTGATTTTTACTGTTAGAAACATTTTTCTTAAATGGAGCTTAAAAGCACAACTCTCATCCATTACTCCTAATTCTTCCTGCAGGGCCAAGTAAAACAAAAGTCTAATTCCTTCTCCACATGACATACAGCGCTTGAAGGAAGGAACTTATCTCCCCTCAGTCATCTCTTCTCTACGCTAAATAGACCAGTCAAGAGGAAGAATGAGCTAACTAGAAAATGGATTAGGATCAAACAAAATCCTGAAGGCAACAAAGGGAAGACACCCCAAGAGGTCCCTGGGACGCAAGGAAGAACGGATGATCTGTGCCAGAGTAGTCTGCGCCTGACTCCCTGCTCCTTTTTGGGGAAGAGCCCCTCCTTTTGTCTGCTGGGGGTGGGGGAGGAGGGCACTGCTTGCCTGTTCCTGACAATGGCCAGGGCTCTCCAAGCTGCCCCCCACCCCTCCCTGGTGCAGGCTTTGGGCACAGGTTGCTTACAAATCCTGTAAGGAAACAGCTTGCTGCTCTTTATTCCATTGGGAGAATGTGTTCCTCTGGGGAGCCCTGTACCAAGCCCAGGGATGAGTCTTAGAGAGCAAAGAAGGAGGAAAGGGACAGCCAGGCCTTCTAGCCACCCTAAACCTCAGGCACAGAGCCCAGCAGGTGCCCTATCTGACTAGGTACTGGGGGAGGTCTCGATTCTAGCAGAGAATCTGACAGGCCCTAAAGGAGCCAGAGGAGGAAGGAGGGGGCTACACGAGGAGCTTCCTGGAACCATCTAAAGACAAGTCTCTGGGGAGACCCTGATGCCCTCAGTCAACACAGAATTCAGCTTTGAGCAAATTCTGCCTGTTTGACCAGACACTGGGAAAGAAAGACTATTTCCTCAGCCCTTCCCCAGGAGACAATCTGCTCTCTAAGGAAGGGGACATTTAGGCTGCCCTTTCTGGAGGCTGGAAGGTCTTCTACTTCCCCTCTGGACTACGACTAAGGCACCCTTTCCCCACCCACCACGCCTGAGAAGGGGACAGATGAGTCCCCAGGGGAAATGGAAAGTCCCCCAGGTGACAGAGGATGGACAGTAACCTCAGGAGACGACGCAAGACTTTTCTGGATGAATGACTCCAGGGCTAAGGCAATTCCCGGCTCCAGCTGGGAGGCGTCCTCTGTTCTCTGGCTCTGCAGGGGAGGAAGGTGCAGGGCCCAGGCAGAGGGAGAGCAGGGGCATAGGGAAAGGGAAGGGGGAAGGAGAGATGAGAGGGAGAGATAGAGAGAAAGAAAGACGGACATATGTTCCATGAACACTCAGCCCTTCCTCACATGACCCTGGTTCAAACCCAGCAGTATAAAGCATCTGGTTTGGAAGTGCCAGGGAAGCATATTCATAGCTAACATTTATATAACACTTTAAGGTTCACAAGCAAAATATTTTGAATCTTTATCTCATTTAACACCTTGTGAAGTAGGAACCATGTAGGTATTATTATATTCATTTTACAAATGAAAAAACTTAGGTTCAGAGAGGTAGAATAATATCTATATATACATACACACATAATACATATACATATATAATACATATCTACACACACACATATCTAAGGCTTTAGGTTTACAAACATGCTATCCATATATTATAGTTTATTCTCACATCATTCCTGGGAGGTAGATACTACTATTATACCCATTTTATAGATAAGGAACTGGAGTTACATGACTTGTTCACTGTCACAACAGCTAGTGTTGACACTGAAACCAAATCTTTGCTGACTCCAAGTCCAGCATTCTATCATACTATTCTCTATCATTCTTTATCATACAATTGCTTTAGATGTAGCAGGAAAAGACTCTGAGCAGTATGGAGCTTTGGAGGGAGGAAGTCAGAGCTCCTAGTTTATTTCTAGAAGTGATCCATAGGATTAGGTTAATTGGAATGGAAACCCTTATGAAGATCCCAAGGTCTGTATCTGATACCTATTAGGTTCAAAAGTGTTACATGGATATTCCAGCCAGCTTTATTCTTGTTTAAGTATTAGAAAAAGGATTTTCAGGCCTCTTTCAAATAGCTTTCCTTGGTGGGAACAAAACTGGATTCATTGCATAGTTCAGTGAAAATGCCATTATTTGAGTTCAGGGAATGAACTCAGCTCCTTCCTTTTTGATTTGCTATCTATCCTTCCTTCATGGATCACAGGAGTTGGGAACCATAAGATCATAATTGTGGGTAGAATTCAGGCTCCTAAAAGTCCCAGGACACACTCTTTCTAAACTCACCCTCTGAATTCCTCAATTCAAATGCTAGCAGTGCCCCTGGATCCACTCTAGCAGTGCCCCTGGATCCACTTCAGCAGTGCCCCTAGATCCACTCTAGCAGTGCCCCTGGATCCACATTAGCAGTGCCCCTGGATCCACATTAGCAGTGCCCCTGGATCCACTTTGCAGTGCCCCTGGATCCACTCCAGCAGTGCTCCTGGATCCTCTCTGCAGACTCTGCCCTCTGCCATTTGAGATGCTTCCTCCCTATGACTCAGCTATAGTACCTTTCCTTCCCCCAAACATCACCTTTAGCAGCTTACACACCTCTCAGGTACTCCCCTCCACCCCTCAGTGAGGGTAAGGAAGCAGATTTCCTCCCTTCTTCTGAAAGGATGCTCTCAGGGGATGGCCAAGGCTGAGGTCATCCTTCATTCCTTGCTCCAGGATTATCATACATATCCAAGCTGCTCCAGGAGTCTGGCTGGTACCATCACAGCCTCAGCCCCACTCTCACAATCCCAGAAGGGACAGGGCCTGTTGACAGGTTATCTCAGGGGTGGAGCCAGAACCAAGCCCTGCTCCAGCACCAAGAACCAGCCTCACAGCTGACTGAAACAACTGTCACTGAAAGCAGGGTAAACACAGATGTGACAACCAGTCCAGCTGCCAGTTTGCCATTCACACCTTTAGGAACAGACTTCCAAATCATGAGTGCTTTCACAGAATTAACTCCCATACCATCACCCAGTCAGTCCCTTTGTTCAAAAAGCCTGTCTCTGACAGAGATACTAAGCATGGCTTAGAAGGGCTCGGTGCTACCTACCTCGGGCAATGCTGGATTGAAACATTAGGTTTTACCTCTAGGGTTGGGGATACCTAGGACATTTCAAGTAATTTGTCTTAAGAGTTTTGACATTACCTTCAGCTTATATTACTCCTTATAGAAGAAATCTTACTTCCTGATGTTCAAATAAAGACAGCAAACTCTGTAATTTGATATATTAATACTAACTCACATTTCTCTAGTTCTTTACAGTTTTACAAATTTTCTCACAACCACCCTGTAAAGTAGGTTGTTCAAATTGCTACCACATTACAAATGGGGAAATCAGGTCCCAGAGAAAAGAAGGGTCTTTCCCAAGGTCAGGTTGATAATAAGTGTTAGAGGTGGAACGCAATTTCAGGTATTCTAATTTCTAGTCCAGTATTCTTTAAGGATGGGGAATGCTGAGTTAATTTAAAATTCTGATTAATATAGAAATACCACATATCTCATATGCCGATCAATAATCTTTAAGGAATTAAAACAGATATATTAACTTCACATTATATCTAGATACAGCATAATTTAATCTTCTTTTAGTTATTTAGAAATCTTCATGTGTAAAAGAAATTCATGAGCTTTGAAATATCACAAAAGAATTTAAAATATCATGTTCTTTGGACATGGTGCTGGAAAACTAAGATTCAAGGCTATAAGACTTAATTAGTTGACTTTGGGCAAGTCCCTTCATCTGAACCTTAATTTTAAAATGAGTATAAAAATATTTGTACTATCTACTTCCAAGAACTGTTGTGACGATGGCTAGAAAAAGCTGTACAAATGTAAGCTGTTATTTATGATTACTGAATGTCAACAACAGTTAAACAATGGTACTTAATAATCCTGCTAGATTTTAGGGAGAAAATGTCTTTTGCATAACAAATATAGGTAAATATTTTTTACAATTTATTATAGAAAGTACTTAGAACACTACTTTAAAATTAT
This sequence comes from Sarcophilus harrisii, assembly GCF_902635505.1. Classification (NCBI taxonomy): domain Eukaryota; kingdom Metazoa; phylum Chordata; class Mammalia; order Dasyuromorphia; family Dasyuridae; genus Sarcophilus; species Sarcophilus harrisii. The sequence goes on along the minus strand of NC_045427.1, from coordinate 423,022,326 downwards.
AAAAATCGAATATAAAATTCTATCTTTTTCACCTTTTCAATAGAGAAATTTACACCTGTGCTCTGAAGAATTATTTTTGTCATTAATTTTTAAAAAAACAATAAGCATTAGAATTTATTGGATATGTTAGTTAATAAGAGTTTCCTTGCCAGTAGAATGCAAAATAGTAGAGAATATATTCTTCTTTTTCTTGGCCCTAAAATTTCTTTTTTCAGGCTTCAACAACTCTCCCTCACCCCAACTCCAACATCTTATGTTCCAACATCGAGTAAATGAATCTATGGTCCCTGGTTCCATCTTTTTCTCCCACCAAAAATGGTTATTATGGGGCTGAAAATAAACGCGATAAAACCTAAGTATAATCCCAATTCCCACAGCCCATCTTTCTTTATGGAGCCCAAGGCCACAGGACCCACCTCATTAGCTTTCTCAGGAGTCCCTTTAGGGGTTCCTTCTTCATGCTTGGGAGAGGATGAGGCTGGTGAGGAAGGAAGCCTCCGTTCACGTTCCCAGTCACGATCCCTATGGATCAATTTGCTATTGGGCTCCTTCAGTGTCCTCTTGAGTTCATTGATGCTGGCCTGATGTTTCAGTAGTACATCCTCTGGTTTATCTAAGAACTTGAGATGGAGAAAGCAAGTGAGTTAAAAAAGGAAAGCATCTCTGAATTATAATAGTTTTTTCATTCCAAAAGCAAGGAATAAGGGACTGAAGGACTAGAAAAGTCAGAAGCTGCAAGTTTCTGTTCCTATCCCCTTAGGTATGTGTGCTTTCTGGGTATCCGTGGGGAAGAAACAGGGAAGGATTCATGTAAGCTGTCCCTCATGCTTGGAATATTATCTATTTCCATCCCTACATAGTGAACTGATCTTCCTTTCCATCAAGTCTCAGCTCAGATGCTATTTCCTCTATGAACCAAAAAGGAATTTTCTGTAATTATGCTTCCCTTGATCACATTTTACTTTATAACAGAGACTTGTATAGTCATTTTATTCCCTCAATTAGATTGTAAGCTCCTTGAAGAAATGCTCTATGCCATTTTTCAAATATGCATCCTCTGTGCCTTGTCCATAACAAGTGGGTCTTTTAAACTGAGATGTCAGAAGTAGGGGACATTAGTTCTAGCATCATGGCATGAGACCACTAGTTAGGGGAACAAAATGCCAAGGCTTCTGACCACAAGCTGACTTCAATGAAGCTAGGAGTCACCTGTCTGCTATGGAGTGGAGCATAGGGAAGAGCAGCAATTTACATTTATTTTTCATATCCTCAGGAGGTCTCATCTATGAGGCTATTTAAAAATGCTCAGTTCATCACAATCCCATTCCACTTATCCAAAAAAGAAAAAAGAAAAGTCAGCAGATTCCTTTGAGAAGCAATCACAAGATCACAGACCTAGGGAGCTGGCCTGAAAATACAGATAGAAGTCTCTAGAGTTATTCTCTAGAGTCATGGAAATATCCTACCAAGAATGATAACAATAATTAGTCTACATTTAGGTGGCACTTCATAATTTTTTTAAAAAGTGTTTTATATACATTACTGAATTTTATCCAAAAAACATCTGTGTGAGAGTAGTTATTACTATTATTATCATCATTTCCAATTTACAGAAGAACAGAATCAGAAAAATAAAGTGACTTGACCAGTCACATGGTTAGTTAAGTGATAGAAATGAAAGTCAAACATAGATATTCTGACTCCAAGTTCACACCACAATCTATTAACATTGATTCTTCAAGTACTAGAAGGGAAAAAGTGGGCTCCCCAAAAGTAAATATGGCCTGCCTCATTGCTTGTCTTTTTGTGGTGAGCCTACTGCCTCAATCCCAGAGTTAGCATACCCCAATGATGATAAATCCTTGGGAAGACTTGGAAAATCAAATGTTTGGTCATACTTATCTGAATATCTCCTATCTCCTCCTTCTACCATGGGACAGGACTCCTATAGCAGGTAGGGTAATGTCCACTAGGGTTATGGTAGCCAGCTGAACCCAGGCTTTAGAGTATCTGAGGTCTCTGCAGGAGAGTGAGGATTATATTCCCTCCCCAACTAGTATCCTCAAATTTAACCTTTTCCAAGATAGCCAAAAAAACAAACCTATTTTGACAATGAACATATTATGAAGGGACTGGATTTGGATGACAAGCAAGAAAGGAGCTAGTTTGGGTTGGAGAAAAAGAATCAACAGTAAGAGGAAGAGGAGAAAATGAAGGAAGAAAAAAGAAGACAAGAAAGAAAAAGGAAGATGAAAAGAGAAGACAAAAATAAGAGAAATGAAGAGGAAAAAAGGAAATAAGGAAGAGGAAGAAATGGATAAGAAAAAGGAAAAAGGAAGAGGGGGAGAATTTTATAAGTAATAAACTTATGAGGACAGAAAGCAGGCAGACAGCACAGCAATGGACCCATTTCCCAGGAATATGAATGACTTCCCCAACTTAAGGACAAAGAAGATGAAGACCAGGGATGGCATAGGAGATGTCCTGAAATGAGAGGGCATGGACCTGAGATGAAGGCAGAATGGCACATGACAGATGGTGGGTGGCAAATAATGAACCAGAAGGAGCAGGGGGAAATGATGCAGTCAGTACCTCCTGCTTGTGCCTCGGCGTGGTTTCCTGCTCCGGCTAGCAGTACATGGTGAGGGAGGAACCAGCAGGGTCAGTAGTGGGATTACATTAGACACATCGAGATTCGAGTCAGGCAGGGTGGTGAGGTAGGGAGGGGAGGGAACTCGATCGAGAAAGAACATTAGTTGGAGCTACCAACACTCTAATTGGGTGGAAGGAGTGGGAAGCGTGTTAGCTTACTTATGAATGCTATGTCTATATAGACATGCAGGGGGGCTTGAAGGGGTAGGTCGTTTCACATGTGAGCACATATTGTGGACACACTGTTCTAAAACAGGTATATGTGTATGCTGGTGAAGTCTCTCTATAAAGTCACAGAGTGGCTTTGGGCACTCACAAGTCCCTCCCTGAGTCAGCCATGGAGAGCCCACATCCTTAAGCCACCGAGGAAGGGCTTTCTTACAAGTAACAGAAGAATGCAGATCTCCTGCCCGGACAGTCTGGCTTCACAGCGCCCCAAAAAGGGTGTTCTTCTTAGCAACCAGCTAAGCTTGTGGGGCTTTGGGAAAGTGCCCTTATTTGGAGCAGGCAGATCTTTCCTGAAAGGCTGTGCCCATGTGGGGTAAGAAAGTCTCTCTCAGTGCCAGGCAAAGCCTCCTCAGGACTGAGAAACCCATGCATTTGGCCTCCTTTTCCAGCTATGAGCATCAGGCAATAGTGATATAATCTGCGATGGCAGCTCAGGGTTGCATGATAAGCTGCCATTATTAATTTAATCTTTATAGTCTGAAATATGTAAATCATGCTAATTACATGGGCTTATTTCAAGTTTTAGTTCCTATTAGTATATATTTATTAAATTTGAAATTAAAGTTCAGAATAAAAAATAGCAACTTGTTCAAAACATATCACAGGTATGAGTTCTCGTAAGCACATACATATGATGGTTTAGCCAATAGCGTTTTCTTGGCAGAAATGTCAATGTATTAGGACCATGGATGTTAATATCTGCAAGTGCAGACATGCACAGAATATGCCCAAGAAAATGAGGGCTTATGTGTTTCGTGAGCTTTACCAGAGCCCTTCTCCCATCTCAGTGGCTTAGCCTTGAGCAGGTACAATCACATATTACAATCACATACAGAGCTCACCCACAGGCAGAGATATACTTTGGGGGAGGAGAGGGAACCAGTTCATTTGCTTTTCATGAGAAAATAGAAAGGACAGGGCTTGGGGTGCATATATATCACATCCCAGATATGCAGCTAATACTCTCAGCCTCCACAAACCAAAGCTGAGACATCCAGACACCCAGTATGTATTTCAGGTACTTGTGTCTGTAGGGACAGGGAAGCCCAAGGTTCTATTGCACTCAGGGATAGAAAAAGTCTCGAAAGTCTCATACCTTCAACTCTTTAATTTTGGTCGGGGTCCGGAGCTCTCCTTCCTCTGTCTCTGACTTTCTCCTTCCACCATAGTCTCTGTCTTCTTCAGACTTCTCAGCTTCTGACCCCACATCATGATTCTCACTGACAGAGGCTGGTCGGGAAAATTCTGCTGGAAGATGATGGCAGGGAGATAAAGAAGGAAGTACAAAAGGGCAAAAGCTAAGTACTCTTAAAGCTCCTGGACAAGGGAAGTAAACACATCCTAAAGAGACCTTCCCCACTGCCCACCCAATTAATCCACTCAACTCTGGAACTCAACCTTGCTCTAGTATTGAACTGAAGAGTAAAAACCTTAACCTAGGCAGAATAGATATCTTGTCATTTGCTCTGCCATCCCTTCCTGCCTATTTCTCAAGGAATAGTAATCAATTCAACCTTAACACTGCTTTTGGGAAGGACATGATAACTAATTGCCTCATGGCTCCATTCAGAATGCACATGATTTTTGAGTTGTAGACTTTCTAGACTCAGCAATCTTTACTTGAGATCCATGAATTTTCTGAATATTTTTTAAATTTATAATTGTATTTCAATAAAATCAGTCTCCTCTGAAATCCCATTTTTTCCCATATTTTTTATTCCATGTATTTTAAACATTATTTTAAGAAGGGGTGCAAGTGTGGTAGCATACATCTTTAATCTCTGCCACTGAGTAGATGGGCTGAGGCCGGAGTTAGTTAAGCTCAGGAGGACTAATTGCATTAGAGCTAAATTCATTTGGGTGCTCTCCTGTGGGCACCAGTATAGTGAGCCCCCAGCATGAAGGTGCCGGGGGAGGGGATCAAGTTCCTGAGGAGTGAACCAGCCCAGTTTAGAAAAGGAGCAGGTCAAAGCTTCCAGGCCAATCAGAATAGCTGCTGAATCTCCAGGTAGACAAAATAGTAACAAGTAACAAGAAAGAAGGGGGGGGGGGGGGGGGGGAGAGAGGAGGAAGAGGGAGAAAGAGGGAGGGAAGAAGGAAGGAAAAGGAAGGAAAAGAAAAGGGAAAGGAAAAGGAAAAGGGAAAGGGAAAGGGAAGGAAAGGAAGGGAGGGAGGGAGAGAAGGGAGGGAAGGAAGGAAAGAAGGAAGGAAAGAAGGAAGGAAGGAAGGAAAGAAGGAAGGAAAGAAGGAAGGAAGGAAGGAAGGAAAGAAGGAAGGAAGGAAGGAAGGAAGGAAAGAAGGAAGGAAGGAAGGAAGGAAGGAAGGAAGGAAGGAAGGAAGGAAGGAAGGAAGGAAGGAAGAGAAAAGAAAAGAAAAAGGGAAAGGGTCATAGGTTTCACCAGATTGCCATGACCCATGACCCAAGGTGAATTAAGAACCCCTTTGTTATTGTTGCTGTAGTTGTTCAGTTGCTTCAGTCCCATCCAACTCTTTGTGACCCATTTGGGATTTTCTTGGTAAAGACACTGGACTGGTTTGCCATTCCTTTTCCAGCTCATTTTACAGATGAGGAAACTGAGGCAAACTGTTAAACAATTTGCCCAGAGTCACACAGCTGGTAAGTGTTTGAGGCTGAGTCAGAACTCAGGTTCTCCAACTCCAGAGCTATCCACTGTATCACCTAGCTGCCCCAAGAAGCCCTAGCCTATACCAAAGTTCCTTACTTTGGCCACTACACCCATCTCCCTCATATCCACCCACATCATTCCTGTCCAAGTCTACCCTCCCTATTGTACCAGCCTATATCTTTTCAAGTTGATCATACTTACTCCCTGTTCTTTATGTTCTAGCCAAATTAGCCTATTTATTATAGAAAAGATTTCCATCTTCTACTTTCATGCTTCTGTTCAGGCTGTCCTCCATACCAGAAACACACTCTTTTCTTACTTTTGCCTCTTAGAACCACTAGATCCCTTCAAAAATCAGTATCAGACTTTTGGTGGGTCCTGACCTTAGGTGTCAGTCATGTGACAACCTATCCCAGGGACATTTACTTTTTAACAGAGGCCCCCAGATGACCAAAGAACTTTCCATCCCTAAAGCGCAATATGATATAAACAAGAAAGGGTTTCATGCAAAAATGAGGCTCAATGGGATCATTCTTGGGCTAGACTGGTACCACTGACTAACCACCCACCCCTCATTCAGATGCCCAAGGGCCTACCAAATTTGGGGCATACCTCCATCGAGGCTTCGGGACATGGTGTACCGTTTGCTGGAGGAACGCTCAAAGAAGGGTGCAGGCCTGTCAATGAGGGCACTGGCCTGCCGGGTCTGTGCTTGTGTCCTTCCACTGTAGCGGAACTTGGAGCCCATCACCAGGAAGCCCTTGGGTGGGGGCTCAGGAGACACTAGCCTGCATTTGGGGCATGGGTTAAGGTTGGGAGGGTACAAGGGTCACAAGAAAAGCCCAGAGTTACAAGGAGGCAAAGTATTTGTTATCTTCTTATGTTCTAGTTATCTGTGCTTGTATCTACAAGATCCTAAAAAACTGAGGAAAAGAAGGCTCATAGCTTATCTAAATTTTGCCTTCCATGCACCCAACAGACATTAATTCTAAGTCCTCTTAGCTACAGGGAACTTTAGTGAAATTCTTTAGCTCAGCTTTTCCTAAACCCATTTGAGGAAAATGGTGCTCCCAGAAAATGATTTTAATGCTAACAACAATTTCCTCTGTCGAATGTTAAATACGAAATTATGTGAATACCCAAAAATATAACTTGAAAGAATGAAACTAGGTGAAATTTTTTGTTTTACCCCCAAATTTTTCTGATTCTTCCAACTCTTTCCAAGGTCACTATACTCCTTAGCCCCTATGAACCAACTTGTAAAGGTGTATGAATATACATCTTTACCCAGTGTTCTACAGACAAATGAGTCTGTTAAAACATGGATCCAATCTTGCCTTTTCATTTAGAAGGAAGGAAACTGAGGGTCCAAATATGGAAAAGGAATGAACCCAAGGTCAATGGAAATGAACCAGATCTCCCAATTTCCAGGTTCAGCTGGCTGTGTTTTATGTATATAAGGGACACTTGCATTTGGCCTCTAGATTCTTCTCAAGGCAAAGAGAAGGACTTTTAAGCATTCTAGGTGAACAGGGATGTCTGGGCAACAAAAGACTATTTTCTGGATCCATCAAAATCCTGGTTTCATCTGTCCTCACTTTGACCCGGCCCCTGCCCCTACCCCTTATGTCCTGCTCACCTGAAAAATGTGTGATGCTCAATGCAGACCTTCCAAAGTCTCTTAGCTGACCGGTGATTGGGGAGCTTAAAGCCGATGGTACTCTCAAACTGCTCATACTAAAACACCGGGGAAGGGAGGATGAGTGACATGGCCCTGACTCACTCTCCCCACCCTTTTTTCCCCTTCTTAGACCTTCCTTCTCCCAAGTTTCCTCTCTCCACTTAGCCAAATTCTGGCCCCATGCTTCTAGACCTACTTTCTCTAGGGAATCTTCTCTATTATTTCTTTCAGGGAAAAGAACTGGGGAAGTTTACCTGGAGAAGAAAAGGGGAGAAAGGATGGGGAACCCAATCATTATCTTCAAGTGTCTGAAGGGTCATTTTGGCAAGATGGAGTTATACTTCTGCTTGGTCCCAAAGGGAAAAATTCAGCACAAAATGCATAAGGTGCAGAAAGGGAGATTTCAGATGGACTTAAGTAAAAACTCTTAACAATTAGAGCGGGGTCAAAAGTGAAAAGGGCTCAGGAATAGGGAGTTTCCAAGCAACAGAGATCTTCAAGAGGAGGCCAGGTGGCCACCTAGTTAAATGGGAGGCTGTGAAAGAGATTCTAGCTCAGATAAGAAATATCTGCCTTTTGAGGCCCCTCCCAAGTCATATTTCATGAAGTATAGTCAAGGGTAGAGAGGGCTCACCTCCCCTGGACGTATCTTAATGTAGAAATTACTCCTTTTATAGGAAATCTTAAGGATCTTGGGCCATGCAAATCGGTTGATCCGAAGACGGTCTCTGTAGATCAGCAGGCCATTAGCACAGACTCCGAGCATGATGTCAATACCTTCTGAGTCCTAGAAGAGAAGAGAAGAGAAGAGAAGAGAAGAGAAGAGAAGAGAAGAGAAGAGAAGAGAAGAGAAGAGAAGAGAAGAGAAGAGACAAAACGAAAAGAGAAGAGAAGACAAATAAGGGAGGCAAGAGAGGTACTACCCATCCATCATCTCCAGAGATAGTGACAGAAGTAGAGCCAGCTTGCTGGGGACTCTCTTAGCCTAAATCCTATTGGGGGAGGCCCAAGGCAGAAGGTGCCTCTGGCTCTAAAGGAACAAGGCCAAAGTTCACAGGTCACTTCATGTGGCAGGAATATGGTCTATTAATCAGGGGTCCTCAAACTACGCCCGGGCAGATACGGTAGCTGAGGATGATTATCCCCCTCACCCAGGGCTATGAAGTTTCTTTATTTAAAGGCCCACAAAACAAAGTTTTTGTTTTTACTATAGTTCAGCCCTCCAACAATCTGAGGGACAGTGAACTGGCCCCCTATTTAAAAAGTTTGAGGACCCCTGGTAAGGAGTGCCTGAAAAGGTGTTTCTCTGCAGAGGAACCACTGTACTTCAGAATACGAAGGTTTATCATCCACTCAGGGAATAAAGGTCAAGCAAGAAGAAACCATAAGCCAATTACAGCAGAAGATAGCTGAGACCAGCTCAGTAAGAGGTCTAGTCTAATCCTCCCTGGGTCAGGTAGCTAAATCTAGTCCAGTCCTATTTCCTTCTCATCTAGTCTATATACCAACCTCCTCAACGGTCTTCCTGATTCTGCTGCTTACCCATCCTGCTCATGCCGCCTGAGTGAGCTTTCTGAAGCTCTTGTCACATCATCCCTGCTCAAAATCTTCCAATTGTTTCCAACTGCCTACAGAATCGAGTCTAAATTCCTTGGCTTGGTATTCTAGCTGCAATCTAGAGTTTCAGTCACATCTCCCACTAAATTCCTTTCATAGTATCCAAATTCCAGGTGTGTTCCCTCTGAAGCAAATTCTCCATGTTTCAGCCTCAGTGCCTTTGCTCAAGCTATTCTCCTCATCCTCTCCCTCTATGCTTATCTAAATCCTACTCACATATTCAGGCTCAACTCAAAGGTCATCCCTTCCAGAAAACCTCCTCTGGTCCCATGAAGCTCTTTGGTCTTCCTGAAATTCTGCAGCCTTGACTGGCTGAACCACTCCTATTTATCACAGAGGGCAGACATTAAATTTGAGTTTTCTCTGATGTGAATAGCACCCATCGCAGGGCAAGAGTAACTCCTTTCTGATATCTGGATTGGTCAAGTGAGTTCTGGGGGGCCACTGCCCAAGCCCAAGTGCCAGCCTTCAGTGAGTACCTTAGCATGATGAAGGTCCACGCCATACATGGACAGCTTCTTAGCATTCTCAAGGAAGTGGATCTCGGCTTCTCCAGGAGTCATGCCCCTGTGGGGGAAGAGGGCGTTCAGTGAGCAGGGAAGGTCCAGAGCCTGAAAGGAGTGACAATCTGCCATGTCAGTCCACGTCTGGACTGCCGTGCTCAGCTCTGGGGCCACAGTTCTCCGAGTACACTGACAGTCCGAAGCATTTCCAGAAGAAGGTAACCAAGAAGAGCAGTAGTCTGGAGCCCATGTCAGATGAGGAATGGTTGAAGGAACTAAAGGAAGTTTATTTTGGAAAAGAAAAATCCTCAGGGACCCAGGAGAGCTGTCTTCACATATTTGAAGAGCTATCATACATAAGAAACATCACATTTGTACTTCCTGGCCACAGGGGACAGGACTAAGAACAATGTGTATACCTTAAAAGGAATACAACTTACCCAAGCAGATGGAATTAAGCCTGTAACAATTAGAACTGCTTATACAACCACTGCAATAATCTAAGTGGGAAGAATGATAACAACAACAAAAACCCAAGCTGAATGATGTGTAATTATAACAATCAGGCTGAGCCCTAAAGAAGAGGAATATGTTGGGAAATAAGGGTAATAGGAAAATAAAAGATATTGATAATTATTTTTTCTTTATAAAAAAATTTTCAATGGTATTTTATTTTTCGAATACATGTAAAAATAGTTCCTTTTCTGTAAGACTTTGAGTTCCTCTCTCTCCCTTACTTACCTCCCCCTCCCCAAGACAGCAAGTAATCTGATATAGCTTAAATATTCTTTTAAATATATTTCCATAAATAATAATTTTTTTCAAAGAAAAAAAGTGATATGCTGCCTATTTTTCTTTCATTATTTTTGTTATCACAAATAACATTACTATGAATGTCTTGGTACATATAGGCCTTTTCTTGTTATCAATAATAATAAAGTCCCAGAAATGGAGGCTCTGGGTCAGAGGGTAAGAACAATTTAGTAATGTTCTTGAATTATTCCAAACTGTTTTTTAGAACTAATTTACAGATGCTTCAGCAATGTACTTGCATACCTGCATATTTGCATTCCTGTATCTTCTCCAAAAATGAATTTTCATATTTGTTTTTAGCATAATTATAAGCTTGGTAATTATGAGGGGGCATTTTAGGATTTCATTTTCAAGTTTATTTGGAATTTTGAAAAAAAATTTTGAGAGGGTAATTGGTAGTTTCTTTTAAAATCTGCTCCTATCCTTGGAATATTTATTTGTCTACTGAGGAATGTTGTTTTTGAATTTAGGTATCAGATTTTCATCAATTATGATTTCTTTTAATGAATCTAATGAATGAATAAGTGAAAGATTTCTTTTAATCAATCTGTTTTTCCTCCTCTGCCTGTGGCTATAGACTATTTGTTTAAATTTTTGTGGCTTTTTATTTTTTAGAATCTCTTCTATTCCATATGTAGTTACTAATTTTGTTTCTATCCACAACTGTGAAAGATTTATCTTTCCATTCTCCCCTAATTTTTGAATGGTTTGACTTTTTAAATTTACTTTATCCATTTGAATTCTTGGTGGTACAGATATAAGGTGCTGATCAAAATGGTGTAGGGTTTTTGTCTTTTTTTTTAACCAGACTGCTTTCTCTTTTTTCCAGGAGTTGGTTCTCTTTGCATTGAGTACCTTCACCAATGTTTATCAGATACTACATTACTTATTACATTTGCTTCTAGATCTTACTGTTTTAGTCTGCTCCATCTATTAAATTTTCTGCTTTTGAAATCTAGCATGAAAGAGCTATTATAATTACTGCTTTCTCATAAGAACTAATAGCACTAAACTTCCCTTATTCATTCCTTTTTGTAAATCTATGATAAGAGACTAGGACTTCATTGGTATAGGAAATTCCAGATTAGGGACTTTGTAATTTACATACTTAAAAGTTAGTTGCCTAGATCACTTTGTTAGTTGCCTAGAGCACTTAATCAATTTGACTGCTATAAATACCCAAATTAAAGATAAAGGACAAATGAAGAAGGACACTATTTTCATCCAGAGAAAGTATGTATATACTAATTTTACATATATATGCCTCTTTGTGTCTAATGATAGGCATCTCTAGGGCTGGGGAAGGGGGAAGAAAAATAGAGAAAAAAAGAAATTTACATGATCCCTTATTATACATTTAAAAGGGAATAGCAAATTGTACATAATAGATTTTTTTTTAGCTTCATGAGCATTTATCATTTTTATTATACTACATAATAGAAATGTTATTTTATTTCATATATTAAAAATAAAAACTTTTTTTTAAAAATAGGGGGGAAAACAGTTCAATGACCTGCCCAATATCATATAACCAATGTGTCAAAGATAAGTCGAATCCAAGTCTTCCTGTTTTTTAAATTATTTCTCTGTCCACTAACATCACAAAGTCTCTCTTCTCTTGTCATTATATTCCTTGAAATTCTTGACCTTATATTCATCCAAATGAATTTTAGTATTTTGTTTCCATCAAGTATCTTTTTTGTATTTTGTTTGGTATATCACTAAACATTTAATTTGAGACATCTCATCATTTTTACTGTATGGGTAGGACCTACCCACAGATCTAGAATCATTCCCTAATTATTTTGGTCTCTTTTACTTATGTAAAAATTTCTCTATAATTTCATACATATAAGTTTTTGTGCATGCCTAGTGATTGAAAAAAGACTGAATAAATTATGATATATGAATGTAATGGAATATTCTATACCATAAGAAGTGATGAGTATAAAGAATTCAGTGGGAGAGGCAAGAAAAGAAGACATGTTTGAAACATGGTAAACAATAGGGATTAGTTTTCTAAATTGTTCTTAATACACATCTTTTTTATTTTTATTTTTTTTGAGGCAATCAGGCTTAAGAGACTTGCCCAGTCACATAGTATCTGGGGCTGAATTTGAACTCAGATCCTTCTGATCAGGCTCAGCATTCTATTTACTGAGCCACCTAGTTTCCCCTTAAAGATGTTTTTGGCAAATGTAAAAGAGACATTAACAACTACAGGAACTGATGTAGGAACCTGTGAAGAGGTTTATAAGTCAATCAAATGAAAGAATCCAATGTCCTCTTGTTCACGGTGATGGTATTTTTTAGTAACCTCTTCATTGGGACTTGCTTAACCAAGATTTTATATTATATAGAAAACTGGAGACTGGACATTACCCTCTCCCCCCAAAAAAGAGAATGGTTAAAAGAGGAGGAGTCTGATCTTTTTCTTTAACATTAAAAAAATAATCAGGGATTCCTCCACTCTTTATAACATTACCAAAGGGATCTATAACACAAAGAAAGTTAAAAAAGAATCTATAACTAAAGAGAATTTCTGCACAAGGTAAGAAATTAAGATTGGCACAGTTCCAATGATCTTGTGACAAAGAGAGCCATCTACACCTAGAGAGAGGACTGTGGGAACCGAATGTGGACCACAACCTAACATTCTTACTTTTTGTTGTTGTTTGCTTGCATTTTGTTTTCTTACTCATTTATTTCCTTTTTTTTTATCTGATTTTTCTTGTGCAGCAAGAAAGTAGGATAAATACGTTTATGTATATTGGATTTAACATGTTATAATATATTAGATTGTTTCCCATCTAGGGGAGTGGGTAGGGGAAGGAGGGGAAAATCTGAAACACAAAGCTATGCAAGGGTCAATGTTGTCAAATTATTCATGCATATATTTTAAAAATAAAAAGCTTTAAAAATTAAAAAAAAAAAAAAGAAATTAGATTGGCACAGACTCAGAGGATGATGTCAGTATCTTCCTAGTCCTACGAGAAGAGAGGAGAAATGGGAAAGGAAGTAAGGGAAATAAAGGAGGTAAGTAATTAGAGAGAACTAATTAGAGAAAAACAGCATAGTAAAGTGCAGAGAGCATTGAACTTGGGAGTCTGAGGGCCTTGATTTGAATACCAGGGGCCTGTCCTTTGTCCTCCCCAGGTCTCACTGCTGAGACAAGACTTGCTGGGTCACAGAGCAGGTAAGTGACGGGGCCAAAGCAGGGAGCCCGGGTCCCCAGGCTCCCGACCGGGAGCAGGTACTTACCTGTAAGTCTTGTGCAGTTCCATGATTCTCTCTTCCAGCTCTTTGGTCTGGTTGGGGGCAAAGCGGAGCTCGCTAACATAGTTCCCCACATGCTCCTCAGCATCAAAGTCTCCCAGCTCAGCCTGAACCGCGTAGGAGCCCAGCAGCGCATGTGTGACAAAGGAGCAGGGTAGCCGTCCCGTGATGATGTCGGCCCTCAGCTGTAGGCACAGGTAGTATCTGTGGGCAGCAGGGAGAATGAGCTATACAGGGGCGGCATCCTTGCACAGAGATTCACAATGGGGAGAGCTCTAAGGACCAGGTCCATGGCCAGGGGTCTTCTGGGGTGAGGGGAACCTTCTGGGAGGCTCCTAGAATAATCCTGGGCATAGCCAGATGGACCATCAGGGCCAAGGAAGGTCAAGTCTATTTAAGTGCAGCCAGAAGGACATGGCTTCCCTTACCATACAGGGCCTCCTAACTATCTCAGGGACCCAGAAGAACATTCTAGAGAGAGAATATCTTCTTTGAATCTTTCATTTATAGGTGAGACTCAAAGAAGAAACAAGATTTATTTACTCCAGGTCTGAGAGCAGATTAGTGACAGAACTGAGACTGCAACACCACTCTTGATACCCGTTCAGGACACTTCCCACCACAGCACATTTTTAGGCTCTCTCAGTCACCTCCAATCACTCCGTCTCCTATTCATCACATTGGCTCAGTTTATATGAGACTTTTACTAATTTCTTCTGGTCTCTGAGGGTTTCTTCCCCAGAAGGGCTTAGACCCAGGAAGATGGCAATCAATCAAAATTCTTAAGTGGATTAAATGGGAAAATGGATGCCAAATGATGTGCAAACCTTCAAGTACTATATAGATGTTAACATCACAGCCTCTAAAGCAGTGGACTAGGGTGGTATGAATTCAAATTCTACCTTTGTATTGAAACAAATCACTTAACCTTGATTTCTTTCTTCATTTGCAAATTGAGGATAATAGCACCTGCCTCTCACAGAGTTGTTTTGAGGGTCAAATAAGATAATGTATCTAAATTGCTCAGCAAAACTTAGTGTTCTATCAATGTCATCTATCCAAGCTCTATATGTGATAATAATAATAGTAAAAATAACTAGCATTTACATAGTCCTTTAAGACTTGCAAAATGCTTCACATAATTTATTTCATTTGATCATCCCAGCAATCCCGGGAGGTCAGTGCTATCATTATTCCCATTTTCCAGATGAAGAATGTGAGGTTGAGAAGGGTTATAGATTTGGCCTGAACCATTCAGCTGGCAAGTATCTGTATTCAAACTCAGGTCTTCTATTTCTCCACCATGTCAACTAGCTGTCCCCAGGACACAGGCTTCAGAGTCTCAGTGCCCAAGCTCCACTGCTGGGAACCTCAGCTTGCGGCAAGTGACTGAGCATTGTGCGCAAGGTCGGATACCTTCATTGGGGATAATGAGCTGACACAGAATGACTCCAATCTCATTAGTGACTGCTGTCAGGCCAACAGGTGGCCCTGTGGGTGCCAAGGACCCAGATGGGAATGTGGATGGCTCCGCATAGCCCCTCTGCTCCAAATGACTCAGAGCTGACATCTCACTGAAATAGCTTCCTGACTCTATTATAGAATCAGTAAATGAACCTGAGGGATAGCCAGCAGCATGGCTGGAACATTGGATGGGTACTGGAGGCTGGATCCGTATCTCTAAAACATAAAGTTCAGGGTCAGATGCTTACTTAGCTGTGTGACTCTGGCAAATCAATTAGCCTCTGAGTCTTATCCTTCTCCATGAGGAGAATTTGGACTCAAGGACTGCTGATGTCCCTTCTAGTTCTAAATGGATGATTCTGCGGGTCTAAGTGGTCCTCTGAGGCCCGGAGGGGCTAAGGACAAGCTTAGGCAAGTCTGGCTATGGGTTTGGAGCTCACAGGAGATGGAGTCAGTCTGGAGCTTTAGAGATAATCCTGTACAATTCTTACTTTTAAATGAGGAATCAAGGAGTAAATGGGCTGCGGTCAGATGATTTTATTTGTCAGTACTCCTCTTATTTCGATTTCCCTGGTGTCCCTCTCACCCCATCTCCAACCAAAGTAAATGCGTTGTCATGTAGAGACATATGATAGCACCAGGCTGGGAGTTAGAACTGGGTCCTGACTTGGATGCTTACTAGCTAGGTAACTTTGGACAAGTCCATTTCTCTCCCTGAAAAATATGTTGTCTCCCCAATAAAATCAGGCAGTTAAACAAAATGTTCTCTAACGTCCTTTCTAGCTTTGCCATTCTGAGACCGTGACCGTGCTGTGATGAGTATGCCCCATATAAACAGTCTGCCCTCTGCCCACCTTGTTCTCATCCAGCCATTTTCCTCTGGTTCTGAAAGTATCCACATTGCTCCCTATGTTCACACACACACACACACACACACACACACTCACACACTCACTCACACTCACTCTCTCTCTCTCTCTCTCTTTCCCTCCTTCCTTCTCTCTTTCCCTCCCTCTCTCCTCCTTCCCTCTCTCCTGCTTCCTTTCCTCCCTCCCTTTCTCTCTCTGTGTCTCTTTCCCCCTTCCTTCCTCCTCCCATCCCCATTCTTCATGGTTACAAGATCACTGGGCCATGTGCCCTTCCCTACTTACTCACAACAAAGATTCGTTCACACCCAGTTGTCTCTGGGACTGCCCAAGAAAGACTACTTGACCTCTCACCTGGTGATGTCTTCTGTAAGCTGCGCTGGATCTGGAGGATAGAATTTGACTGTAAAGGCAAAATTCCAGGGGCCACCTGAAGAGAGGAGACAGGCAGGGATCAGAAGTGTCCCCATTATGGTAGATGGCTCAGTCACACTTGGGTCACCTCATGGGCAACACCTGCTTCAATTTGCCTTCTCATATACGTCACAACAAAACGATTAGGAAAGCAGGGCAGGATTTTGTTATTCCCATTTTATAGATGTGAGAACTGAGACCAAGATTATTTGCTCAACATCACACAGGGATAAGCTAGAGTGTATCAACAGAAGGGAGACCAGGATGGGGAAGGGATTAAAAATCAAATTATAGGAGGACCAGCTGAAGGAACCAAGGATTTCCTCCCTGGAAATCACAAGCCTAAAGTGAGATGGAATTGCTGTCAGACTGTATGATGAGCTGAGAAACAGCATGAGGAAGGTACATGGAGGCAATTTTAGTCCAATGTAAGGAAGGTCATTCTAATGACTAGAGCTAGAGAGTTTCACATCACTAGACATGTATAATCAGAGTGATCTGAGTACCTATTAATATGGTACAGTGTTCTAGAATAGTCTTATACTTGCAGTTAAGAGATCTGGATTTGAATCCCAGATTTGCTATATGACACTGGGCAAATCAGTTCCCCTCCTGGCCCCAGTTTCCTCACCTGTAAAAATACCCCTTGCATTATATACCTCATTAGGTTATTTATAGTGAAAATGCTTTGTAAATCTTAAAGTACTATAGAAATATGAATGATTATCATTGTTAGGAATCGTGGTAGAAAGCATTTTGAGGGTGGAGTAGATAATTTTTAAGATGTCTTTCATTTTTAAGAATTGAATCCTGCCTTTTCCAAGAAAGCATCTCTGATAGCTACATCTCACATTGGTAATTCCCTCCTTCAACTTAGTTTCAGAAGCTGATCCTCTGCTGTTGTGTGACTTGTACTCTAGCCTAGGCATTTCTGAACTGCTGTGTTTTCTTAGATAGAATGGGAGTATCTCCAAAGTAGCTAGTAGCCCCAGGTGGGGTCTACAGGTCCTAATAAATCTCTTCAGATCATAGAAACCAAAAAGAGCAATCCTTCTAAACTTCCCCAACCCCCATCCATAAGTGATAGCTAACATCTCCTGCCTGTCTGTCAGTTGTCATGGAAACAGGCTCAGCTATAGCCTCCCAGCCAAAGGAGTGGGGAAGCTAGGGGGCTTATTTCTCCATAGACTAAGAAGCAGGAGGTGGGGAGAACAGAGGGCACAGGCGTTTTGCCACCAAGCCCACCCATCCCCTCTCACCCAGAAGGGCCTCCCTCGCTTCATCTGTTCCAAGACAGCCTGGTCTAGCCCCCACAACATAGCAACTCCCCCTGGGCTGAGGGGGGTCTGGCTCCCGGTATTTTCTGAGACTATAGATTCATAGAATATTAAAGTCAAAAGTGCCCATAGAGATCATCTAGCCCAATAATTACAGAGAAATCAATGCCCAGAGAGAAGAAATTATTTGTCCAGGATCACACAGATAAATAGCTGAGATGGGAATGAAATACATATCATCTGACTTAAATTTGGGGCTCTTTTCCCTATCAGCTTTTATCTTATGCCACATAATGGCATAGCTCTAGACTGAGAACAAGGAGACCTGAGCTTTAATCACAATTTCTCCCCTTACCATGCAACCTTGAGCAAATGTCATACTGTCTTTGGGCTTTCTTCTTCTCTAAAATAAGAAGCGAGGCTAGATGATGATGATGATGTCTAAGGCCCTGACAGTCTGTGCTTTAAGGATGACTTTGATTTCTCCCTGGTGGAACCAATATCTTTCCTGTCTCCATGCATAATAAAGATAATAACGAGAGCTCCCACTTCTGTAGTGTTTTAAAATCTGCAAAGCACTTTCCTCACCATTATCCAGTGAGGCAGCAAGCAAATACGGTTATCTGAATTTTATAGGTGAGGGAGCAGAGCCTCTGGAAAGGTAACTGATTTGTCCAAGATCATTCACTTTAGGAGAAATGCTGTGACTAGGATCTGAACTCAGGACTGACTCCCCAATGCTTTTCTTCCATGTGGCCTCTGAAGCTGAATCATCAGCTTGATTAACCAGAATCCAGGTTTTAAAGCCCTTTCAATTAACCAGGAATGTTTCCCTGCATTCCTTTATGTGGAATTGAGGGAGATAACATGAAAACAGGCATGAAAGAGTGACCTTTGAAGTAAACTATGAGTCATAGAATAACAAAGCTAGGAACACAGTTCTGGAGCTGGAAGTGACCGTAGAGGTTAAACCTTCTCATTTTATGACAAAGGAAACTGAGGCCAAAAGAGTCACCAAGGTGACCCAGGCAGTAAGTGCCCAGAGCCATAATTTGAATCCAAGTCCTGATTTCAAAATCAATGTTCTTTCTAGCTGGAAAGAAGCTTAGAGGCTGGTCAAGTCTGAGTGTCCTATTTTACAGAGGAGGAAGCTAAAGTAGAAAGAAAAGACTTGTCTAGAGTCTCACAGTCAGTGGGATGGTCAGAAGTTGAATATTCAATCCTCTAGCTTCAGGGTCAAGATTCCATCAAGATTTCTAAGTGGGGGAAGGTAGGGAGGAAAATGAATGAGGGGAAGGGGTCCTAGCTATGACAACTATTAGCCCCTTCTTCTACACAGGGTCAGACAAGGAGAATTCCCACTCAGAATGATCCCAAACCCTTGCTAGATTCTCTAGTTCCAGAGACCAGTCTGGGCCCCTCTAGCACCCAGTTGACCCCAAAGATCAGCAGGAGGGACATATCTCTTCTTTCCTGAATTCTCTGCTCCTTTGGCTTCCACAACTTGGATTCCAAGATATCCCACTGGCATCTTAAATTCAACATATTCAAAACAAAACTCCTCATTTCCCCCCAACAACCTCCTCCAAAAAATCTGCTCCTCTCCCAAATTTTCCAATTTCTGTGAAAGGTTCCAAGATCCTCTTAGTCACATGGATGGAAGAACCTTGGAATCATTCTTCACAGTTCCCTCTTCCTAACCTTACCCATACTACTACCCATGTCCAATTGATTGATCACCAAGTAAATTATCAATTCTACCTTCACAGCCATTTTCTTTCATAGTATCTTTCTACTTATACTACTACTCTCTTAAGTCCTCATTGCCTCTCCTTGGTATCACAGTACCATTAGTAATTAGTACAAATGATCAACACACTATCTGAAGCTAAAATTCCAATATAATGGAAATGTACAGTGCAAATTATTATTATAGTATATAAAATATTTTAACGATTTGCTCATTAGCTTCTCTATTTTCAGTTGGTCTCCTTTGTCCTCCATTTTCTACACAACTGCCATAAGGCCAAGGTATGACCATACCATTCCCCTGCTTAAAAATCTTCCAATGGCTCCCTATAATCTGGCTCTACCCACCATTCCACTTCACATTATTTTCTTTAAGGCAGATTCCAGTCCAACTGAATAACTAGTTGCACCCCAGTCTTAACCGCATTCTGTCATATCCTGCCCCTGGACCTTAGCACTCCTTCCTCATCTCTACCTTTGAAAATTGTTATTGCCCTCCAAAGTTCAGTTTGGGTGCTATTTCTCTAAAAAGCCTTCCCCGATACCCTCCGGTTGTTCATTCTTGCTCTTCTCTCTCCCATCTCACCTAGAATTATCTTTCATTTATTAATCTGGGTCTATATCTTATCTCTCAAATGGAAGGTAGGCTCCTTTACAAGTCAGAGACTATTGTATTTATTATCCTCAGCACCTAAGATAATTTAGGCACTTGGTAAAGGTTGTTTAAGTTCATAATATCCTGAAATGACATTATTCTGGGCAGCTTTCATTTTCACAAAGTTTTTCATTATAATGAGTCTAATCCCATCTTTCTACAATTTCTACTGAAAGTCTAGCTCTGCCATTAAATGGGCTGTGTGACATTAAGTCCCTTTCCCTGATCCCCACCTGTTCCTTTGGGGGAATGGTGCAATAACCAATTGAGATAATGGATGTGAAGATCCTTTAAATACCTAAGTTGGCAGGGAGTAGCCAAAGACAAACTCTTCCCTATCTTTGAGCCTCCTCATATATTCACCACTAGAATTTAGTGGATAGAGAATCAAGAGAACTTGAGTTCAGATTCTGAAGTTTCAGATCTGAAATGTACCAATTGTATGATTATAGGCAAATACTTATAATCTCTTTGAGCCTCATTTTCCTAATCTTTAAAATGGGGATATTGATACTTGTACTTATCTTAGAAGATGGTTGTTAGAATCAAAAGTATATGACATGACAAATTACCAAGCTTTGCAAATTTTAAAGGGCTATGTCAGTGTCATTTATCATCATCATCACCACTCTCACCATCACCAACACTCCACCTACCCCACCACAATCTTTGGTCTTTGTTCTACTCACTGCGTATCTGCTTCTTGATTTCCTTGGAAGGGTCCAGCCAGTTCTAAGAGAAGAAAAGAGAGATGCTGAATGAAAGAGCTGGAAAGGAAAGGAAAAAGTAGGACTAAGAAGGGGCCAGATCAAGAAAAAGAAAGGCAGCTATCACTTGTAGATCACAAAACTGGACCTGTTGGCACTGTGAGACTTTTTTCTTAAGGTGCTATAAAGTTTTTTAACCGATCATAGCCTCCTACCAGTCATTCTTTCCTTTTGTCTTATTCTTCCTGAATCAGTTCATTTTCATTATAACCTCATTTTTTCATTCCTCAGGCCAATATTCCCATTTTGACTTTCACTTACCTCCCTTCCCAATCTCAACCTTGTAATTAACCAGTTCAACTCTATCCTGTTCTCTACTTTTAGATCCTTGGTCCTGCTGCCCTGTTACCAGTGAGCCAAAATTCACCCCTGGATTACTTCTACCTTCCACTTCCTTCCTCCCTACTCATATGATCCTGAACAGAGCTGACTGTTGCTTGCAGATTGAGTTCATGGGCCTTTATTCCACGCATCGTGTCCCAACTGATTCTCTTTCTCAACCGCCAGTAGCTGTTCCAAACCATCTCATCTTTCAAGCTTCCCATAGTACTCCTTCCTTTGCAACTGAGGATCTTACTTTGTCTCTAATGAGAAAATAGAGACCATTTGCTGTTAATTGCCCTTTTTTTCCTTTCTACATTTCAAAATATCTTTGAAATATCTCATTCCATCCACCTTTACTCTAGGCTCTAATGAAAAGATGGTCCTTCTTACAAAGCCAATAAATCCTAACTTCTCCCATTTTATTAGACACTATCATCCCCTCAAGTTATCATCCATCTCCCCTCTCTGCCTGGAATTCACTTCCTCTTCCACTTTGTCATTTGGAATCCCTTGTTCTCAAGTGCTACCATTGGAGGCCTTTCTCAATTTCCCCAGTTTCTGGTACCTTCCCACCCTCTCCCATTGTATTCATTATGTATACATCTTATAAATACTCATGTTGTTCTCCTGTATAAAATGTATACCCCTCAAGGCAAGGATCATTTCATTTTTGTCTCTATTTCCTAAGCACTTGGCGTAGTGCCTAGCACATAGTAAGCACTTAATAAATGTTTATTGATTGATTCTTGGAAAAGATAGCATTTGAGTTAGACTTTAAAGGGTGGGTAAGAAAGAATCTGAGCAAACGCAGATTTTAAAATATATATATATATAGTCACTGTGTATTTTCCAGTTCTCCTTCAATGTACATTATACATCTTTCCATATCTCTTTATATTCTTAATATCTGTTACTTTTTAATGGAATAATAATTTTACAGCACATGGTGCACCACAATTTTTTTGACCATTCCCCAATCATTGGACATACAGACTGTGACTTTTTTTTCTCCACATGACAGACAAAATCATTAAGGAATGACTGATATATGTGATGTTGTGACAATATACATTATGTGTATAAGGAACAGCATGAAGTCCAATTTGGCTAGAAATAGAGCCCGTGAAAGAAAATCATGTGTGATAAGCCTAGAAAAACTTTTTTATTAACTGAGCTGGGCAGGAACCTGAAGGAGGAAACTTATCTCCTTCAGCTCCACTTTCCGTACCCCACCCTACAGCAATGAACAACATTCCAGTGCCTGAAAGCATCCCTCACTTTCTCCTCTCAGTGGCTTAGAGCTCTGCTCCTCCCTACTATCAAATGACTACCCCTTCTCCAGACTATTGAGATCGCCCCCTCCCCCCAAAGTAATCTCCCTCCTTTTTTAGCTCCAGAGTTCCTTAGGCCTCCTTTATCAATTCTATTGTGTATAATAGATCTCTTTGTTTGTCTTATCTGCCTCTGGTTGCTACCCTGCCCCCAGCCCCTTCCCAAGAGTTTCGGTGAGCTCCATCCCAGGCCCAACAAGAACACAACACTGCACCATGCATTCGGTGGGCTCCCCAGATATGTTTGCTGAGGGAGTGAATGAGCAAGGAATTGGGGGAATGGAAATGAAGGGGAAAGGGAAAAGGGAGGAGGGGCCTGCTGGGGAGACCCTGAGGAGTCAGGAAGCTCCTAAATCTGGGCCTTAATTCCAGTACCTTCTGGCTGTCTGGGTCACAGAAGGTCAGCCCAAAGTAGTCCTTCTCCAGGAGATTGAGGTGTTCACAGACCAAGTCGAAAAGGACCTGTCCTCGGCCATGTTTCTGTGGACAGAGACATACGGCGTCAGGGAGTCACGAAGTAGGCCACCCAGGTGGTGGGTGGGGGCAGCTATTTCCAGAGTTCCCTGGGTGTGGGCTGCTTCCAGCCAGCTCCAGCCAGCTCCATGGAGCCAGCAGCGAGATGACCCTGAAGGCCCCGTCCACTGTACCAGAGAGCGATCGCCCCCCTCCACTTCAGCCCAAGTCCTGGGGGGCTCCAAGGACACCCGGTAGTGCCAGAGGGACTTCCTCCTTCTCATGATCGTCGCCCAGCCCTTGGTCCCGTCCCCTAGCACCCACAAAGTCCCTCGGGGCTCATCCAGTTGGCAGCGGACATGGTTCTAGAAAGGGCAGATAGGGACAGATAGGAAAAGAGGAAAATGGACTGACTCAGTCTCCTTCTCTAGGATAAAGTGCTAGGTCTGGAATCAGGAAAAGACCAGAGTTCAAATCCAGCCTGAAACACTAGCAACGTGAATCACTTAAGCCTTCTCTCAGTTTCTTCAAACTATAAAATTAGGATCAATAATAACACCTGGGTTATGAGGATCAGTTCTCAAGACGAAATTTGCAAAGTGCTTAGCACAGTGCCTGGGGAGCTCAGGAAATGTGAATTCCCTCTTTTCCCCCTCTCTAGTCCCAGCTTCCCCATCTGTACAGTGGGGAGGCTGGGTCCCTTCCAGAGGGGGTACTGAATCTGCAGCACGATTCCCCTTTCTGCGGGGTCCAGGCCCAGCCTACTATCTCCTGGCCCTACCTCCACCTCGCACTCATATTCCGAGGCATCCAGCAGGGTCACCCGGCAAATGGCACTCTTGAACTTCTTGGCGATCTTCTGGGGAGATTTCTGGGTCTTGCTGGGCGTGGTCCGGTCGGAGAGGCCGTCAGTCTCCACATAATCCTTTTCCTCCATGTCTGGGCCCTGCATATCAGCAGCAACACAAAGGGCTGTTAACACAGTCTCCCAAGGCCCTGGGGAAAGAGGCTTCACCTTCTACCAGAGAGAAAGTACTTTACTGAAGGGCAGGAACTCTTAGCACCAGGAATGCTTAATAAATGTCCTTGGATTAACTGATGGATGGGGAGATAAGCCATAGACTGGGGGTCAGATGTCCATTCCTGACCTTACTCATGATCCACTAAAAGATCCTGAGTAAATCTATCACCCTCCCATGCTTCTATCACTATCTTTGTTAAGTGGGGATAATGATTGCGGCTCATTCTCCCGCCTCCCAGGACCAGTAAAGTGCTTGGCAAGTAGAGCCCTAGCTGGGGAGAGCTTTCTCCACTCACAACACAGAACCAACCCAGCAGGCAAGTCTTGGAGTAGGAAGAGCAGGTTGGTCCTGGGCAATAAATAAGTAATCTCTCAGATCCAAAGCAAGCCTTGTACAGCTCCCTTCTACCAGTGGTCTTCAGCCACCTTCTGAAACTCAGGTTCCCAGCATTTCTGGAGGCAGCCCGCCCCATGGCTGGACATCTTTCTGGTATGAGGCAAAAAATGTGGGCCTGAGCATTCCCACTTTGCTCCTTACTCTGCCCTCTATAGTTAAACTGAATTCCCCTGATTCCTCCTAGTCCACATTCCTTGGGCTAAAAGACAATTAGCATGCCCCGCCTTCCCCCATGATATCTCTTCTCCAGACTTATCCTGCTTAGCCTCAGAAGGCAGAACCAGAATGGGGAGGAATTAGGGCCGGTCCAAAGAACCTGGGTTTCAGCTCACCATAAGGAAGAATGTTTCAAACCTAAACAGTCTAATGATAGGACTAAGTGATCTCAGGAGATGGTGAATTTCCCATCCCAGAACATCCTCAAGTCCAGCCTGGTGACTACTTAGGAGTGATGCAAAAGGGCTTTCTGCTCTTGGGCGTCCTTTCCCCCTCAGAGGTTTCAGCCTCAAGTTTAAGGATTCTTCTGAGTTATAGTTTTTGTAAAGGAAAACATGCAGAACCAAAACATGTGCTAATGCTACATTCTCTCAGTTGTTTACACCTTGGGGGGGAAACCCTGCCTTTGGGATCATTTTGGTCAAAACCCGGCAGAAGATACACAGAGTGGGGGCTAAGACCTCAACTGTCTTATTAATTTGACTTTAAATGTACCCTGATACCATTTTGCCTCTTTAGCCCAGGGATTCTCAAACTTCTTTGCTGACATAGATCCTTTGGCATTCTGCTGAGGCCTATGGACTTATCAGACTAATGTTTATAAATTATAAAATAAAACACCTAGGATTACAAAGGAAACCAATTAGACTGAGACCTAGATATCAAACTATCTTTCTAAAAGCTTTTGGATCTCAGACTCAGAACCCTGTTCTTAAGCAAATATGAGCACTGAAATGGCAGAGACCCTTGTGTTCTCCTTTCTCACCCTTGTTGACATTAAACTGGACAATACAGGGCCTGAAGAACTGAACTGGGCAGAATCTCTTCTACATGCAGGGAGGGACAATGGCCCTGGAGAAAGGAAACTCAGTCTCTCAGTCTCCATGGCCTTTCCTCTTCTGAACCTCAGTTTCATTTTCTGTAAAATGAAATAGTTGGACTTAAACTAAATTAGAGCTCTAAGGTTCCTTCAGATTCTGACATCTGATTCTTTTGTAGTGGGGTATAAATGGTGATGCATGTAAAGTGCTTTAGAAAACCTTAAACTTTTCTATAAATCAGATATTATCACTAGTCCTCACCAATGACACTCTGTGACCTTGGACTTCTACTCTCCAGGTCTCAGTTGCCTTATTTGGGAAAATAGTGACCTCTAGAGCCCCTCCCACCTCTGATCTTCTAGGAATTTAGTTTATTTTCATTGAATTAAGCTGATTTGAATTGTTTCCAGTGACTAGTTCAGGAAGCCAAGGTAGGCAGGCTTGAGGAGAACTGATACACAGAGCAGGAAATGTGTATTTTCAGCATCTCTGCTGGCCATGGGGTTTGGAAGAAGGACCTGTGGCCAGTCCAGCACACAGTAAGGCCCCTTTGGCAACTCAGGACACTCACCTGCTCCGAGTGCCTGGGATCAGGCTGGGTGCCCTGCTTCTCGTTGGAGTTAGCCTCAGGATGGCCAGCAGGGCCCGTGGGGGCTGCAGTGGTGGGGGCCTGAGAGGCTGAGGCTTCAAGCTGCTGTGGGGGCTGGGGTGGAGGGTCTTCCTGTGCTTTCTTCACCTCAGCATCAGGGCCTGTCTCCATTGTCATGGTGACCAGCAAGCCTGGGCAGGCATAAGTGAGGGCACAAGATGGGAGCAAGAGGCATGGGAATGATGGCAAGAGGGACAGGAGGGGCAGGAGCCACAGATGGAAGGAGGGAAAGAGACAGATGGAGGCAGATGGAGAGTCACAGGGAGGGACAGAAAAGACACAGAAACAGGTTAGCAAAGGACAGACCCTTAAGCCGACAGGCAGGACTCCTAGCCTAAGGCCTCTGGGACAGAATGAATGCTTTTCTAGTTCATGGTGACAAGTTCTCCCAGAGGAAGGATAAGGAACCTCATCCTGACAATCAGAGGCCTTGGGTTCTATCAATCCCAGTCCAGTCACTGACTTACTGAGTGACCTTGGCCAAGTTATTTTTCTCCTCAGGGCCTCAGAATTCTCTCTCTAACTGGAGAATAAAGATTTCCTTATGAACTAGCTGTGTAAAAGGTCAGCAATTACTATTCCCTGGCCTGAGAGGACCAAAATTTAGAGGGCTTGACAGCACTCAGTTGACAAGTATTTATTGAGCCCTTATAACTTGGTCAAGCACTGAGGACACAGTGACAGACAAATGCTGTAATGTCCCTGCCCTCAAGGAGCTTACATTCTGATGGGAGAAATACCATGTAAATACTCAGATACAAGACACACAGAGAGTAGCACCAGGGACTAGGAAAGACTTCTAGCTAAAGGTAGGATTTGAGCTGAGTCTTGTTATTTACAACTGGTAAGTCACCATTCATAGCAGCTTGTCTTGTACCTCACAGCCCTCCCATTAGAGCCTCAACATCCATAGCACAAGCACCCTTCCTTCTTCACCAGTCCAGAGCCACAGCACCCTTCTCCCAGGGCTCATTTTCACACTTCCTTTCCCAGCCGTGCAACTGGGGCACTAGAGTCTAAACTCTCTGAGAGTGACTGTACCCACAAGTGCTGGTCTTATTACACAGACAAGTCCTTCTCCCCATCCCCATTCAACTTAATATGGCCACAGCGGCTAGTTACGGCTCTGGGCCTGGTGGTTAAGG
Organism: Sarcophilus harrisii; assembly: GCF_902635505.1. Classification (NCBI taxonomy): domain Eukaryota; kingdom Metazoa; phylum Chordata; class Mammalia; order Dasyuromorphia; family Dasyuridae; genus Sarcophilus; species Sarcophilus harrisii. Next base: position 422,995,380 of record NC_045427.1, on the reverse strand, counting down.
GTGGGGAGAGGGAATCAGAAAAAGGATATGGTAATATTAAGTAAAGTGACAGATTTTCCCAACAGCCCTATTTGGTCCCATCTACTGACCCTACGTGGTGCTCTCCATGGCAACTTAGAAAGGAAGGGATATAGCTCTTTACTACCAAGTTTGGCTCTTTCTATTCATGGCTGGACTCTCTAATTTCTAAGTTTGTACCCACCAGCCAAAATAAAAGGTCCATCTCTCAGTCTCATCCAAAAATAGCCTTCACACTTCACATTTCAGACTAAAGTCTGGTTTCAGGTTCATTCTCATTCTGTGGCCAGTCTGTTTTTTCCACAGGGACAGAACTAACACTCTCGCTTCTCTTTGACCCTCACTTTTCCTAAGGCCTGTGGCTGGGCACATATATCAATCCAACAGCATTTTCCACCATCTTGCTATGGGTGCCCTCAGTGAAAGAAGGATAAGTTCTTTGAAACAACCGTCCCTCCTTACATCCCCATCCATACACGCCTTAAATGGCACATTAATTACAACTGTCCAGCCTTTAGACTACCATATAAGTGAATATGAAATGTTGGTTCAACTGGATAGAAGTCAAACTTTCATACAACCTCATAACCGGGAACTCTTGTCAACAACAACCCCAAGACCTAGACTCTTCAGTGAAAGATAAGTTTGAACCTAGAACTCATGGTTAACCCATAAACATTTCTTTGTACTTCAATGTGACAGAGAGAACCAAATTAGCAGATAACTGGGGAAACCGCCAAATTTATTTTGTAAAGATGTAGCAATATATCAATAAATGAATAACTGAGACTCAGGCTACCCAATCCTGTCCAATTTCCACTCTAGACAGGATGGGAAAAATTAATATACATTTATTCAATAGACTTTTATTAAGCTACCACTTTCTAGGCACTAAAAATACAAAAAACATCCATCCTTTCCCTCAAACAGTTTGCATTCTACATTTCACAAAAATAACCTTGATGTCCTAAATAACATAAAGTCTCTCTACTCCACAACTTAGGATGAGAAAGTAGCCTCAGTCACTAAAGAAATATGTTCTAGACTGTAAGCTCCCTGAAGACAGGGTTCAACTGTTCTTCACCTTTGCCTCTTCCACTTAGTCTTGCAGAATTGCTTTTATTCAGTTGCTTTTCAGTTGTGTCTGATTTTTTTGTGACTCCATTTGAGCTTTTCTTGGCAAAGATACTGGAGCAGTTTGCCATGTCATTCTTCAGCTCATTTTACAGATGAGGAAACCGAAGCAGACATAGTTAATGACTTGCCCAAGGTCACACAGCTAGTACTTGTCTGAGGCCTGATTTGAAATCAGGAAGATAACTCCTGACTCCAGGGTCAGAATTCTACCCACTACTTCGTTTAGCTGCCTCTGGAGAAAGTAAGTGATTAGTATAAATGATGAGACCACATTTCTAATAAAAACAAATCTAAAATTTCCCCTAGAACCCAGAAAATTGTCCAACAGGACAAGAGAATAATCAATGTTGAACCAGCCTAGGAAGACCAGCTATATGCGCTTAGTAAAGCTGTGAATTGGTCTAACTATTAGAAAAGCAATTTGGAGATATTCTCAGAAAATGATTAATATGCCCATACCCTTTAACCCAGATATTCTACTATTGGACATATGCCTCAAGGCAGTAATTTCTTTTTTACTTCCTCAAGGAAGTAAAAGGTAAAACATAAAGGTCTCATAGTCACCAAAATACCTATAGTAGCAAAGAATTAGGAGGAAAGAATATGTCCAATTACTAGGTAAACCAATTGTGGTATATGAATGTAATGGAATATTACTGAGAAATGGCAACCATTGAGGAGCACAGGAAGACTTGTAAGAACTGATGCAGAGTGAAGCAAGCAGAGCCGGGACAACAATGTACACAATGACTATAAGATAAATGGAAAGCACAACAAAGCCACAGTTGAAACTCAAAGCTGTGAAATTATGACCATGCTTGCCTCCAAAAAAGAGATTAAAAAGGTCCTTTCCTCTCTGCCTGGTAGGGGGATGGGGCAACAGAGAACTATAATGTGGAACACAGTAGATAACATCAGTCTCTTTCAATGTACTGGTTAATTGTGCTGAACTGTTGGGTTGTTTTTTTTTCCTCATTTGTATTCTTTATTTTAAGGAATAGCTGTCTGGGAAAGAGAGGTGGTGTATCCTGAGAAATGAGGGTAATGCAAAAAAAGAGAGAGAGAGAAAGAGAGAGAGAGATACCAAAACCAACGTTTATTTAAAAAATAACGGTTCCTATTTATATTGTGTTTCACATATGTAAATCTTCTTTGCTTCTCTTGACAACTTTGTGATGTTAGGTGGCAAAATCATTATTCCTTTTTTAATTTGAGGAAAATGTAACCCAGGTAAAAGAAAAGATTTGCTTAGGGTGGAAGAGCCAAACTGAGACAGAAACTCGGATCTGCTAACTCCAAGGTCACTGCTCTCATGACAAGGTGCTGCATTGGCCATGTGGTATGGCACAGAGAAGCAGCAGAGGCTGATGGAGGAGCTCTGGACTTGAAGCCGGTCCACCAGAGTTCAAGCCTGCCTCCTCCAAGAACTCCCGGGGTCAATCTGGTCAAGTCATTCCTCTCATTCTAAATACAGTGTTCTTTTCTCTAGGTCCATAATCAAAAGAAGCAGCTGTTACACGCGATAAGGGCTGCCTCTTCTGCTGAGACAGAACGCAAGCCAGAGCTTAGTACCTCTCTCCCCCAGACCCCTGCCCCTTCCGAAATCCCACAGGCCTCCCAAGTCTCCATCTTCCAGCCTCACCCGGGCCATTACAAAGCCCCTCTACTGTTCTTCCCTGCCTTAAGTCTTTCTCTACTACACTCCACATCACACAGAGTGGACAAAATGGTTTATGTGTCAGACCATGTCACTCCCCTACTCAATAAACTGCTCTGTCTCTCTATTGCCTCCAGGATAAAATTATCTTCTCTGTATTTCCTTAAATCCTTCACAATCTACCTCTAACCAGGTCAAATAGGCTTTCTTGCTCTTCTTCCTCCACAGCACCCCACCTCTTCTTTCTATGTCTTTGTACCGACTGTTTCCCATCCCTAAAATGTACTCCCTCCGCCTCCCCCTCACAGAATCCTCTTCTTTCTTCCTTCAGGTCCTGACTCAAGTTTTATCTTCGATGGAAAGTCTCCCTCGATCCCCCTCCTTCCCTAATTTATTTTGTTTTGTTTTTTAAATTAAATTAAATTAAATTATTCATATGTGTTTATTGTGTAAATGCTTGTATACACACAAGAAGACATGTTGTCATCCCTGATAGAATGTGTCAGGAGCACAGGGATGATTTCATCTTTGTCTTTGTACCCTGAAATGCTAGCTAATTATAGCTAACATTTACATAGATAGCACTTGAAGGGTTGTAAAGAGCTTTCTACCCAAGTGTATAGATGTACAATCTCCTAACTTCTCAGAGCACATTTATAAATGCTTATTGATTGAAAAGGAATGCACTCTCCCTACTTTCGGGCAAATGTTCCCCATTATTACCTAGGAGGGGACAAGGATGATAGATAGTATCTTATGCTAGTCATCATCTTAAACCACATGAGATGTTACCCCCACGTGCTGGCTCAATACAGAGAAGCCCCCCAGACACACAGCACATATTAGGGTTTGGTTAAGCACCAAATAACATAGAGGGGTCTGGACAATATGCTTCTACATTTGATCATATAATTTTGAGCTGGAAAAAAACCTTAGAAATTACCATCTACTTCTCTCATTTCATACATTTTCAGAGATCCAGACGGAGGTGAGCTGTTCAAGGTCACATGGGGAATAGAAATAAGCAGAGCTGAGGGTCAAACACCTATCTGCTGCTGTTTTATCTTACGTGTGTCTCAACAGTGACCATCATAAGGACTGTAATTAATACTATATTGTTACATTGCCAACCTCACATTTGTATATCTCCATCAAACGATTAATAACACAATAAATCACATTTAAGACATAAATTACACATATTACCTTATTTGAGCCTTATGATAATCCTGTGAGATACTGTTATTATTATCTTTAATTCATAAATGAGGAAATCAAGTTAGGCGAATTACTCAGGGTCACCTGGTTAGTGTCTGAGAGAGAATTCAGACTCTATACACAACATTGCTTAGATGACCATGCACATAACCCTCAAGACCTTTTTCTTCATCTGAGAAGACAAAGCTTTGTAAACCTTAGAGCTCTACAGAAATGGGGCTTAATATTATTTGAGTTTTGTTACATGGAAAGAACACTAGGCTGGGAGTCTGGAGACCTAGAGTCTAAACCCAACGCTTATCTGTTAACTCTGTACGTGGAGCACTTCTTTGGGCCTTGATTTCTTTTTCTGTGAAATGGGGACAATCATTCTCACACTGCTTGCCTCACAGGGATGTCTGGGATGCTGAATGGGAAACTTGGAAAAAATATAACAAGTTCTACCAATACCAGGAATGACACTTCAGCAGCTGGTAAGCTCAAGTCTGCCAGGCAAAGGGGCTCAGGGCTGGGCCCGGATACTGGGCAGCACCCATCTATTCCCAGGCCAAAAGTCCCCATGGGGAGGAGGTTGGCACATACTGGCTCTAGTGCAGGCTCCATCTGGCCATGGGCACACAGCCTCCTCTGTTATCTTTGGTTCAGGGCTAAGGACACTGAACTCTCCCGCTGGACTGCTCTGGGGGACTACCCTTGGCCTTTTAAGGGCCCTACCACTGACCCTTTTTTGGGGGGAGGGGGATCATTTCTGGGAGGGGCAAAGCTGGCTCCACCCAACATGCAGGAGACTATAGGAGAATCTGCCTTTCCCAGAGGTCTTCATCTTTGAGAGAAAGGAGAGACAGAGAGAAGATTGGGGGGGAGGAAGGAGGAGGGAGAGGAGGGGGAGAAAGAGAGAAAGAGTGGGAGGAAGAAGAGGAGAGGAAGAGAGAGAGGGGAGAAGAGAGAGAGACAGGGAGACAGAGAAAAGACAGAAAAAGAGAAGAGAGAAGAGACACAGAGAGAAGACAGAAAAGAGGGAGAGAAGAGAGAAAGAAAGAGGGGGGAGAGAGAAAGAGGGAGGAAGAAAGACACAGAGAGTGAGAGAGAGGGAGATAGGAGATAGAGAAGAGACAGAAGAAGAGAGAAGAGAGAAGAGACGGAGAGAGAAGAGAGAAGAGACGGAGAGAGAAGACAGAAAAGAGGGAGAGAAGACAGAGAGAGAAAGAGAGAGACAGAGAGCACTCAATCAAGCAAACCTGAGATTGAACCCAAAGATGCCATATGGTGGGGGAGTGCTAAGGGCAGAGTCTGAGGTCCTTGCAGGAAAAACAGACTGGTTAAGAGAAGCCTGACTGACTGGCAAAGCCTGAATGGCAAAATTAGAGCATGCCAGAGCTTAATGATTATTTCATCTAATCCCATCAGAACTAGCACTGAAATGCCAGGCTACCAATTCCAGCTCCAGTATTCTTTCCACAACCATATCAATAGCCCCTACCAACTCCATCAGTCCTCCTTATTCTGTGCCCCTTGATAACCCATGTGGGGTCCCTAACCAACCACCTCCCCCACCAAGTACTGGGACCAAGGTCCAGCCAAGGAGGAGCACAGGAAGACCCAGTGTGAAATAGAAAGTAAAAGAGAAGGAAGGAAGAGGATTGAAAAGGACTCACCCCGAGAAAGAAGGGAAAGATAAAGGGGGAAGGGATCCTGGGAGGGCTTAGGCCTGCAGACCCACTGGGGTCAACATAAAATGAAATTCTTAGGACGCAGGAGCCAGATTACTCTTGAGTTTCTGAACCTTTAATATGAAGGACAAGACCTAGGGAGCACAGCCCTAGCCAGGCTTGGTTCCAGACCCGGGCTCCATCAGGAGAGTAAGGACCCCCTCCAATCTTCCCCACTTGCAGGAACTCTAACCCAGCGCACGCAAGAGATGGACAAGGGGACTGGGAAACAGAAAGTAAAGGGCAGAAAATTCTACCCCCTCCCCCACAGCCAGCAAACTCCAGCCTCCCCTCACGCTCCCTCCAGAGCCTGCAGGCCCACTGGGGATCCCATTTGCTTACTCACAGCAAGTCACCTCCCCAGCTGGGCCATCATTCCTACCTGGGGCTGGGCCCTCCCCATCCTGGGAGGGGAGGGGAAAGACCTCTTGGCTCAGTTCTCCTCCAGGGCTGGGGGCTGCCCCTGCTTGAGGGTGGGAGAGGAGGGGAGCTCCCTCTGCAGAGAGGCTCGGCGCTCAGACACCCCCGCTTGCTCCCCGATCACTGTTCCCCCACTGGCGGGGAGGGTGATTGATGCTGACTGCAGTCGCAGCAGCTCAGCCTGCTCAGGGAGCTGGGCGATGTGCCCGCAGCCCACAGCCCTGGGGGCCTGGTGCTGGACACGCTGCCAACCTTTCCCCTCCCTCCCACCTCCCCCCATCCCCGGCTCCGCAGGCACTTGATGGCCCAACCCAGCCCAGCCCAAAGGGAAGCTGGCCACGTGCAGGCTGCATCAGCTCTGTGATCTGACTTTCTACCCTCCTTCAGAGCTCTGACTCTCTATCTTCCTCCACAGCTCCTTTAATCTCATTCTGCCTCTCCCATCTCAGGATCTGAAGATCTCTCAGAATCATTTGGAACGGACTTCAGCAGTGCGCCGTCTCCTTAAACGGCTCCCTGTCTCTCTCCTCCGTCTCTCTGCCTCCCACCCAGAAAATCCCACAGTAAGAATAAAAGTCACCTAGTACTTCACGCCCCTACTGCCTTTCTCTGCTGGTCTCCTTTTCTTTTATCTCTCTTCTTCCTTTCTGAAGTTCTGTCCCACTGAGTTCTGCAGGAGCCCTGCAGGAAGGGGTGGGAGAAGCTTTGAATCACTCTTTATGACTCACCCTCATTGCTACTACAATCCCACCTGGGACGCGAGGCCCCGGGTCCCCAAGCACTCATCCCACTCCCTCCAACTCCTTCCAACCTAAGCAAGCTGCACTTGGAGCCTACAAATCCCCCAGACATCTAGGAAGGGACACAGCAGCTGGGTAAAGCTGGGCCCAAGCCCTTACAAGCCCCCTCTCGCCTCTGGGGGCTTCTCTGAAAGATCACTGCCCTCCTTCCTTCAACCAACCCCTCTTTCAAAGTTTTGTCCAAGTTCTAGGAAGCCTTTCCCAACTAATTCTCCTTCCTGAGCTCTAATTACACCACCAAGGTATTGCTGAAAGGCATTTGAGTCTCACAACAGCCTTGTGAGGCTGACTAGGTAAGCATCATTCTCTCTATTTTACAGACATTTTAAAAAATTTACTTTATTAATTCTATTTTATTTACACTGGGACTCAGAGACAAGTGACTTGACTAAGGTCATACAGCAAGGTAGTAATAATGGTCTCTTGACTCCCAATCCATTATACTAGACTGAGAGTAATAAGGGCAGGAGAACCACCTTCCTCATCCTCAAAAATGTCTTGGGTTCCTTTTCTGGGTTCAACAACGAGCCTAACAGAAGGCACTGAATGAAGGGAGGGGAGGATGAGGATGTGTGGTATACAAGCCAGGTGGGTGTTCAAGGTGTGTTTACAATGAAGACAGAAGTGTTTTCATGAATAAACAGAGAAACAAGGCTGGGTTGGGCTTCTCCCTACCCCCTCCCAATATGCTTTCAAGCTTTTGCTCGTTTTATTCCCTTTCTTTCATCTTCTGTGTCTCTCCAGCTCCTTTCATGACCCAGAGCCCCACTTCCTTCTTTTTCTCATTCACTCTCAGAATCGTGAATGAGCACTCAATTGGTCTGTCTCATTTCTTGAAGGGAAATAAGGTGCAGAAACACAGATTCAGAGACTGAATCTCTGATTCATCTTCCTGATGAATCCATATGATTGTCCCTGATCACCCATGTTTCACGTCCTCAGAGCCACCCATGTCTCCTCCCTTTCCCTCACTTCACCATATCCAGTTAGTTATCTCCATCTTTGTTCAGGCCCTCATCAATGAAACTTCTATCATAGCCTCCATTCTCTACCCTCTCCAATCTTTCACAAAGACCAGAGAACCACAGATTGATTCAACCTAGCAAGGAATCTTGGAGGTTGGTTAGTCCAAGCCCTTCCTTTTTAATTAACAAAGCTTAGAAAAATCAAGTGCCTGTATAAGGTGGAAGCTGAACCCAGCTCATGTGAATTAATTCAAATCCAGTATTTTTGCCAGTACATCTGCCCCTAAAAAGTCTATCTTCCTAAGGCACAAATTTGACCAGGTTGCTTTCTTACTAAATAATCCCTCAAAGACTTCCCATTCTGACAGGATAGAATATAAACTCCTTGGTCTAGAGTTTAAGCCCTTTCACAATATGGCTCTCACTCACTGCCTTATCCAAGAGTCCCTCCTTCACAGATTCCTATTTCAGCCAAGATGAACCACTAGCAAGTCTTCAAATTCCATCTCTGCCTGTCACTTTTGTGCACTCACAGAATTTTTCAGAGTTGGAAAAGGCCTCAGTGGCCATCTAATCTGACACACACTCAAGAAAAATCCCCACTATTGTCACTGTTTAGTCATGACTGACTTTTTGTGATCCCATCTGGGATTTTCTTGGCAAAGATACAGGAGAGGTTTGCCATTTCTTCTCCAGCTCATTTGACAGATAAGGAAACAGAGGCAAATAGGGTTAAGTGACTTGCCCAGGATTACAGAGCCAGTGAACGTCTGAGGCCAGATTTTAACTCAGAAAGATGAGTCTTCCTGACTCCAAAGTCGGAGTTTGTACACCATGGTGTCACCTAACTGCCCTCGCTACCACACACCCAACAAGTGGTCATTATTTAGACTTTGTTTGAAGATCTCCAAGGATGCATTACTCCCTGAAGCAATCTATATCCCTTCTTAAGAGTTCTAATCTTTAGTTAAGTTGGGGGTTTTTGTTTTTGACATCAAACCACAGTTGCTCTCAACTTATGAGATCCCTCCTCTATAAAGCATTCTCCTCTTTACCCTCAATTTTTTTTATATTATAGTTATTTGCATATGTTTATGGACAGCTCAGCTAGGTGGCACAATGGACAGCTAGAGTTCCTGGCCTGGAGTCAGGAATACCAGATTTAAAATCCAGTCTCAGACACTAACTGTGTGACCTTGGACAAATCACTCTTTGCCTCAGTTTCCTCATGTAAAATGAGCTGGAGAAGGAAATGGCAAATCACTCTGGTATCTCTGCCAAAAAAAACCCAAATGGGGTCACCGAGTCATACACAACTGAAATGGCTGAATAACCAAAATACTTATTTCTGGACATGTTGTAATGTCACAGCATAATAGAAACTCCTGGTGTCAGGGGATGATTTGTTTTAATCCTTGAATCCACAGTCCTTTTGCAAACAGGGAGACTAAGAGAAAAGAGGAACTGGATCTGTCATTTCATTGGCATGTGAATTCCCCTTTGAGGAAATCTCCTTTACTAGTAAAGGTTGGCCTTCCTCTGAGACCAGAGCCCAGGTCTTCTTGTCACCATCCAATATTCTACACTACTCCTTTGTCTAATATGGAGCAGACCCTAAGAAAATGTTTGGAGAATGCTGTTGAAGTGGACTTAGGTAAATCCCTTTGTTTCTCTGGAAACCTGTAAATTAAAGGTTTTGACCTAAATGATAGTTAAAATACTTTCACAGATTTATGAATAGGAAGGGTCCCCAAGCATTCCTCCAACCCTACCCATTCCCTAAAAAAATACCACCAACAAATGTCATCCAACCTGTCCTTGAAAACCTCCAACAAGGGGGAATTTGTCTTTGTCGTTCAATTGTATCCGATGCTTTATGATCCCATTTGGGGTTTGCTTGGCAAAGAGACTGGGGTGATTTGCCATTTTCTTCTCCAGTTCATTTTACAGAGGAGGAAACTGAGGCAAATACATTTAACTAGATTTGAAATCAGGAAGGTGAATCTTCCTGATTCTAAGTCTAGTGTTTGGGGAGCCATCTAGCTCCCCAAAGTGGGAACTCATTACCTCCCAAACAAGCCAGTCCAATTTTGAATAGTTCTAATTGGAAGGAAGTTGTCTTTTTTTCCCCTGACAGCAAGCCAAAATTTCCCCTCTTTTCAATTTTTGCTTCTTACTCTGCCCTCGGAGATTATACACAGCAAGGAGAATCCCTCTCGCACAGCCCTTCAAATACTTGAAGATGACTTCCTGTTCCCCTGAATCTTCTTTTCTATAGGATAAATATCCCCATTTCTTGCAAAAGATCCTCACATGATAAAAGACTGACGGTCCTTTTACATTCTGGTTACTTCTTAACTTCTCTGGGCCTTCTGAGACCTAAACACAATATCCCAAATGTGGTTAGACTAGAGTAAAGAATGATTATTATCTCCTGATAGCTGGAAGCTATATCTTTCTCAACCCAGCCCAAGAATGCAGTGACTTTTTTGGCTCTTATGTTACATTGCTGACTCATTGAGATAGCAGTCTATTAAGAATTCCAGATCTCTTTCAGAAAAGCCACAAAGTGCTGTCTAACCAATCTTCCCTTAGATTATATTTGTGAAGTTGAGTTTTTTAATTCAAATATAAACTTTATATTTATCTCCATTGAAGTTCATCTCATTCAATTCAATTCAATGCTCTAGTATCTCAAGATCCTTTTGGATCTTTATTAACCAATGTTAGCTAACTCTCCAAGCAAATTGAACATGGTATCCATGCTTTTATCCAGCATTCTCCCTCGGCTCTGGAAAATTACCTAATGTTTACTTTCTAAGTGTTCTGCATTTGCTTATAAGCGTACATGTTGTTCTCCCTCTCTCCCACTCAATAGATGTAAGCTACTTGATGACAGGAACAATTTTATTTGGTCTTTGTATGCCCTGCACCTAACCACTTAAAAAATGCTTGTTGGATGAATGATGACAATAATTTTTAACAGATGTCACCATATTGAATACTCTAATCTCCAAACTCAGTGGAATGAATAAATTTCAAAATATAGAGACCTAGTGGTAGACACAAAGGCCATGTGGGAAGAAGATGAAGTACATATCATCTCCATCGTCCCATCTGGTAGTGGAGCTGTCCCTACTGACATGTTCTGAGCTTAGAGAACAGGAATTTACAACACAACTGTTTCATTTGATTACAAGAAGCAATTACTTTATTCACCTGCTCTATGGTCCACAGAACATTAAATATAAAAAAGTAATAGGATAGTAACGTATCCCATGATAATTTCTCTCTGAATCCCATCAAATAAGATAAAAATGAAATGATAATAATAATACATGAAAGATTTGTGATTACTCTGGAGAAAACACTATTTATTCAAGGTAGATCACTTCTACACCCCTTAGCTCAGCCCATTGACTGGCACACTGGAAGCACTTAGTAAATAATTATTGAATTTAACTGATTGACCTTAGTAAAACAGTTTCACGCACTGTTTTGGTAGAAAAATTCACAATCTTATGCTCAACCTGGGACAGCTAGGTGGCCCAGAGAACAGAGTATTGGACCTGGAGTCAGTAAGATTCATCTTCTTGAATTCAAATCTAGCCTCAGACTCTAGCTATGTGATCCTGGACAAGTCACTTAAGCGTGTTCATCTCAGCTTCCTCATTTGTAAAACGATTTGGAGAAGGAAATGGCAAACCACACCAGAACCTTTGCCAAGAAAACTCCAAATGGGGTCACAAAGGCTTGACACAACTAGAAAAACAACAACAAAGTGGCCAGTCTTCTGCTGGTATGCTGCTCTGTTTTAGACTAGAAGCATCCCAGCTGGACATAATGTTCTAAGGTTTGTATTCTACAGATATTACACTCAGGAACCCAGGGTCACCTCACATTACTACCTTGCTTGATATTACAAAGTAATATCTCACAGTAGTATTGGGAAGGAAAGCAGAAACCATGATCCTTGTGTGTGTTTTTTTTTTTTTTTTTAATTTAATAGCTTTTTATTTACAGGTTATATGTATGGGTAACTTTACAGCATTAACAATTGTCAAACCTCTTGTTCCAATTTTTCACCTCTTACCCCCACTCCCTCCCCCAGATGGCAGGATGACCAGTAGATGTTAAATATATTAATATATAAATTAGATACACAATAAGTATACATGACCAAACTGTTATTTTGCTGTACAAAAAGAAACAGACTCTGAAATATTGTACAATTAGCTTGTGAAGGGAAATCAAAAATGCAGGTGGGCATGAATATAGAGATTGGGAATTCAATGTAATGGTTTTTAGTCATCTCCCAGAGTTCTTTCACTGGGCATAGCTGGTTCAGTTCATTACTGCTCCATTGGAAATGATTTGGTTGATCTCCTTGCTGAGGATGGCCAGGTCCATCAGAACTGGTCATCATATAGTATTGTTGTTGAAGTATATAATGATCTCCTGGCATGATCCTTATTTTTAAGGAAGCACTGAAGGCATCTTAGCCTTAGAGCAAAAAAAAAAAAAAAAAATTGCCTACAATCACACAGCTAAGAACTGGGATTGGGACTCAATACTCTCAAGTCCCCTCTTTGTCCTAACCAAATTACTGAGCCAGTTACAGCCTAGTGTTTCACTTTAGGAACCTTAGTATTTTTTCTTTCTACCTATTGCTCACCTGACCATGATAATTTATACAGATTCCCTATGTACTAGACAGTTTTGAAGAATGTTTTTTTTTTAATCTTTTTATTTTATTTTTTCTTATAGTAGCTTTTTTTTTCCCGAGATACCTGCAAAGAGTTTTCAACATTCACTCTTGCAAAACCTTGTGTTCCATATTTTTCTACCTTCCTCCCCTAGACAGCAAGTAATTCAATATAGTTAAACATGTGCAATTCTTTTAAACCTATCTCCACAGTTATCATGTTGCCCAAGAAAAATCAGATCAAAAAATGAAAAAAAAAAAAAGAAAACAAACAAACAAACAAACAAGCTAGCAAACAACAACAACAACAAAAGGTGAAAATCACTAGACAGTTTTGAAACCCACTCCACAAGTGAAGGCTAATTTCCAAACCAAGGCAGACCCTGTATACAAATGGAGGCTGTGGCTCCTACCAGAACTGATCTTTCCTTTTCCCTACTTGATGGATGCATCCATCTTTAAGCTGCTGCCCCAGCCCTGTCTGACTAAGCAATGTATCGATTTCCAGATGCTTTCCACGTGGGATGTGCATGGCCTTCAATATATTTTTTTCATTTAAATCTGCACTGGAAGTGTTCTGTCTTTTCTGTGTTTATGTGGAGAGAGGAAGTAGACCACAGGTGCTGGATGAGCTATCACTTATGAGATACTGGTAATTTCAAAAGATCACAGAATCCTCTATCTAAAGCAGGTGAATTACATTTTTTACTTCAATACAATTGCTTTCCTTTGCAATCCCAATTATTTTATTTTATGCATATAAAAATGTTATCCTGAGAAAGGGTCCATATGCTTCACCAGACTGTCAAAGGGGATCCAAGGTCTAATCAGAAGTGATTCAGTTTATCTAGTCTAAGATCAACTCATTTTACAGATGAAGAAACTGAAGTCCACTGAAACTAAGGGACCTATTCAAGATAATACAAACTCAACTTCACAAGCCCTCAGGCTTGTCCAAGCATCAAAAGCTATGATCTGATTCAAGACCCCTGACTTCAGAGCCAGTAGTCTTTCTACTATACCACCATGACTTCTTGTGTGTTGACTTGTTTTGTTTCTTTGCATTTTTAAATTTCTTTGTTACAAAAGAAGATTGGGGGAAAGAAATTTTTTGGGAAATTGATCTTCTTCTCTCTGGGCTTCAGTTTCCTCCTGTGTAAAATGAGACTGTTAGAACGGGGTAGTATGGACGAAGCTAGAGGATCTCAAAAGTCTTTTTGCTCTGAATGTTGTGATTCTCAATGAGAGAACAAGGGTTTGAAATAAAGGTCTCAATGCCGGGCCCAGGGTTTTTTCCATAATGCTATCCAGATCCTTAAAGGATAGTTTCATCTCTCTAATGATGGTGGTGGTAGTCAGAGGGGGAAGAAGACAAGAGAGGGAAGGGGGAAGTTAGCAAAAAGGGACCCAGGAGTCTGTATCCCAAGGAAATCATAAAAAAGGGAAAAGGACCCACATGTGCAAAAATGTTTGTAGCAGCCCTTTTTGTGGTAGCAAAGAATTGGAGAAGGAGTGGATTGTTAGGTAATGGAATATTATTGTTCTATAAAAAATGATGAACAAGGTGATTTTAGAAATCTGGAAGGATTTACATGAACTGATGCCGAGTAAAACAAGCAGAACCAGGAATACATTGTATGCAATAGTAGCAAGAATGTTCAATGATCAACTATGAAAGGCTTGGTTCTTCTCAGTGTTTCAGTGAGCCAAAGCAATCCCAATAGATTTTGGACAGAAAATGCCATTTGCATCCAGAAAAAAGAACTAAGGAGACAATGTAAATCAAAACATCCTATGTTCACTTCTTTTTTATCTCTCCCATGATTTTTCCCTTTTGCTCCGATTTTTCTCTTCCAACATGATTCATAAAGCAATGTATATTAATTTTTTAAAAATTACTACCAAAAAAAAAAAAAGGGGGGGGGGAGACCCAGGAATGGGGTTTTACTCCTGCCTTAGCTACTAACTCATTATGTGATCTCGAGGAAATATCTTCTCTGGATCTCTGTTTCCTCCTCTATGAAACGGGGAGATTGGACCGGATAGTTGGCTAGAGATTTTTCTACTTTGAGGGTTGCTAACCAACCATGAATCCCCCATAAATCCTAACACATTCAAAAGAAGTTTTGTCTAAAATCAAAGACCCATTGGGTTCAGACAGGAACTATTTTTAGCAAATAATTAGTGGGACCAATGGCCTGAGTACCTCCTACTCTCTGCTCCTCCATCTTTGATGAGTCACAGCCTAAGCTCTGAGCTGATACAGCACAAGTCCAGGGTTATTCGAATTAGATGGCAGGGCCGGGGACCTGTCCCAGGAGCTGACTGTGGCCTGGGCACAGACACCTGAGAACCTGTGGTTTGGACTGGAGATGGCTTTGCTTATTACTGGACAGATTAAAATTTTAGCTAGGCCTCAAAGAGCTGAACCCAGCCTAGCCTAGAAACCAGCCAGACCCAGAGTCATATAGTCCATCCTAAAACAAAGCAATCCAGAATTTGGCCCGCCCCAAATAGGCTGGTCCAAATCACCTCAGTGCCTAGCACAGAACCAGTACAAGGCTTCAAACATAGTAAATACTCAGAGAACATGGGTTGATAGTATGAGTCACAAAATTAGGTCCTGCATCTTCTCTTCCTCCTCCCCCACCTTTCTTTTCTCTTGGTCCACTCCTTTGCCACACCCACTAGATTCTGGGAGAAAAAACATCTCAGTCATTCTGAGGCCAGAGGCAGAATTGCAGCTTCCAACCAGCCTTCCTGTCTCCTAGCAACAGGGCATCCCCTAGGGGTTTTGGGGGAGTGCTTGCTTGGGGATGTGTCCTCCTCCTTTTCCCCACCCTCCCTCATAGCTTCCATCTGGGGAGGGGAGTTCTTGGAAGGGACCACCTTGCCCTGCTCTCTCCTGACTTGTTACCAGTGACCTGATCCTCAGCTAACTGGACAAAAAGAGACAAGTAATTGAATCATGGGGGAAAACTCAGTATAATTCCCATCTGTCCTTGCAATCAATTATCCTATCAACAAACACCAAGCACCTGCAATGCACTGGGACTTGTAAGGAAGACAGAGACCATAGAACTATAGGACCTTGAGTTGGAAGGAACCTTAGAGATGCTTTAATCCAGCCTTTCATTTAAAAAAGGGGAAACTTGCCTGTTGTAATGGAAATGACCAGATGCTTTTAGTTTAAATTGTATTAGGGAGTCTTAGACTGAGGTCCAAGAATAGATGCATTTCAAAAGGGGGGGGGGGGTCCTATGAATTTAGTTTTTTAGTATTTTAATAACTCCATTTCAATATAACTGGTTTCTTCTAGAATTCTGTATGTTTTACATGCACTTAATAAATTACTCTGAGACGCAGTCCATGGGATTTATTAAAGAAGACCATGATTCAAACAAAGTTAAAAATACATGTAATTTAGTGCAAAGAACCCACGAGAAAGAAAACTATGGGGCTGTAAAGCAAGAAAAGACAGCTTATCCAGAAGCTCAGAGATCTTGAGTGGGAAGATCCAGCCCCATCAGTATCTATACAAGGAAACTATTTAGGCTCAGAGAAGTTGTGATTTGCTGAAGGTTACACAGCTTAATAGATATTAAGGTTTTAAAAAGACATTAACATATATTATCTCATTTGCTCTTCACAACAATCCTGTGAGGTAGCTGCAAATATTATCTCTATTTTACAGATAAGAAAACTGAGGAGACCCAGAGGTTAAATAACTTGCTCAGGTTCTCCCAGCTTATAAATCAGAACTCTGACTTGCACCCAGGTACCAGCTCCAAAACCAATCATTTTCCCACTGCCCTGCCTGTTTATTTTATTTGGCTCAGGTCAGAGCTCATATATCATGGCATCTATGGCTCCTCTTAGTAAACATCATGTAAGCAAGGCCCAAAGAGCCCTTTGTAGAGAGGTTCCCTGTCCATTCATCTGACCATCTTCCTTTCAACCCTTATGACCCTATCACTCCCCTTCATGTACTCTGATTTCAAGAAACTGGATCACCAATCCCTACATCCAATCTTGACCCTTTACCTGAACTCAGTCACCTTTTTCCACCTCTGCTTGTTATCATGTTTTCTCCTTACGACTTGGCTCAAGTATTACCTCTTCCCTGATGTCCTCAGCCAGAAGTCATCTTTTCCTACCTCTCCTTCTCCCCATCCACCTTGGATTTCTCAGGTCATCTATGTCTGGTCCCCTTTCTTCACTTAATTATGTTCTAACTTGCCTTATATTGGGCACATATGTCCCATCTCCTAAATCTCACTAAACAGAGAGCTTCTCAAAACTAGCTGAATATATGGCACATAGTAGGTGCAGTTCAAATTGAATCAGACTGAATGGAACGGAACTGGTGAGTTGAATTACCAAGCATTTACTGACACCCTGTGGGCACAGGCTGACTAAGCTGTGGTTACCCTTGGGAAGCTCATGGTCTGTCTGGTAGGAGGAGAAGGATCTGCATGAGGTTGGTCCCACAATGGGTACCACTCACAGATGAATGAGATCATGTCTGAGTCCATGGAGACTCTGAGAAAGATGGACTACAAACTCAGAGTACTGTGATTAGGGAGAAATTATAGGCCTCCCTCCCTCCCTTATGATGCCCAGCTCATAAAATTTCAAGTTGGTCTTGGGCCCTATGCTCAGTGTGATTGAAATTCCTCAACAGAGGGATAGAAACTGAGGAGGAGGAGGGAGAGAGAGAGAGAGAGAGAGAGAGACAGACAGACAGACAGACAGACAGACACAGACACTGAGAGGAAGAAATGGAAGGGGAGGGAAAGATGGGCAGAGATGGGAACGGGGAGAGGTATTGAGGGGATAAAATGGGAGGAGGGGGGAAGAGACTAAGGGGAAGGGATAGGAGGAAAGAAAGGGATAAAAGTGCAAAGACAAAAATGAATGGAAAGATAAGGAGAAAACGAGAGAAAAAGACAGCCATGAGAAAGAGATAAAAACACAGACAAAGAAACAAGCAACTCTAGGAGAAAGGTATTGAGAAGCAGCAGTGAGGAAGACCACCCCAATGAATTAAAGGGACAGAAGAACAGACCGATTTCAGAATAAATGCTGTTTCTCAGGGGAAGCCGCAGAACCAGACTGACCAGTCAGTCTGAAGAAGGAAAGAAATTGTTCTGGTTTAGCTAGGCCATCTCCCCTCACCCTGAACTTATGGAATGGAAACCCCTTCTCAGTCCTGGAAGTCTTCAGATCACAGGCACAGAAAAGGGGGAAGAGACCCTAGACAGTGTCACCTTGTGTCTAGACTTCTCAACAGGGATCCAGCTAGAGAACCTCAGTCATACATGGAGTGACCCTAAAAACTGCCCACCCCCTTACCTTACAGAGAGAAACTCAGCTTCAGAGGAGGGCAGTGACTTGTTAAAGTGAGTTAGCACACCACAAGAACTAGATCCCCTGATCCTAGCCCATTATTCTTCCTGTGAAGAAGGCTGAGGTGTGGTGTGAGCCAGTGAGCACTTTTATACTGGGGAGGTGGGCACAGTGTAATGAAAGGCCCAAGGCCAGGTTTCAGCCTCCTGGTCAGTACAGGGCAGGTAGATAATGGTGGCTCAAGGGGGAGAGACCATCATCAGAACTAACATTAATCTAGTGCTTTGTAATGCGATTTCCACATTATCTCATTTGATAGTCTCCCCATGACACTCTCTCTCCTTCAAACTCCCTCCACATTACTCCTTTAGCCAGGGAGGGGCTAGCTAGGGTTCACAGGAGGCCCTGGCTCAGCCCCACCTGGCAAGGCACAAGTCATTTGCCTTGCAAACCTGGTCAGGCTGTCAGGAGACAACAGGGAGCAGAAGCCCTGGTCCAGAAGTTAGGAAGGAGCCGGAAGCAAGGGATATTACAGGGCAGAACTTCCATCTGCCCTTCACACACTATACCAAACAACACGCCTTCATATGTATGTATGTATCCAAGCACAATTGACTTGTACAATACACAGCCAGGTAAATATAAAATTCAGATTATTATATATACATGCATGAATACAACAGGTATCACTATCAGAACTGTTTATGATTCTAGATACTTTTAAGCATTTCCAGAATCATAATCCAGTAAGGTAGGTAATACGGGGATTACTCCGTACATTTTACAACTGGGGAAACTAAGAGAAAATCACAGAATTTTAGAGTTGGAAGAGATTTCACTGGCCATTTAATCCAACTCAAACTAGAAGAAAAAAAAAAGAATATAGCTAAACAAATGTATCTCTTGTACAGAGCAAACTGCTTGGAATACAGTAGGTGCTTAATAAATGTTTAGTGAATGGGTAATATAGAAATGTCATATATAATGGAGATTGTATTGTTTGCCTTTTCAGTGGGTAGAGGAAGCGCTGAGAGAGGGAGAGAGAATTTGGAATCCAAAAATGTAAAAAAATGAATGTCTAATTATTTAAAAATAAATAAATAAGTTGATTTAAAAAAAAAAAACACTCATATAGCTTCTACTTTTTTTGGGGGGGGGGAGGGGGTTGGGGGGGGGGGGGGGGATGCTGTTCTACTTTAGATACTCTAATTGCTAGGAAATTCTTCCAGATACAGGAGCCTAAACAATTTCCTCTCTCCCCTTCCTGGTTCTGCCCCCTTCGGTATTTCAGAATAAGACTCATGCCCCTTCCCCCCAGGTACCATCCCACCATATCAGAGGCAGGCCCTGAATCCTGTGCCCTTGCTGCTGAATTCCACAAAGCCCCTGGATACACATACATGTGGGAGCATCCACAAAAAGAAAAGATGACTCCAGGGCTGAAAGAGCCCTCAAAGAGGAATGTATCCTTACTTCTACCCCCTGCCCCAGAATATGCATCTCTTCTACTACACCCCAGACAAGGTCAGGTCAGTCTCCTCTTAAAGAAGACCTCTAAGGTGAAAGTAAGCTCACCATCTCCTGAGGTCCCCTTCCACTGTGATTATATTACAGCTCATTACAGTTAAAATCTGTTCTTCCTGACTTAGAACTGAAACCAGCTTCCTTGTACCTTCTCTCTTTGTCTAGTTCTGCCCCCAGGAGCCAAAGCAAACAAAGCTATTCTCTCTTCTACAAGACAGCCCTTCAAATAGTCAATAAGAGCTGTCATGTCAGCTCTGAGCCTTCTCTTCCTCGGGCCAGACATCCCTAGTTCCTTTAACTGGTCTTTATATAACTCTGGTTCTCTCCATTACTTCTGAGATAAGCCTGTCTCAACATATTTCATATACCCCTCTCTGAATCATTTTCCCATTATATAGGGGGGAAAATGTGATTTTTGTTTCTGGTTCCAAAAGAATCCCAAAGCATCTTTCTTAGGTGGGCACACAAATGCTCCCCCCCCCCCTCCCCAACCAAGTCAAAAACTACAAAATATTTCCCTCTTTGCCAAGTTGGGGGAGAAGAGATGGGAAAGAGGATCCAAAGGCAATAATTCTTAGAATTATTAAAATGGGTCAATAAGCTTCCCCAAACAATAATAGTATTGATGCAAATTTATATGGGCTTTAAAATTCTCATGGGGAAAGGGTCAATGAGAACTCTCACCAGCTTCTCCAAAACAATAATAAAACTGATGCATATTTATATTAGCTTTAAAATTATACAGCAGGAATTAATCATCCAGGTTTTACAGAGGCCCAAAAAAGGGTGAGAAACTAAGTTCATATTGAAAAAGCCCGGGTCTCTCCCCACCCTCACCTTCTCCAGTTCAATCCAGCTCTCAGTGCCTGACTTCGCTCACCCTGAGGTCCAAATAGGGCAAGAGAGGGAATGAAGGTTGGAAGTTATTCGAAGGACCAACTTAGGAGGAGACTTTCCCCGCAAGAAAAAGACTAATCCAATACTGCCTCATCCAGTATGGGGACACAAGCCCCTGGGCTGAGCAGAAAGGGAAGACATACAGCACTGGTCCAGTTCTTGTTGTCCAGATGGGGAAATCATGTGGAAAAGGGAGGGGTCAGAGCAGAGAGAGTCCTAGGCTTGGCAGAATGAGAATTCAAGTTTTTGTTCTGTTGTTAGCCCCATCCTTTTGTCTGAGCCTCAGCTTCCTCCTTTGTAGAATGAACATTTCACACGAACTTAAAGATTTGCAAAAGTGTTTTCCTCACAACAATCCTGTAAGAAAGGCATCATTGTTAAGTATTATAATAATCAGTATAATCAGTAATAGAGAGAGGAAGGCCTCCTGAATTCAAATCCAAACTCTGTTTGGATTCTTATTAGTCACTGGGCAAATCATCTAACTCTTAGAGCCTCAATGTTCTCATCTGGAACAAGGGGATGGAACCTGTAGTACTCTCCATTACAGGATGGTTGTGAGGCTCAAATGAAATAGTTTGTAAAAAGATTTTGATGGTGCAGTAAGTAGAGTACCAGCCCTAGAGTAAGGAAGACCTGAATTCAAATCTAGCTTTTGAGACTTACTAGTGTGTGATCCTGGGAAAGAGAAAAGAAAGAAAGAAAGAAAGAAAGAAACATTTTGCAATCCTATCTGTATGAATTTGGTCAAGTTATTTGACCCCTAAAGTCTTATCTAAAATGAGGCAACTGGACTAGATCTTTAATGTTCCCTCCAGCTCTATGACTATAATCTCTAATGAGTTAAATGTTAATTATAATTATTATTATCATCCCCATTTTACAGACAGGGAAACTGAGGCTCACATTGGTTAGAGGATTTACCCAGGGTCCCACAACAAAGTGAGTATGAGAATTGGGAGCTTAACCTAAATCTTTCCTTACTAAATTCAGGAATGTGATGGCATAATTCTACTGTGAATGGGAGAAGATATTTTCATTTGGAAAGCCATCTAGAGTCAGAAGTCCTGGATTTGAATTCTGCTCATCTTTGATATCTTGCATAGTCTTGGATAAGTCACATTTATTCAGACCTCAGTTTTCTCATGTGTTAAAATAAGGTCACCAAAAAAAGTCAAATAATAATAGTAAACATTTATATATTACTTTAAGATCTGCAAAGCACTTTATAAATATTACTTGAATCTTACAACAACCGGAGCAAGGAAGTTCAATTATCTCATTTTCTAGATAAGAAAATCAAGGTAGACAGAGATAAAGAGCCTTTCATAGAGTCACACACCTAGTAAGTGTCTGGACTTGAATTCAGGCCTTCCTGATACTTCAGGTCTAGCATTCTATGCACTGTACCAAAAAAAGAAAGGACCATATATTTCCAAAATATTTAAAGTAGCAGTTTTTGTTGTAACAAAAAACTGGAAAATACTGTGCGACTGTAGATTGGGAAAGGGCTAAAAATTTTTAGTTTATAAATGTAAGAGAATATTTATTACTCTGTTAAATGATTAATAAAGGGAATCTGGAGAAAGATGGGAAGACTTCTATGAACTGACAAAGTTAAAATAGGAAAACCAAAAAAAGAAACAGAAACAGAAATGGAAAGAACATTTTCAAAGAAACCACGTGCTGCATAATTATAATGACCAATCTTGGCCAAAGAACAGAAGTGAGGGAATGAACTCTCTCCTTTCCATAGAGAAGTGGAGATCTAGGAGTTTAGGTGCTGCATACACTGTTATAGACACATGCTAAGTCCATCAGTTTTGCTTAACTTTCTTATAGTTACAAGGGAAGGCTAGAAATGACAGGTTTTTAAAAAAGGGTATCAATAGAACCCTTTGTTAAATATTATCATAGCATTGTTCTAGCTAAGTAGGTTTTTTATTTTTACTTTTCTAATAATAAGTACCATTTGAAAGTTTGCCATTGTATAATTGTCTCTTAATTTAAGGAATAGTTGGTGGCTAAATTTCTGTCATGGATCCAAATTATCTTTTTTCCTCTTCTCCCCCCCAATCTATTTTGTGGGTAAAATTCATCCTCTTCTTCATGCTTCCCCACCCCTCAACTTCCAAGTAAATAAAGGATAGCTTTGCAGATATAGAAGCAAACTGTACAGGATTCTGAAAAATGGACTTCATAAATAATACTTTTGATGTGAGAAAGCTACCTAATACAGCTGTGCAGGAAATTAAACCTGGGTGAAGAAAGCTTAAGAACCACTACCTTGACCTCTTGAGGGGGTTGGAATAGATAATCCACACTAACCTGAAATTCTATTGAGGAAGAGAAGAGGAAGACAAT
This sequence comes from Sarcophilus harrisii, assembly GCF_902635505.1. Taxonomy (NCBI): domain Eukaryota; kingdom Metazoa; phylum Chordata; class Mammalia; order Dasyuromorphia; family Dasyuridae; genus Sarcophilus; species Sarcophilus harrisii. Next base: position 422,972,617 of record NC_045427.1, on the reverse strand, counting down.
TCTACTAGAGGAGTCTAGGAAGGCTTCCTCGAAGAGGAGGAGGTCATGAATATGGCTTTAAAAGTTGGAAAAATTTTAAGTACCTTAATTTAAGCCTGATGAGTATTTATTGAATGAGTGTATGAATGAATTCTTTGAAGGGAGGGTAAATTTTGACGTGTATATTTGGGAAACCAAATTTAATCCTTCCCTCCCTCCTCTCATATCCCCTTACCTCCCACCCCCACCCCACCATCAGGCATCTTCTCAGCCTCAGGAAAATTCAGGCAATAGAAAGGGCCTTCCACTCATTAAAGCCAATTCCCTACCAGAAGCCAATCAGAGTTACAGGAACAGGCAGGAACCCCGGTTCCCCTAGCAACGCAGACAATGGCACCTTCTCAGTACAGGCTCCTGCTAAAAGCATTAGAGGAGGCATTAGAGCCTGGGTTGCCTTCTCTCTGCTCTAGGGGCCCTTCCCCCGGCTCATCACAGAATGGCATTGCAGCTTCCAGACCCATACTGAGAAGATGGGTTTTCTTGGAAGGAGGAGGAGAGAGTTGGGATGAGATAGGGATGAAGCCTTATAAAGATGGAGAAAACAGCCCTTCTTGACTCTTCAACTTCCCCAAAGGAAAAGAAAAATGGGGAGATGCAGTCATTCTTCCTGGACACGGTAGCCACGTCTCCTCCTCAGAGATGGCACCTTAAACATCAGAGACCTAGTATAGTAATGGGGAGATGTATATTCCAGTCTCAGCTCTAATAATTACTAGTTGAATGAATTACTAGCCTTCTTTCCCTGGGCCTGTTTTCCCTATCCTCTTATAAAATACTATTGTTTTGTCATGTCCAACTTTTTGTAAACTCATGGACCATACGGTTCATAAGAGTTTTTTTCGGCAGAGACACTGGAGAGGTTTGCCATTTCCTTCTCCAGTTCATTTTTACAGATAAGGAAACTGAGGCAAACCGAGTTAAGTGACTTGCCCAAGGTCACTCAGCTAGTGTCTGAGGCCAAATTTTAACTCAGGTAATGTATTCCTGATTTCAGAACTCTCCATTTTGCCAAAACAAGATGTCTTAAAATAATGGTTTCTGAGGGTTTCTGATACAATGTTTCAGCCCTGCCAGGGCTAGTCATTTGGGAATACTTCATAGTAGTTAAAAAAAAAAAAAAACTTCTGAAAGGCCCTTGCTCCTATCTTATACCTTCAATCACAGACAAAACTCAAAAAGCTGTCTCCCTTAGATCTTCAGAGCCCAGATGAGCTCAGACTACATCAGTTCTAACTCTAGCTGGACGGGGAGGGAGGGTTCTTACCATGAACATGTCTAGGATACTCTATCAACCAAAAGCCTTTTCCAGGGAGAGCCATTACTAGTTTTTATACCTGGGACAAGAACCACAAATTGCCTCCAGTTTACAATGGGTCCATGAAGGGAAGGGTCAGAGACAAGAGAGGGAGGATCATCTCAGCTACCATCTCAGCTAGCCAACTGGTGACTTCCTATTTTAACTAAGGATTCTCAATAAATAAATACTAAGCTTCGTTGTTTCAACCTAATGAAGGATTTCAAGTATTATCAATCGATGTCCTAGAAATCTGGTGACTCAATTATCCTGCCCTAAATTAAGGATTTGCCCCAGTAACTTTACCAGTTGGAGGAAGTAGGAAAATTTCAGATATTTGACAAGGATTATTATCCATTTGAGTGGGGAATCCAACGGTTTTATCCTAACTCTCAATTTCTCAGAACGTTTAATCTCCCAGAATCTTTTCCCAACAAGTATTTGAGCTGATCTGACTTTCCATCCTATTTTGCCCCCCAAAATCAGGGTTCTCCCAATCAGTATAAACCTGATTCTGAATCAGGAAGTAGTATAAGCTCCTCTCCAATGATGTATGAGTCTCTAAAGTCTAAGATCCCCACAGTTCCAACTTGTCCTGAAGAACGATTCAGATATCCCCCCCTAAAAGTTCCCTTGGAATGCCACAGACATGATTGTCCCTTTGAACTCTGGTTTGACCTGGCTTTGCTAGTTAATTCCTACTTATTTCCCTAATTGGTCCCATGTCTGCAATTTATCCCTCCAGTCAAAGAGGAAACCAAGAACTAGAACTAGATGACCCATCATTTTTTCCTCTGGAATTTTCTGCTCTGTTCCCACCCCCTCCCAGCCCCACCCTTAACAGAGGGCGGGCCTGTCACCACCACCAGCTACCACAGTCCTCCCAGGAGGAAGTGCCCAGAGACAGAGGGACAGACATGTCTCAACCTGCTATGTAGGTGTTCTGGGGTGACTGAAAAGACAAGATCCACTACCACCACCACCACAGAGGTTCAAAACTAGTTTCTCCAAAGAGAAAAAGGGCTTCCCTTTCTAGCCACAGGGTATCAGGTTCTCCTAAGCCAGAATTAATTTTCTTCTTTTTCCTTATCCTTGCTGAGATCTGGCATAATGTCCAAGATCTGGAATACTATGTCATTATCACTCAGAAAAAATGCTTAAGTATTATAGTCTGAAGATCTGGATTTGAATTATGGCTCTGCTATATACCACTTTGCTTGTGATCTTTGATAATAAGCCCCTCTCTGGACCTCAGTTTCCACCTCTTTATAAAATGAAAAGTTGGAGTAGTCAGTCTACTCTCATATAGCTTTGCTCTTTTGTAATCCCATGATTTTAATCTGTGACCTTTCAATTGTTTGGGAGAAGTGACTAATATTGACTGTATTCAGGGGTCCCTGGAAGAAGAGAATAAATTGGTCCTGCGAAAAATGTGTTCTGAGCTCAAAATCACCTAGCCTTTCTAGCCTGACAGTGCCAAACAACTCAAATTAAAATGCACACATCTAATTTTGTTAAATGTCCTATCCACTTCATTTAATCCTTGCAAACACCTTTGTGAGAAAAATTGGGGTCTACCACCCAAGGCCCTCAGTTTCTCCATTTTTAAAAAAAAATAAGAGTTGAAGTAAATGAGCCTTTTGAATTAGCTGTTCATTATTCTAACATCCCTTCAGATAACAGGTTGTGATTCTATCCTCATTTGACAGATGAAGAAAAGAGCCTTAGAGATGAAAAATGGCATTCCCATTGTCACAGTTAATCAATAACAGATCTTATAACTGCAAGTGCAGGGCTCTTTACCTTATACCACATTGCCAAAGATTCAAAATCATTGATCCGGAAAACTAATAAGAAATGAGATAGGGAAAGTAATTGAGCCTGTTAGGTCTTGCCTCAGTCTCTCTAATACTTGCAGAGAGCCATGGAACCCTGTGGGCATGTGTGAATTCACTGAGTCCTGGAACTGCCCCAAGGCAGGACAGAGGAAGGGAGCCTAGCTATAAGGTTGTCAAACCAGTCTTGACAAAATAGGACAGCAGCCAACAGACCTGAGGGGTTGCCTGCCCATTGAGCAGTAGGGAGGAGACAGAGGGGAGAAAATGGGAGGGGAGAGGGCAGGGGACCTAATGAAAAACTCTCCTTGGCCACCCATAGTCCAGCCCAAACAAGTCAGACGCAGGAAGAAAAGATAAAGCCTGGCCAAACACAGGTAGCACCGTTTCTTCAGTCAGTCCCTTCAGATCAGAAAATGTATTGCTGCCCAGGAAAAATCCCAGGATCTGAGGTCTGAAAGACTGAATTATTTGACTCCACTTGTTCTCAAATCTAAGCTCCCTCAATTTACCCCTACTTTGGTCTCTGAATCCTAGAGCCATAGAGTGGAAAAAAACAGGAGATCAAAGTCAACCCATCAGTGTAGAGGAACAAACTAAGGCCCAGAAAAATCAAGAGATTTATTCACCATCATACAGTGAAACAGAAGCAGAGACAAGACTCCAGGAGCCACCTCCTAATACCTTTATCTGGTATTATGCTACTGCATCACCAAGCCTCTCTCCTACCCCATACAAGCTATCAGATTCATCTTCCACAAGCAATGCTCTGAATCTATTTAACTTGTTCAAAAACTTTCAGTGACTTCCCAGGAAGCAAAAATCTAACCCTGGGATTCCAAGTAACAGATAGCAATACTAAAACCTTCTAGAAAGAGCAGATCCCTTCCCGCTTTGGGGTTGCAAGGGCAATTTGCTGCTGTCACTGGAAGAGATCAAACAGATAGGGATGGGAAAAAGGGAAGAAATAAATCTTTACTTAGTGCCCATTATGAGCTACACACTTTTTACACTTTTACTCTGACTTGAGCCTGCAAAAACTGTACAAAGTAGATGATATTATTCAAGGAAATAGAGGTTGGAAGAAATTAAGTAATTTGCTTAGGATCAAACAGCTATTGTTTGCAGGTGAATTTGAACTCGGGTCTTCTAGCTAGGTACCTCTGGGAGTTAATCAATTATGGGAAACAGGTCTTCATTTCAAACAGCAGGAGTAGGAATGTTCCCAAGCCTCCTCAGACTGTCCTGATCTCTTCTGATGATCAGGGCCTTTCCCAAAGGGAAACTTTGTATCCCCTAGGAAGAACACAGTGGCCATCATTCTGTTACATGCTACACATCCTGCCCAGTAACTGGACAACTTTCCCAGGGCAATTTTGTGTTTAGTTAGGATCAGGAAACAACAACAGATTTACTACAATCTATCTATGAAATCAACTCAGTTTTAGTTTCCCTACTAATAATAGCTCACATTTCTCTTGTAACTTTAAAACACTTTTCTCTCAACCATCTCATACAGTAAATAGTAATAGTAACTACAATAATGAAAATATTTACATGCTACTTTGAGATTTGCAAAATATATTGCATATATTTTCATTTAACACCCTGTAAGGGAAATTCTATCATTCCCATTTTATAGATGAGAAAACTGAAGTTTTTCTAGAAAAGTTGCTAAATTGCTCAGGGTCATACAACTTGTAAGTGTATAAGATTAAACTTGAACCCAGAACTTTCTGATTCCTAGTCCAGTGTTCTATTACAAACATGCCCATCTTCATGTTGTGGATGATGATATTGGACACAATAAAAGAAATTAGCTCAATCTCATACAACTAATATCAAATTAAAGCTCTGACTTAAACCTAAGCTTCATCATTTCAGGAATAAGCCCTTGTCATTGTATCACATGATCACATAATCCTTATTGCCTCAGCTTTCTTATCTGTAAAATGGGGACAATTATGTAAACCATAATTGGACTTTGGGGACATTAAAAAAAAAGCCTACTCAAAGACAGCTTTGGTGACAGATTTAGAGGAGAAAGAAAACCCTGTATAGTAAGGAGCTCAGGAAAGGCTGCCTAAGATCTCTGTGAGCTGGAAAAGACCCCGGAGGTTAGGGGGCACTGGGTCAGACCAGAAAAACCCAGAAAAGAGATGTCCACTCTCAACAGTATGGACATCTCAAAGTGGGGCATTGGCTCATATACACCTTTGTCTTCCCTTAGAACATTTCCACACCTTGTTTTCAAAAGACCTTATCTCTAAGTTGTTTCCATGAGACCTGGGCAGCTATCTACCACACTTTACTGGGAGGGAAGGAAGAAGGTCCAAAGCCCTTGTCAGTGGTACTCATGCCCACAGGAGAGATCATCTGCCTGACTATAGTGAAAAGCATCCTCCCCATCTGAAGGAGGAGAAACTAAGGCCTAGATCAGAAAAATTATTCTATTACCAAGAAAAAGGGGGCAGCCAGGTGGCTTAGTGAATAGAGCAGCAGTTCTGGAGTTACATTTAGCCTCAGATACTTTCAAGCTGTGTCACCCTAGGCAAGTCATCAATCCCTGTCTGCCTAGTTTCCTCATCAATGAGCTAGAGAAAGAAATGGCAAACCATTCTCATATGTATCTTTGCCAAGAAAAACACACATGGGGTCATAAAGAGTTGGACATGACTGAAAAAAATGACTAAACAGTACCACCAAGAAAGAATCAATTTGGAATGTTAGAAAAATCCTTTAGGATCAGGGAGGTCAGGGCTTGTAAACACACACACACACACACACACACACACACACACACACACATAAACAAAAAAGTAGAATCAGAAGAATCAAGTGAGAGTTAAAAGGGTATAGGGGGTACCATAGCTATCCCGCTCATTTGACAAATGAAGAAACAGGCTGAGAGGGGAAATAATTGTCTTGGGATCTACCAAGTCAGAGACAGACAATACAAGAAGCTGAGGTCTCTTGGCTCCCACCAAGCTGATCTTTGGTGATCATTGAGATAAGGAGGAAAGCAATCTCAGAGGAAGACTGGAGTTTACTGGGAAGGGGTATAATACAGACCTTCCCTCAGGGAAAATCATTTTGGCAACACAAAAGGATGGATTAGAAAGCGGAGGCAAGGAGATCAATAGAGACTATTACAATAGCCTGACAGCCAGAATTAGGGAGGCCACTATATGGCTACAGATAAGAAGATGTATTCAAGGGGTGTTGTGGACTAGAAGCAGATTAGACAACTGATTGGATACATAGATAAAAAAGAGAGGAATTGAGAGGACACTGGGGTTTTGAACCTGGGTAACCAGGTGGTACTTATGATAAAAGGGAAGAGAGATGAAATCTCACAGGAAAAGGGCAACGTCAAAGCCCAGTTTTGCCAGCTTCTCAACGATGCAAGACTGAGAGACCTCAAAGAGATCTAGTTTTATGTCTACCACACATGCAGAGCTGTTAGACATGGGCTTGCCCCTGGATAACAAGGCTGTTCTCAGCTTCAGAGTTCTCTCTCACACAGGCCTGACAACTTCCAAAGCAGCATGAGATCTAGATTCTAGTTAAATGCTCCCCTGGCCTCAAGTCCTTAAAATCACAGATTACAGAGGTTAGAGGCTCCTGGAAATCACCTAACCCAATGCTTTGATGGAAGAAGAGAAGGAAGCCCCCATCAGGGAAAGAATTTCCCAGGATCACATAGGGAGTCAGTGTCATAGTGAAAAGTGTTGGAGAACTAGAAACAGAAGTAGATGACCACTGACTCAGGAACAACTGAACAAACTGACATGTCACCTATGAATGCGGTGACATATTATTGTGCTGTAAGAAATGAAGAACAGGATGAGCACAGAGAAGCATGGAAAGACTTATATGGACTGATGCAAAGAAAAGGAAACAGAGTCAGGGATACAATGGACACAAAGACCATCATGCAGATAGAACAACCACAAAACAACCAAAACAAAAAAATAACTAAATAAATTATAAATTAACCTAGATTATAAAGAACAATCTTTACTTCAAAGAAAGCATGAAACCACACGACCTTGTTCAATTTTTTAAGATGTATTGATTGGGGCAGTTAGATAGAGCATTAGATCTGAAGTATTGGATAGAGCATTAGATCTGAAGTATGTGCTTCAAAATTCAAATTGGGCTAGGGCACTTGGTGACTCTGGAGGACCTGAGTTCAAATCTAACCTCAAATATTTAACACTTCCTAGCTGTGTGACCTTAGGCAAGTCATTTAACCCCAACTGCCTCAGCCAAAAAAAAAAATTAAAATTGGGCCTCAGCTATGTATGTAATCCTGGACATGTCACTTAATCCCAATTGCCTAAAAAACAAAGGAAGAAAAAAAGAAAAGAAAGAAAAGAAAGAAAAAAAGAAAAAAGAGAAAAAAGAAAAGAAAAACCAAGATGTGTTGATCAATTTTGCTTAACTTTCCCCCTTTCTCTTTATTAAAATAAGGGGTGGCTGGATCAGGGAATTAAGGCAGGTAATGTAAAAACAAAAGAAATCACTAAAAATCTTTTTTTTTAAAGAGCTAAATTCAGAGGAAAGAAACTTTGATTGGGTACTAGCTCTATCCACTTATTCTGTGTGGCCCTGAGCAAACAGCTAAATCTTTCTGTGTCTATTTCTCGTTTGAGTCTGAGCCTTCGTTCTATCACTTCCTTACTGAATTACTTAATTATTTCTCTTCCCTGAGCCTTAGTTTCTTCATCTGTAAAGTGGAGCTAGTATCACTTAACACTATTCATCTCACAAGCTCTGCTAAGGAAAGTATATTAGCAAGGTCAATGCCAGATCTCAAACTGGAATCTCTTGATTTCCAGTCCTGGTTTCTTACAATCATAGTAATGCCCCTAGATGTCTGTTCCCAGGGACCAGGTCTCATGTGTCCCTATTTGGAACTTCAGAGCAAGGTAGCATGAGTCAAGGTAACTTTCTAAAGCTATATCTCTGTCTGGGACTTGGGTTCAATTCAGAGCCCCAGGAGAAAACAGAAAAATGCTGATTTGTCTGGGGTCAAAGGAACATTTATCTCCACCTCCAGCTCCCTAAGGAATGGGAACATTGCTCAAGTCCCTGAAGAAGCAGAACATAGGGTCAGTTCTCCTGCCCTGACCTCATCATCACCACTATTGTCACCATTCTAACTAGCATTTATATTGAGCTTCAAGGATTGCCAAGCACTTTACAGATAGCTCATTTTATTGCTGCAACAATCCTAGGAGTAGGTGTTATTATTATCTATTTCATGCTTAGACAGACTAATGTACTTTATAAGCATGAAGTACATTAGTCTAAGTACATAAGCATGAAATCATTTTGCCTCCCTTGCCTTAGTTTCCCATTCTGTGAATTGGGGATAATCTGTCCCTTGTATGTAATCTGTTCCAAGACACAAGAGTCTTTACTGTTGAGGAAGCCTGGAGCAACTAGTCTGCATAATTCCATTAACTTTATTATTATTATATGCAAAGTTGCATTGCAGGTCAAGGTCTGAGATGATATTTCATATCTGAAAGTCTTAGACAATCAAGTTCTCTATTTGATTTTTTACAATAAACCTACCAAGAAGGCAGGACAGGCTTCATTCAATATCCCCATATCTTCTTTTCTCAGGAAATCTTGGATAGCTAAGATTTACCCAAGTACCAGGGGAGTTCTAAGTTGCAGAACCAAGGCTCAGGTGGGTATCTATTGATAATTGATACTCTTGCCATGGTGTCCCAAGGCAATGTCCACTCTCAGAATCCTGTGATATGCCCATTAATCACCCCTCCTCTACATATCCTGCCAATGCCCTGGTGCCCCTACACTCTCCTGTTCACCCAACAGGTTTCTCTAGACCAGAGGGAGACAATGTTCTTGTACCAAGTCCAATGACCTCAAGAGGTCCCTGAACAATGTTCCCTTCTGGGTCAATCAGTCAAGACCCTTTATTTTACAAATGCAGAGACCAAGATTCAGAGAAAGGTAGGGCCCTAATCAAGGTTACATAACAGGTTAACACCAGTACTAAGATAAAAGTTTCTTCAGCCCGAGATCTAAATGCCCACCGCTCCTTATTCTAGCACAGTAGAACCATCTCCCTTATACAGGAGTCAGAAAGAGTTGTAATACTGCCCCAAATGCTCTCTAGCTGGATGACCCTGAACAAGTCACCTAACCTCTCCTTACTTATAAAATGGAGACAATGGAGAGTTGATGTGAAGATCAAACAAGAAAACACATGCTTACAAAGCACCTTGCAAAACATAATATATCAAATGATTAATTATTATGATTATGATTATATTCATCCTACCATTTCCAGGATAGAAAGATAATACCAGTTAAGTAGCTATTAAGTAAGACCTAGAAATGACCCCAGAGACTATTGAGTGAGTCCAATGTTCTGATTTAACAGATGAAGAAATTGAGGCTCAGAGAGAAAGGACTGATCTAAGGTCACAAAACCAGTTAGTGGCAAAAGCCAAGATGCAAACACCTGAAATTTTGGTCTGGGAATTCACCAGAGGTGTGTCCTAGAATATTTTATATAAGAGGAAACCAAGTTCCAGTGAGCAATTTGTCCCAGAAGCCAGTTAGCAAATTAGGAGCAGTCAGTCCTAGGACCCAGGTGTCCTGAAGAGAAGTCTGAGGTTCTCCCCATCTCCAGAGGCTTATTTTATGAATCTGAAGACAGGGAGTGGAGTGGAATACACCCAGGCTCCTGGATGGATCTCATAGACGGAATAATTCTTATAATTTCATAGCTGGGAGAACTCTCAGAACACATTTAACTCAACTCGACCTGGTGGAGAAATCTCCTCCATCACATTCCTCACAAAGAGCTGCTCAGTTTCCACTTAAGGGAAGCACACATTAGCTTGAGAAGCAGCCTTTTCACATGACTTCTAGAATAATACTCAAGCCACTGCTTTTCTCCAAGGGCTAATGGGATGAAATAAGCATTTATCAAATACCTATAATGTGCCAAAGGGAGGACTTTAATTTTACCTGATCCTCACAACAACCTTATATGGTAGGTGATATTGTCCTTATTTTAGATAAGGGATATTTTAGGGAAACTGAAGCAGAGAACAATTAAGTGACTTACCCAGGATCAGATAGCTAATAAGGATTTGAGATTGGATTTGAGGTCAAGTTTTCTTGATTCTAGATCTAGTATTCTAAACTACTGTACCATCTAACTGCCTTTTCTGCAGATTAAAAAAAAAATGGATGAGCTGAATTTCCTTCTCCTTCCCTTCTCTCTTCTTCCCTCCCTCTGCTAGCCCAAATCCTCCCCTTCCTCCAAGATCCAGCTTAATATCCAACCTTCCCAGTTCTCCTTTCCACAGTATTAAGAAGGTATCAGATAGTATCTCTATAGGTCTGGCTCACCTTATTTTCCCAGCAATCAAACAGGACAGTCTCCTTCCTATTCTCCAGGATCCAAAGTACAATTAAGACTAAGTGCTTAATGAATAAATTAAAATTTTAGAATAAGAAGTAACTAAGGACCTAAAGTCAATCAGTATACATCTCCAGTCTTTCCTAGAGCTCTGCAAGTGCTCACACAATTCTACAGACTTCCTGAAACTATCTTGATCCTTTCCCTGTTCCTTCCCAGGGGCAAATTCTGTCCCATTTCTTTAAAAAAAAAAAAAAAAAAAAAAAAAAGAATGGAATTTTAGTATGTCAGCACTCTGAAATCTGGGTCCTGCTACTAGTTGACTATCTGTCTCTGGACTTTAGGTTGCCTCTGAGCAAATATAAGGGGAATTGTCAAGATTATCTCAGGGCCTTTTCACTTCTAACATGCCATAAGGCTATGATTTAATCCCTCTAGGACCAGTCATCAAATTCTGATGATATTCAGTGAAAGCACAATTCTGGATCATCAAAAGATAGCTACTCCATACTCAACAATCTTTGGATCCTGAAAGACAGAATGCCTGGGAGTCACTCTTTATCCTCTAACCATTTCCCTGACCTGGTCACTTCTGAAAGAGCCAACTACTGTGTTAGAGTTGCCTTGCTGAGGTTCTTTAAAAAATGTGAAAAAAATAATCCCTGCCCTGTTTCCCTCACCTGGCTTGGACACACTGTGTCTATGGAAACATGAACTATAACAGTAATGACACTAATCTATCCTGCTGGATTAGTTCAACCTTCCCAGGTAACATGGCCCAGTTTAAGAATGGCCTTCTAGAGACAGTTCTTTGGTTCAAAAAAGTGACTCCTCTTCCAGGAATTGTATCAAACAGGCCAGCTATCTAGAGGAAGATAGGCCATGTAAAGTTAACCTCTTACAGCTAAAATCCCACAGAAAGAGACCCAGGCAACCAAGAAAATCCTTTTTTTTTTTCCCCTGATAACTTCATTTCTCTCTTTTCCTATTCTCTTCACCAAAAGCCCCTTATCAGCCACAGTTCCAGGAGCTGGCCTGCAATCTGATGGGACTGGCTCAAGGGAAAGAAGAATGAGAGTCAACCAGAGAGGAATCAACCCTACAGGAAGGCAGCGAGTCCCGACCAGACAATACTGGGAGGCTCACTCTTCCCCACCTCCAGAGCAGTCTTCAATGTCAGCTTCTTTTCTTCAATGTTGTACAGTGAGGAAAATGATAGATTTGCAATCAAGGGAGTCGGAGGACCTTAATTTGAATCCTACTCTTAGTCTTTAGGTTTCAGTTTGTTCAACTATCAAATAAGGAACTTGGACTCAATGACTATGATAATGATAATAAGAAAAATAGCCAGTATTTATATAGCCTTTCTAATGCTGGTAAAAAAAAAAAAAAAATTAACACAACAAATATCTTTTATTCTCATAAATCTCTTGAAGGACAGGTGCTATTATCCTCATTTTACAAATGAGGAAAACTGAGGCACAGGGATGTTAAATGACTTATCCTGGACCATAGAACTTCCTTCTCCCCAGTCTGTCCTTCACTCTCTTAGTCAAGCTTTTGTTTGAGAGAAACTCTGCCCTAGCTTTGGATTAACAATTAACCTTGTTAACTCAAGAGTAGTTTCTGTTCCAGGCATGGCCCATCCCTGCTCCTGCGGAATTTTAGTCTGGGGGATAGGGAAAGAAGAAGCCAAGCTGTTCCCAACCCCTTTTCTCCTGAGGTGGTCTTATGGATCTGAGCCCCACTAGGCTATCCTTTGGTTGCTCAAACCCTCCAACAGATAATAGCCTAGAGACCCTTCTCAGATTGGTATCTGAAATCTCCATCAACCAGCCCCATCCAAATTGTCCCACCACCACCACTACCATTTCCTACACACACACACACACACACACACACACACACACACACACACCCCTCCCTCTCTTCCAGCATTTTTGGATGTTCCTAGTCTATCTCCCTGTTCCTCACTTTGTCTTAATCATTTTCCTCTATACCTCTTCTAGGAAGACAGAAGAAATCCATTTTGGACTTCTCAGTACAATTCCAGCCCTTAGTCTGTATTAGGTCTTTGAAAATCCCAGCCTCTCAAGGACAACACACAGTATGAAACCATGGCACGGAAATCAAGAAACCTAAAGAATTATGAGACTCTTGGAAAAGTCCCATTTCTACCCATTTCTGCACTTCCAACTCCTACCCTTTGACAGACTAGTGATTCCTTTGGAGTCCTTTTCAGAATAATGGTTTTAGGTACAAAAAATAAAATAAATAGAATTACAAAGGAACCCAATTAAAATGAAATACATTTATCAAAATATTATTTTAAAAAACACAAGTCTGCTAATCTCTGGTGGTCCCTAAGGTCCCTTCCATAATATTCTCAAATGCCATATTTTCTTCTGCTTGGTCCCTCCCCTCTCCCTTGTAATTTTCTGGTCCTTTGGGCTAGATTGAGCTATATGAAAGAAGGTAGAAGCAAACATAATTTTTGTTTTTTATATGTAAAATCATTTTAAACATTTTCATGTTAGTTATGTTGTGAAAGAAAAATCAGAACAAAAGGGAAAAACCACGAGAAAGAAAAAGCAAACCAAAAAAAAGGTGAAAATTGTATGCTTAGATCCACATTCAGTCTCCATAGTTCTCTCTCTGAATGCAGGTGGCATTTTCCATCGCAAATCTATTGGAATTATTTTGGAATAATGTATTTCTGAAAGAGCTAAGTCTATCATAGTTGGTCATCACATAATCTTGCTGTTACTGTATACAATGTTCTGATTCTGCTCACTTCATCAGCATTAATTCATGTAAGTTTTCCCAGACTTTTCTGAAATCAGCCTGCTCATCATTTCTTATAAAACAATAATATTCCATTACATTCATATACCATAACTTATTTATTTGGCCATTCCTCAACTGATGGGCATCCACTCAATTTATAATTTGTAAGCATATTTTTTTGGAATAGCAAAGAGCTCAAAGTATAAACAAATGGATCAGCCTAGAAAAACAGCTGCTGAAGGAAAGGATATTCCCCATGCCTGGTTCTGCTGGGCTCCTTCCTTCCTTCTACCCAGGCTCTCAGCTTCCTGGACACTAAATTAGCCCAGATTCTTCCCAACTGCATAGTGATGTGTTCCCCCACCATGAGAGTTACCACGTTTTAACAGGACCCTCACTGAACTCTGGCTAGCAAAGCCAACAAGACATAAGCACAGAAGAAGGACATCCATAACCATGCATTTTAAGTGTACTACAGTGAAGCCAAACAAGGTTTGATGTGAAAGCAAGGGAGCAAGACATATGAAGTCTTCATCTTTTATCCCCTATGCACAGCATAGGACTTGGGACATAAAAGGTACTTAAACATTTAGTAGTTTACAGATCAAAACTCAAAAGATGTGGAGTTAGAAAGCAACTATCTAATCCAAACTCCTCATATTATAATTGGAAAAACTGAGTCCCAGAGAGGCAAAGTAATTTGCCTAATCCAACTGAGAAGGTGAAAGTAGCATCTAAATTGGAATTTAAAGGATGGGCAGAATGTCAATGGACAAATATTGAGAGGATGGGATAACTCAGAAGGTGTGGATCAGCTTATCCCAATCTCTCTCTACTCCCAATTCTTTGCTAATGCTTCTTTCCCAGGTACTTATTTTGTCTGAATTCTGTATGTTATCATCTGTTTTCATTCAGATAGTCTCTACTCCTCCCCATTAATCTAGGTCAGAAAGGGAAGTTGGGTCAAATTGTAGAGGGCATTGGACACCAGTCTAATGAATGTGAACCTGATTGCACAGGTCAAAGGGAGGAATGAATAACAGCTCACATTCCCATAAGGCCTTTAAATCAATACAAAGCCTACAACAACTTTTATGCGACAAATAGAATGAGTGGCATTCTCCCCATTTTAAAGATGAGGAGAATGCATCTCAACAGCCCAAACCTAGTTAGCTTTTTTGATGTTAAATCTCTTGAGCTTTTCACTATGCTGGGTTTTCTCATTTCAAAAACTGAGGTTTTTGAGCAATGGAAATGACATGATCACAGAACTCAACATAGCCTTCTTAAGGGTCCTCCTACCCAGAGAGTAGCCACCACTTTGTGAGGGAGAAGAGAGCCAATTCAGGTAAGTCAGTGTCCTCTTCTTGCCTCATACTCCATGATGAAGAAAACTTATCTGAGCACTTCTCAGCCTGCTAGAAGATCTCAAAGCACTTGGCAGACTCCTCCCCTCCCCCAGCAATGGGACTTTTTTATTGGAGGTGGAGATCATTTGCTCAGGACTATGAGGGGAGGGAAGCCACTAGTGTTAGAGCTAAATGCCCAAATATTGGGGAGAATCCTAGGCTAGAGCCAGAAACCCAAACTCTCACCTGGAATCTGCTGCTGACTTCCTAAGTGACTTTGAACAACTCCCTTCCCTGGTTGGGTGTCCATTTTCTCATCATTAAAGTGAGAGGATTAGACTAAGAGGTAGGATGTTACATTAGAAATTAGAATGAGTACTGAATCTAGTCACAAGACCTGGATTTGAATCCTGCTGCTGTCTTTATTACATGAATAAGTTACTAAACTCCCTGGGCCTTAGTTTCCTCCTCTGTAAAATGAAGGGATTGGACTAGGTGATCCATAAGGTCCCTTCCACCTCTAAAACTATGACTTGATAACTGGATGATATCATTCAGCTCTATCTATTACATCCTTTTGGTCTATTACTTTAAAATTTAATTAAAAAAAAAAAAAAACAAAAGCAACCAGGATGTATTTAGGAAAGAAATACTTCTCATCCCCAACTCCTCTAAGAGCTTCTTACAGTAATACCAAAGGACTTCCAATTCCTGCCTTGAGCAGCCCAACCTTAATCGACCCCACAACCAGCTCAGGCCTTCAGCCCAGGCTACTCACTACCCCTCCTGATTTCTAATCCCAAAGAAAGAGTAGGAGAGTGGGCAGTCACAAGCAGTTTTCTGTCATGAGGGGGAAGGATTAGGTACATTCTGGATGACACCAGAGGAAAAATTAGGCCAGTTTGTTTAAAAAAAAAAAAGGGGGGGGGGGAGACAAGAAGGTATTGATAATTACAGGGAAGTGAATTTACTAACACATTTCTGTAGCTTTCCTCCCCATAGGTTGGTGTATTAGAAAGAACATAGAATTTGGAGTAAAAAAGCAAAACAAAACAACGACAAAAACACCTGCCATTTGAATTCAGGCTTCAGAATTAGATGCTGAGACTTTAGCAAAAGAGAGCTAACTTTGCTCCTAGCTATAAATTCTATAAAGCCTCCAAAATCCACTATAGCAAAGGTAAATTGCACAGACATCACTTCTCCACACTATATGAAAAGGAAAACAGAGCCTGGAAGCCTTAAGTCATGTGATAATTACCCTATAAGTTTGAGAAAGGTTTGGAACCTCAGTTAAGGGGATTTGGATTTAGAACTGCAAAGGATCTTTAAAAAGATCTAGTCCAGCTCTCTCATTTGACTAAAGAAATGGAGGCGATGAGGGAAAAGACTTGTTTAGTTGCCCAGGTAGCAGAAGTAAAATTCAAACTCAGTACCTTTGAGGCCAAATCAAAGGTTCCTCTCCATCACCACCCAGTATTCTCCTTCCCTTAATTCAACGAAGAAAAAGAATAATAATAAAATTTGTCCCCAACTCCCTCCCCTCCCCCCAAAAAAACCCAGAATGAGCTACCCCAATAGATAATGAAGTCCCTGTCACTAGAGGTCTCCAACTAAGAGATTCCCCAACCATTTTGTCAGGAATGTTACCTAGGGGCTACCTGCATCAGACAGAATTCTGGATTCACTTTGGGGCATTGTGGAAAGAATTACTAGTCAAAGAAGCTGGGCTTATTTCCCTTATCTGATGCTCTGTGTGTGACCTTGGACAAGCTTCTTTAAGTCTTAGTTTTTTCATCTGTAAGAAGAGTAGACTGGACTTGATGACTTCTAATGTCCCTTTAAGCTCTGAGTCTACAACCATGTGGTTACCACGGAGGTCCCTTCTAGCCCTGAGATTCTATGGTTCTAGGCAAAGGGGAGGGAACAGAGAAGGAAAAGAGGACTGTTTTCATTTGCGTAATAGAACAAGATGACTTGGCCCAAACACAGACAGGACAAAATGTCTCTTCTTTCTAATTCCTTCCTGAGGCCTTGAATATTCCTGAGGCCAGGGAAAGAAGGGAGGCTGGAAACAACCTTAACGAGATGCTCTCCTGTTTTAAATGAAGACATTCATGAAGAGAGTTACCTCAGCTCCAATCTCCTCCCCCTCACCCCTCCTCCATAAGCCTGGCAGAGGAAGTAACTGCAAGATTGATAACAGAACAACCTCCCCATTCACCAGCCTGGGTGAGAGAGGGAAAGGACAGAGGGTTCCCTTTCACCAGAGGCCCAGTCCCCTCTCCTGGCCAGGGGACCTAAAGGACAAAGGCCAGGTACTCGCACACCCAGCACCCCCACAAGGCACCACAACTATTCATAGGCATCCGCTAACACCTTCTGAAAGTAACACCAGACACTGGCTGTAAAGAGAGTGGGCCAAAAAAACTAGCTGTGATAGGGGACCAGTACCTCCCTGTCTGTGAAACCTTGGTTCCCTCTGCTGCTACATGAGAGGGGCTCCATTCTTTGAGGTTTCTTCCAGACCTAAAGTTCTATAATTCTTTGATGCACAACCTCTGAGCATAGTGAGAAGGCGTGCAGAGAAATGAAAGCTCAGAAAGAGAGTATTCAGGGATGCCTTCCAGGAGAAAACTTGATTAGGGCCGTCTATCCTTCACAAAGGTTGGAACTCATCTTTGACAGAAGGCACCAAGGACAGCTCAGTTTGATTCCACATGACTGACATCCCTTCCAAGCTTTGGGCTCAGTTCAAAGGCTAGGCAGACAGAGAAAACCCCAGGAGAGCCAAGCCCTGGGGAGGCTCAATTTTGAATAATCAATCTATCAATAAGTGCTTAATGAGGCTTTTACCACACACTACTCCCTGTGTAAAGCCCCAGAGATACTAAGAAAAAGCAAAAACAGTCCCTGCCCTCAAGAAGTTTACATGTTAATGGGCAGGACAAAAGATACATAAATAGATATAAACAAGATACATACAAAGAATATACATACCTTCATTCCAATTATGTGTTCAAAGTGGGGAATCAGGCCAGGGGGTGAGGGGACTGGGAAAGGTCTCCAACCTAGAGTTGAGCCTTAAAACCTAAGAAGCTAAGAGATGAGGAAGGAGGACATTCCAGTCATGCAAACAGCCAGTGCAAATGCAAAGACATGGGAGAGGGAGGATCAGGCATGAAGAGCACCAAGAATTCTAGTATAGCTGGAAGGAAGAATAGTAAAATAAAAGAATACTAGAAAGACAGGAAGGGGCCAGGTTGTAAACTGTTTTATATGCCAAAAAGAGGCGTTTATAGGGAGCACAAGTTCATGGAATAGTAGAGTGATATGGTCAGACCTGTACTTTAGGAAAATCAGTTTGGCAGTGTGTGTAAGAGATAAACTGAAGAAGGTGGGGAGGTAGGGAATCCAGCTCAGTTGGGAGGATATTTCAGTAGTCCAAGAGAGAGATGATGAGAGTGTGAACTCAGTAGAGGGGAATGATTCCCCCAGAGGGAACAAGGAAAATACACAGAGTAGACAGTCATAAAAAAGCAACGACTGTACGATCTAAAAAGTGAAACATCAAAGAAGTTCAGAGAAGGATTAAATGCTAGCTAGGTCCTATTTCCATATCACTTTGAGGTGTACAAAGGACTTTCCTTCCCATGGCCTTAGGAGGAAGACAGTAAATTTTCCTCATTTCAAAAAGGAAAAGTGACTGGCCCCACCCAGTCAGATAGCTAACAAGTGTGCTGAAACCAAGACAGGAATATACACATCTTCTAACTTCAAGTTCAATGTCTGGGGGAACAGTTTCTGAAGACTTCCAGAAAAAAAGGCAAAGCTTAAATAGTCTTTGAAGGAAGGATAGAAATGAGGTAGAAGGAAACTATTTTCACCTTTGTTGGAGTTTCCCATTACAGAAGAGATCTGGACTGAGCCCCCCCTACACTCTCATCCTCCATGGGAAGAGACCACTGGTCTCCCAGACATTCAGAAACATAAAATTATAGATTTAGTGCTGGAACAAACCATAGAGCCATATAGTCCAACTGCTTCAGTTTATAGATGAGGAAGGCTTAGATGTTATTGATTTACCTAAAGTTTCAAGCTAGAATATTAAAAGTGGGATTTCAAATTAGGTTTTTCGGACCCCCAAGTCTAGTGCTCTGTTCATTAGCCCATACTGCCTACTTGATGGGAACCTCTTACTCAGCACTGCTCCTCCCTCCTCTTTCCACAAGGGACAAAATGGCTCTAGATGGGAGTGGACAGATTATATTACAAGGATTTCTGTACTACCCCCTTTCCTGGGTATTAATGGGGAGGATGGTAAGCAGGCACGTTTTGAAAGAGGGGAAATGATATTTCAGGGACCAGAAACCTAGCCTTAGGTTCTGGCTCTCAAGCTTTGGGATCCAGGGCCAATCACATGAGTGAGAAGGGAATCTTAGGTGTATGAGAGGGAGGAGAACAGCATAACCTGGATATTGGCTGAAGGCAGTCACTAAGAAGAAAGAGGGATGGCTTCATCCTTAGCAAACAAAAGTTACTAAGGAAAGAATCCTAAAATCAGAATGTTTGATTAGTTAATATAACGCTCATTTTAAAGGGCCTGATGCAATGGAAAGCATACTTAATCTGAGGCCAAAGGGTCCAGGTTTGAATCCTGGTTCCCATGTGACCTCACAGCCTTTAGATCTCATTTTCATTTGTATACCACATACAGACAGATACTCCTCATGCACAAAGACACATGGTTACAAAGATTCATCACTCACTCATGTCTTTCAACATGAAAAAAGGCAGGGAGGGGATTCTAGGGATACCAGGAATGGGGACACTGACCCTTTAAGAGGGCAAGTCCCACTAAGACCAGGAAAGGTGACTGAAGCCCCACAGCTAGAATTCAGTCTGGAGCCAAGAACTAGAGGCATCCTCCAACCCAAAATCCTAGTTCTTGCACTTTGCAAGGAGTGGGGAAGAAGGTGACTAGTAGTTTAAAGTTCCTTCAGACTTTAGAAGTATGATCCTATGATCTTATCTCTTGGGCCTTGGTTGCTTCATTCATAAAATTGGACTAGATCCCTTCCTACTTTAAATCTAGAATCAATTTCTTTGATTCTAGTCCAATGTCACTACACTACATGCTTCTTCCAATAAAATCAATAGAAATGTCATAGAAACAGAGACTCCATTCTCAGTCACACTAGTCCAACCAGTTCCTAAGCATGAATCCTCTCTACAATATCCCCAATAAGTGGTCATCTAGCCTCCATTTAAAGACACCTAGTAATAAGGCATTCCTTGCCTCCTAAGCTCCATATTTCTTGGACAGCATTGCCTTCTTATAAGCTGCTGTCTTCCTGTAATTTTTACCCAACGAATCTAATTTTGCCCTTCCTCCCCAAGACATCCCTCTAGATACTTGAAGACACCTATGTCCCTTCTAAGTCTCTTCTTCAAGCTAAATGGCCTCAGTTTCTTTAAAGTTCTCCATAATGACATAAGTTTAAGCCCCATTCACTATACTGTTTGCCTTCCTCTGGGCAAGTTCCAGAACTGGATGCTACACTTCAGATGAAATCTGACCAAAGTAGAGGACAAAAAGACCACAACCACTTAATTCAGGAAACTTTTTCTATTATGCAGACCAAGCTCTTTGAGCTCCTAGAAAACTCCCCCGATCTCTT
The DNA here is from genome assembly GCF_902635505.1 of Sarcophilus harrisii. Taxonomy (NCBI): domain Eukaryota; kingdom Metazoa; phylum Chordata; class Mammalia; order Dasyuromorphia; family Dasyuridae; genus Sarcophilus; species Sarcophilus harrisii. Next base: position 422,952,218 of record NC_045427.1, on the reverse strand, counting down.
CAAACAGGGATTTTTGTCTAATCAGATTACCTTCATTCTGTATACTTGATTTTTTGAACCCAATTTAGAATTTTACATTTATCCCTATTTAATTCCATTTTATTAAATTATTCTAATCCAGAGGTTCTTATGTATTCATGTATTTATTTTGCATGGGCCCTTTCAGCAATCTAGAATGTCTATGGGTGCCATTCTCAGAATGCTTTTAGATACATAAAGTAAAACACAGGATTGTAAAAGAAACCAATTATATTGAAATAGGGTTATGAATCAAAAAAAAAAAAAAAGTTCACAGATCCTGGATAAAGAACTCCTGGTCTAATTTGTCAATCTTTTTAAGATTGACTCTATTATGTTAGCTCTCCATCCCAGCTTCTAACCACCGGCTAATCTCTAAAGTGTTATCTTTGCTCCAAGGTGCTCAGCTCTATGCTTGGGGCTAGTAAGGAGTCCAAGGAATGAAGAGCCTCCAGGAATTTCTCATCACACAACATGTCACTTAAGTGCTAGTTAGCAAATGTAGTTTAGATAACAGTGCTTACTTCTATGTGGGATGGTCAAGATTTCATGAAGCAGATAGAATTTGAGCAATAGAAAGTTTGCTTGAGACTCAGAAGAAAAACCAGTTCTATTTAGAGCCCTATAAAGAGGTATTGGCCTAAGTCAAGCCACTCCAGACCCTTAGTCTACAATAAATTTCCGGGGTCCAGGGAAAGTGAAAAGGGCCCCTAAATGATTTCAGTAACTCTATTAGGTTGAGGTGACTGAGCTATTCTGACAGATACATGCCCTGATCACAACCTGGTCAGACAAAGACCCCAACTAGAACCCTACAACATATACTCCTTTGGGAAACAAAGCATTTCAGTGTTGGAACTAAGCCAATCTTTAGAGTCCACCAAGTCCAACTCTTTCATCTTACAGATGGGGAAAGTAAGATCAGGAGGGAAAAACATTTTTTTCAAGGTCAAAGACTTAGTAGCAAAGAGAGGACTAGCATCCAAGTCATTATCCCCTTAACCTTTTCATGCCTCATTTTCTTCAACTATAAAAGAGAGAAGCTGGACAAGATGGACTAAGGTCTCTTCTTGCTCTAAATCTAGGAACTTGCCATCCTAGGAAAACCTAACATATAGGAAAGGTCACCAGGCCCCGCTTAATATTCATTTATACTTAATGCCATTCATGAAGTTTGCTCTTTCCTTCCTAAACCAACATTTAAATGGTTTGAGAAGCACACACACACACACACACACACACACACACACACAGAGAGATGGCCCTCGTATAGAGAAGAGAATTCTATTCTAAAAGCCTCCAGGACCCCAATAATGTAGGGGAAAAGAAGCTTGAATCCTGAATCCATCCCAGGTACCTTCCAGAGGCCAACTCAGTACAACTGTGGCCAACAAGGGGAAAAATACCTCTCCTCACATAGATACCCACAGAGATGTCACCCCTCTCTTTACAGATACTGGCATTACATACACACTCCTCATGCACAAAGACACATATGCATACAAAGATACACTACTCTCAACCTTTTCAACGTGAAAAAAACAGGCAGGAAAAGGTGGGGGTGGGATTTTGGAGATGAAAGGAATGGGAACACTGGCCCTTTAAGAGGGCGAGTCTTACTAGGACCAGGAAAGGTGACCGCAGCCCCAAAGCTAGAACCCGGCCTGAGGCCAAGAGCTAGAGGAGTCCCCCAACCCAAAATCCCAGTTCTAGCCCCTTCCGAGGGGACCGGGTGACCAGTAGTCACCCGCTCTGGCCGAGAGGCGGGCCCCCTCCGTGGGCGGAGCCCCCGCAGGTGTAGAGTAGGAAAGGCCCCCCTCTTCTCCCACCCCACCCTACCCCACCCACATAAATGATTTCCCCCAGGCCAGGGAGCACCCGACCCAAAGGTTGTGCCTCTAATCCCCGCCCCCGGGCGTCTGCAGGGTCTCCCCGAGAGGGCTCTGCAACCACCTCCATCAGCCCCTCCCACACAACCCCCCAATTCTCAAGCAGCCAAGCCCGCTAAGCTTTCCCATACACACAGCCCACCCCAAACCTCCAACGCCCACCCCTACCAAACACACGGGAACCGTCGGCTGGGTCTCTCAAAGGGGCCCTGCGGCTGTCTTCCCTAAAGCCTCCCCAAACCTCCGGGCACACACAATTCTCAATCTCTACCCACAGCCACCGCCCTCCCAATGCTTTCCCCAAAGCCCCCCAATCTCTCAAATCTTCTACCAAACCCCAACCACCTCAGACAACCATTGCGCTCCTGAAACCTTCCAGACTCCCCCTCCCCTATAATGTCCCTCAAATCCACAGCTCCATAACCTCCGAGCCCCCCAACCTCTCACCGAGCCCCCCTCGCAACACATACACCGCCCATCGGTGAGGAGACAAAGCCACAGACACAGAGAATCACACGGAAACACAGACACAAGCTGTCACACACACACACACCCCGCTGGTTCCGAAAGAACGGAGGAGAGCCCCCAATCCCAGGCTTTGGGTCCAGGCCTGTCACCCCCATCTCTGCGGCGCGCACCGTCCCCTCCCCCCCCCAAGTGGAACCTGGGCCGCCCCTCGCGGTGTCTGAAGGAGGGTGCGGGGAGACGCCCCGGGGGAGGCGAAGGGTGGGGGTGGGGAAGCTGACCTGTCCGCGGTCCAGCCTCCGACTGTCCAGCGTCCGGGACAGCGACGTTCCCGCAGCGACTCCGGCCGGAGGGACCCAGGCTCCGGGGCTCCTAGCCTCGCCTGCGCTGCGCAGAAATGGCCCGCCCCGTCGGTGCGCAGCGGGCCCCCCCTCCCTCTGCCCCGCCCGCCGCGCACACCCCCGTCCCCCTCCCCCAGGGCCCCGCCCCGGACCCTCCCCCCGAGAGCCGGGTAGGCGAGCGCAGGCGCCGAGGAACTGCGGCGGCGGCGGGCCGGGCTCTGGCCGTGAGTCAGAGCAGGGGGATGCGGCCCGAGGACCAGCGCGGGAGCTGCCTGTGTCCCCAGAGACCTGAGAGTCTTAAGCCCGATCCCTAGGCGCTCCTCCTAGCTTACCTGGGCTGCAAGCGCAAGGCCGTTCTAGGCTTCCGGCTGCGAGATAAAGAGAGCCAAAGATTCGGCCCCAGTGGGCCCCTCCCTCCTCTGCCGCGCCCCCCTTTCTCGGGGAGGGGGGGAATCCTGCTAGAAATGCCCCGCCCCTTCTCGGGTAAAACCCGGGGGATCCCCAGCTCTGGCTTTTGGCCGGTACTAGGTAGCTCCTTGCCCCCACGAGTTCACAATCCCGGACCAGGCCTTCCACAAACCCACTGGAGTCTACACTGGTTAGTGGCCTGGCTCCAGGCTGTGGACCTGTCTATGAGTTCTCCGGTCTTTCTTCTCTGGACTCCTCCCCACGTTCCCCCACCATCTCCACGAAGACGCCTTTCCCCTCCTTTTCCCTCCCCCCATCATACCCTTCTTATCTGTCACAGTCCTAGGAATTCCCCAAAGATGCGTAGCATTCCAGAGACCACTGAATCCAAGTCTCTCTTTTTACAATCGGACAAACTGAGGTGTAGAAAGGAAAAGGGATTTTGTCATGATCTTGGAGCAAAGTGATATTAGAGCCAGAATTTGAAAGCAGATCTCCCCACTCTCAGCCCAAGACTCTTTCCCCTGCATCTTATTATCTGTGTAATCTCCCTGTGTCTACAGATCGTGCTTAGCAAGGTTTGGCTGAAGGAACTAGAGCTATTTATCCTTTAAAAAGGAAGACAGCATAAATGTCTTCAAATATTTGATAGTTTGATGGATCTTTAGGTGAAAGAGGGATTGGACTTGTTCTGCTTGTTGGAGAGAAGAAGGGGAGGGAAGGTTAGAAACAGGAAAAATGAATAGAAGCTGGAGGTAGGCAAATTTCAGCTTGATTTAAAGGAAGTTTTCAAGTGACCCAAACTAGCCCAAAGTAGTATGGAGCTGCTTTAGAAGATATTGTACTCCTTCTTACAGGAAGCCTTACCTGGATGATGGACACTCACTGGGATGTTGTATTAAATTCTCAGTCAAGTACAAGTTGGACTAACCTCTGAGATTTCTTCCAACGCTGAGTTTCTTAGCGATTCTGGCTTATCCCACCTTGTCATGCCTTTCCATCTGTCTTCCATGCCTGGAACCAATAGAATGTAAATTCTTTGAGGGCAGGAACTATTTGTTTTATCATTATATCCCCAGTTCAGGACTTGGCACATAGTAGATGTTTAGTAAAGGCTTATTGATTTATATGCTCCCTCTTCATCTGACATTACTGAAAGCCTTTCTTTACTTCAAGGTCAAGTGAATATATAGATGCCATCTCTTCCATGAAGCCTGTCTTGAACGAACAGGTACCAAGATTTCCCCCAGCTCAGACTCTCTACAGCACTTCTCCTTTGCACCTACCTCTCTCTCCTATGTACAGCATCCTATTATTAGCAAAAGTATTCTGGAAGATCTGGGTTCAAATGTTGCCTCTGAAACTACCTATATCACCTTGGACAAGTTACCTAACAACCAATGTTGGCCTTGGTTTCTTCAATCAGTAACTCTTTAGTAAGAGGACTGGACTATGAGAGCTTTTTAAGGACCTTTTCAGCTCTAGAGCTATATCAATTAACAGTTATTTGGATCTATCTTTCCCCTATTAGGTTAGGTTAAAAACTACTTGAGGTGAGAAGCATCATTCTATCTATGTATGTATTCCTGCTCTGAAAATCATCCATACTTCCAGTCACACCTGGGAAAAGGAAAGAGACATATTGCCTTCTCTTCCCTCTGCTCAAAATAATAGTATCTCACTTTGGAGACTGGTAGGGATAGGACAAAGCTGTCCAGGAGACAAAAAGAAATAGTATTCAATGTCCCTTAACAAGGAATAAGGCAAGGGGAACTGGTTCCTAGGAAACCTCACCCAAATTAATCCTTAGCCCTGCCACCCATTATTTGTTTCTACTCTTTGCCCTAGTCCTGGTTCTTAAGGCACAATAGAAGGCACAAGCTTGGGTTAATGACATAGTTACCTCCCAGGTCTTACTAAACTCAGCCCAAAGCAGTGAGAAAAAAAGATTCAGAATCAGAACTGACTGAGAGGGGCAAAAAGAGAGAAAGAGATTGGACCACAGAGCTTCCTTCTTCCCTCAAAGTGACAAAAAGTTGAACAGACATTTGTAGTCTAGGGTGGAACTTTGTGAACCCAGACTTTTGAGAACCCAGAACCCACTTTCCTTCTCTGGGCCTTAGTTTCCCCATTTATAAAATAAGAGGACTAACATAATTTAAAACTAGAAGTTCTTTTTTTCTTTTTTTTAATAATATCTTTTTATTTTTGAAATGCATGCAAAGATAGTTCTCAACATTCATCTTTGCAAAACCTTGTTTTCCAAATGTTACTCCCTTCCTTCCCCCCCCAAATCATGCTGCACAAGAAAAATTAGATCAGAAATGGAAAAAAAAAATAAGAAAGAAGGAAGGAAAGAAAAAAGCAAGCAAACAACAACAACAAAAGGTGAAAACACTATATTGTGATCCACATTTAGTCCCCATAGTCTTCTTTCTGTATGCAGATGGCTTTCTCCATCAGGAGTCTATTAGAACTAGCCTGAATCACCTCATTGTTGAAAAGAACCATGTCTATCAGAGTTGATCATCACATACTTTTGTTATTACTGTGTACAATGTTCTCTTGGTTCTACTCACTTCACTCAGCATCAGTTCATGTTGAGTCTTTCCAGGCCTTTCTGAAATCATCCTGCTGGTCATTTCTTACAGAACAGTAATATTCCATAACATTCACATACCATAACTTATTCAGCCATTGTAAAGGACCATGCCTAAGTAAAGGAGCAGGTCAATTCTCTGAGAGCCTCCACAGCTGTGAGTCATAACACTTGAAGGAGTTGCAAAGCAGCCTTTGCAGAGACAAGAGGGAAGAGGAGAGAGTTCAGAGAATGCAACTGCCTCTCAGTCTCCTTATATCATCATCATCCTCTCATATGAAGAGATCCATTCTATAGGTTTGAGTTAGACCTTCAGTAGCCACAGGCAGGTGGCTCCCATATCTCAACAAGATATTCCCCAACTGATGGACGTCCACTCAGTTTTAGCTCCTTGCCACTAAAAAAGGGTTGCTACAAATACTTTTGCATATGTGAGTCCTTTTCCTTTTTTTTTTTTATGATGTCTTTGGAATACAGAACCATTAGAGACAGTGTTGAATTAAAGGCTACGGAATTTGATAGCTCTTTGATCATAGTTCCAAATTGCTCTTCAGAATGGCTGGATCAGTTCACAACTCCACCAATAATATCTTAGTATCCCAGTTTTCCCACATCCTCTCCAACATTTATTATTCTCTTTTTCTGTCATTTTAGCCAATCTGAGAGGTGTATGGTGGTACCTCAGAGTTGTCCTAATTTGCACTTCTCTGATCAATAGTGATCTAAAGCATTTTTTCATATAACTAGGAATGGCTTTAATTTCTCTTTTTAAATTATACCTTTTTATTTACAAAACATATGCATGGGTAATTTTTCAATATTGAACCTTGCAAAACCTTTTGTTCTAACTTTTCCCCTCCTTCCCCCCCACCTCTTCCCCTAGATGGCAGGTAGTCTAATATATGTTAAATATGTTAAAGTGTATGTTAAATCCAATATATGTATACATATTTATACAGTTATCTTGCTATACAAGACAAATCAGATCTAGAAAGAAGGAAAAAAATCTGAGAATGAAAACAAGAATGTAAGCAAACAATAACAGAAAAAGTGGAAAAGCTATGTTGTGGTTCACACTCATTTCCCATAGTTCTCTCTCTGGGTATAACTGATTCTCTTCATTACTGAACAATTGGAACTGGTTTGAATAATCTCACTGTTGAAGAGAGTCATCCATCAGAGTTGATCATTGTATAATCTTGTTGTTGCTATGTATAATGATTACTTATTACAGTTAGCATCTCCATGTAAGTCTCTCCAAGCCTCTCTGAAATCATCTTGATAGTTATTTCTTATAGAACAATAATATTCCATAACATTCATATGCCACAATTTATTGAGCCATTCTCCAATTGATGGGCATCACTTCAATTTCCAGTTTCTAGTCACATGTGGGTCACTTTCCCTTCTTTAAGATCTCTTTGGGATATAAGCCCAGTAGTTACATTGCCAAATCAAAAGGTATGCACAGTTTGATAACTTTTTAAGCATATTTAATGGCTTTAATTTCTTTGAAAATTGTCTATTCATATCTTTTGACCATTTATCAATTGGAGAATGGCTTGCATTCTTATAAATTTGAGTCAATTCTCTATATATTTTAGAAATGAGACCTTTATCAGAACCTTTAGATGTAAAAGTTGTTTCCCAATTTTCTGCTTCCCTTCTAATCTTGCCTGCATTGATTTTGTTTGTACAAAAACTTTTCAATTTAATATAATCAAAATTTGTCCATTTTGCATTTTATAATGTTCTCTAGTTCTTCTCTTTTTTGTTTTTGTCTATGAATTTTTATTTTTTATTAAACCTTTTTATTTTTAAAACATATGCATGGATAATTTTTCAACATTGACCCTTGTAAAAACTTGTGTTCCAAATTTTCCCCTTCTTCCCCTCACTCTCTCCCCTAGATGGCAGGTAATCCAATATATGTTAGACATGGTAGAAATATATATTAAAGCCAATATATGTATACATATTTATACAATTATCTTATTGAACAAGAAAAATCACATCAAAAAGGAAAAAATGAAAAAGAAAACAAAATGCAAGCAAACAACAACAACAAAAAGTGAAAATGCTATGTTATGATCCATGCTCAATTCCCACAGTCCTTTCTCTGGGTGTAGATGGTTCTCTTCATCACAAGATCATTGGAACTGGCCTCAATCATCTCATTGTTGGAAAGAATCACATCCATCAGAATTGATCATCATATGATCTTGTTGTTGCCGTGTACAATGATCTCCTGGTTCTATTCGTTTCATTTAGCATCCGTTTATATAAGACTCTCCAGGCCTCTCTAAAATCATCCTGCTGATTATTCCTTATAGAAAAATAATATTCCATTACATTCATAAACCATAACTTATTCAGCCATTCTCTAACTGATGGGCATCCACTCAGTTTCCAGTTTCTAATGTTACAAAAAGGGTTGCTATAAACATTTTTGCACATGTGGGTCCCTTTCCCTCCTTTAAGATCTCTTTGGGATATAAGCCCAGTAGAAACACTGCTGGATCAAAGGGTATGCACAGTTTGATAACTTTTTGAACATGGTTCCAAACTGTTCTCCAGAATGGCTAGATTCGTTCACAATTCCACTAACAATCTATTAGTGTCCTCATTTCCCCCCATCCCCTCCAACATTTGTCATTATCTTTTCCTGTCATTGTAGTCAATCTAGTAATGGTATCTCAGAGTCATCTTAATTTGCATTTCTCTGATAGTGATTTAGAGCACCTTTTCATATGACTAGAAATGGTTTTAATTTTTTCATCTGAAAATTGTCTGTTCATATCTTTTGATATGAATATCGATTGTAGAATGGCTTGTATTCTTATAAATTTAGTCAATTCTCTATATATTTTAGAAATGAGGCCTTTAACAGAACCTTTAGATGTAAAAAAAAATTTCCCTTTTTTTGCTTCCCTTCTAATCTTGGCTACATTGATTTTGTTTATACAAAAACTTTTCAATTTGATATAATCAAAATTTATCCATTTTGCATTTCATAATGTTCTCTAGTTCTTCTCCAAAGATTTGGGAGGTAGATTATCCCTTGTTCTCCTAATTTGCTTATAGTATCACCCTTTATGTCTAAAACATGAAGCCATTTTAACCTTATTTAGGTATAGCATGTCAGGTGTTGGTCAATACCTGGTTTCTGCCATGCTATTTTCCAGTTTTCTCAGAAATTTTTATGAAATAGCGAATTATTATCCCATAAGCTGAGTTTATCAAACCCTAGATTACTATAGTTATTGTCTATTGTGTCTTGTGAACCTAACCTATTCCACTCATCAGCTACTCTATTTCTTAGCCAGTAACAAATGGTTTTGATAATAGCTGCTTTATAATATAATTTTAGATTTGGTACAGCTAGGCCACCTAGAAGAAGTTCTTAAAGATCAATTATTCCAAACAGTTTCCTCCTTCCTTCCCCCCAGGTTTTTTTTTTTTTTTTTTTTTTTTTTTTTTTAGTGGGGAATGAGATCCAGAGAGGTGAATTGAGTTGTCTAAAGTCACAGAGGTAGCAAATGACAGAACCAAGGTTTGAACCTATTGGCTTTCAATCCAGGATTTTTCTCACTGTAGAATCTAGGCTGTCAGGTGGAAAAACTGAGACTCAGAGAGATTATCTAAAATTACATAGGTAGGAAGTCAGTGTCAGAACTGAAAGGGATAGTAGGAAAGGCTTTGATAAGACTCAATAATAGAACTGCATGGGACTCATATGAAAGGGCTTAGATGACTTTACAAGTATTTTACAGATGCAATATGGGGGAGTTGGATGGTGGGGAGAAATTTGAGTGGGAATACTAAATGATTATGTGAGTAGCAGTTCTTGATAGACATCAGATAACTGTACCAAGGGGGAGAATTAAACAGCAGAGAGGGGAATTTAGAATTGACAGCAGAGAGAATTTCCTGACTGCTTAAATTCTAAGAGAACCTTTATCTGTTTCCAAAGAAGGCTGCAGACTTTCTCAAGCAGTAAAGAACTGGAAACAATGTATTTGACCATTAGTTGGGAACTAAGGAAATTTTGTTACATGAGCATAAAGGAATATTTCTGTACTATGAGAAACAATGATTATTAAGAATATAGAGAAGTGTTGGAGAATTTATATCAATGGGTGCAAAGTGAAGTAAGCAAATCAGAACAATGACTTCAACCATGTAAATGGAAAGAACAAGGGGGGGGGGGGAAGCAAATCTGAGTGAATCCTATGTGATTATGTTAAGCAAGTTTTGCACCCCCAAAGAGGAAAATGTGTCTCTTTCTTCTTTGAAGAGGTGAGAATCTATGGTACAAAACTGTAGAGAGCCAGAACTTTGGAGACATATACTTGAAACAAGGTATTAACTCAGTGGAATTGATGAGATAGTGGTTCTCTACTTCACATATACCTAGTATGATATAATGATATAATCACTCTAGTTTGGCTTATACCCAGTATACTGTAATGATGTAATTGCAATAGGGTATTAAGGTCTGAGAGAACTGGGGACAAAGTCAGACTCAGAATGAGACTGGTTGAGACTGGAAGATTGTCAGACTGCTGGAAGAGACTGGGTCAGACTATGACAGACACAGACTGTGAAGGAGACAATAAAGACTTTGGACTCTAATCTTGTCCATCCTCGTGGTGACTAACCTACTGAGACCAAGGCTCTTCTGGAGGACCTCCAGAAAAGTAGGCCGAACATTACACAAAACATTATATATGCTATCTCTGTTATTAATGTTGATAATTTTCTATAATTACTCTTTCTCTTTAAGAAGCAAATGTTTTGAGAGACAGATCTCTGGGGCTGGAAGGAACCTTTCTTTCTTTTTAAAAATATCTTCAGAATCTCCTCTGGAGATGCTTCAGAAAAGCATTGACATTATCATGGTTTTAGGACTGGAACCAAGTCTTTCCTGTAGTGGGTGCAGGCTGACTCAACAATACCCTTTTGGTCTTCAAAGGCCTTCTGTGAGAGCTCACTGACTCCTGTGAACAGATCTTACCTGTTCCATTATCAGCATGGAATCTTCGATTACCAGTATGGACTAATTGAAGACCCTCACGTGAGATTAACCAGTAAGTGGCACAGTTGAGATGCAAAACCATATCACAGGAACATATATTTAGAACTAGAAGGGATCAGAGGTCAACTAGCCCATCACTGCTTGTGTTATCATTAACTCCAAAGCCAGTACTCTTTCCAAAATATCATACCACCTCTATCCTTGCAGAGATGGAAACCTAGTCCTAATATCTTCCAAGAGCTTGGATTTTCCAAGACCAAGGCTTTCTATAAAAGGTTTTGAGGGAGCACCTTCCCTTGGGTGTGGGACAGTAAGTGGGACAGGAAAGATCCTGACTTAAAGCCAGGGGATTGCTGCTGTCTGGGTTGGAAAGGGTACTGTGGAAGAGGGCCAGTCTGTCTCAATATGCCTTCCCTCTATGCCGGCACTCAGGCGACATCTCTGGGGTATCTTGAATAAAAATAGCCCTCATTTCACCTTTATTTGGGGCAGAAGAAGGGGAGAGCTGTTTTCAAATATATTGTCTTGCCTATTCCTTGATATTATAGTAAAGGCCTCCTGTGTCTTCCCTCTGGACAGTCTAGGGCTCCCACTTCACATTCAAATCATCTCATATGGAGAGTGACCTGTACTGAGCAGGGGTGTGTCTCACACTGTAGCCCCTTCCAGACCTACTCCTCCCTCACTTCACAAAGGGCCACTGTCTGGAGCTCAGACAGACATTCCTAGGAGGCCTCCCAAGGTGAACAGCAACAGGACTGGGTTTCACCACACTCCTAGGGCCACAGTCCAAGGCTGGGAATGAGGCCCAGTGGTTAGAGAAGATAGCTTGAAACTACTCCTTTCTTATTCATGCCACCCCCTGCCCCAAACTGACCTGAATTTGAATCCCGGCCCTCACATTTACAAGTTATATGACTGACAAGTTCTCTTTTCTCTCTTGAACTCAATTTCCACAAGTCTAAGGTCTCTTCTAGCTCTGATATTCTCTGATTCTATCTATGATTTTAATCCTTGACTCATCCAGATTTCTTTTTACATCAGCCTTTATAGGTTGTATAGTAGGAAAAGTCCCAAAATGGGAGCCAGGAGATTGGATTTAAACCTCAGGTCTGCCACTTGCCACCTGTATAACCTTAAGTAACTCACTTACCCTCTCTAGGCCTCAGTTTCCCACTTGTCAAATTAGATAAGTTTTCTAAATAATTTTTAATAATCTTCTGGCTCTAAATTCTATGATACCTTAGTCCTGTCTTTTTTTGACCTGCTATATCACCTAAAGCAGGTCAGAATATCATAAAGTCTGAGAAGGTACCTCAGAAGTCATCCAGACTAACTCATACTTGAACAAGAATCTGCTCTACAACATATTTATTTGATAGATGGTTATTAATCTCTGCTTGAAGAACTCTAGTTACAGAAAAATCATTGCCTACTAAGAAGACCCATTTCATTTTTAGAGAATTCTTCCCTTCTCTGCATTTCAGTTCCCTCAATTATATAATTAAAGTTTAGTTGAAATGATCTCTAGGGTCTTTCAGTTCTAAATCCTAGGACCCTAAGTGATTTGACTAAACTTTGGGAGAGGAAGAAGGGAACTGAATCACATACTTAGGTGACACTGAAGGATCCTAAAACCTTTGCTAAGAGAAGACCTCACTGAGCAAGGGTGGAAAGAAGGGAAGAGGGGAAAATGTTCTAAAAGGAGAGAGAGGAGATTCTTCCCCCAAACTATGGCATTTAGGAATCCTCCCAGGGCTTTTGTTTCTCCTCCCTTTCTCCTAATACTAAGCAGAATTACTGACTTCATTATGTGAGCCCCAGGAGGATTGAGAGAAGAGGAAAAATTCTACTCCAGAATACAGTTAGATACCAGTATTGACTGAACTTCTCACTGTGTGTTTGAGAAAGTTACTTATAGTGGCTTTAAGTTGAATCTCAGTTTCCCTATATGCAAAATGGTTTTTAACCTGAAATCTGTGAACTTATTAAATAACTATTTGATAACTATTTCTAAGCAATTTCTTTCCTTTGCATTTTATGCATTAAAAACATTATTTTGAGAACTACCCCATAGACGTGACCAGACTACCAAAAGGGTCCATGATACAAAAAAGTTAAAAATTCCTTGCCTGGACCTTCTAAGTATTCCCCCAATCATTGGGGTATCATAGTTCTGTAGGAAAACATAAGACAAAGATTCCAGTTCTACCCAAGTTCTCCAGTCTTGTGTAATAGAGCTTTATAGTAACCTGAATGGCTCTATGCTAGTAGTCAGGAGAATGATAGGAGTTGAAAGGAATTTTCTCACTCCAATCCAAATAGTAGAGAGGCCTGGGGAAGTGGTCACTAAAACAAACATGTTTGTTATTATCATCCAGTTGTGTCTGACTCTTTGTGACCCCATTTGGAATTTTCTTGGCAGACACTGGAGTGGTGTATCATTTCCTTGTCCAGCTCATTTTATGTATGAAGAAACTGAGACAGAGTTAAATGCTTTGCTCAGGGTCACAGTTAGTTTCTGAGGCTAAATTTAAACTCAGAAAATGATTCCTTCTTATGGCAGGCCCAATCCACTATATACCTATATTTGCCTAAGGCAAATATAAGCTGCTCAAAAGATAGGCTGGATTTATTTTGTTGGTTGACTGGATGTGGGTGTAAGTCTGACTCACAAAAGAGTAAAACAGAGCCTATAGGTTAGGATTTTTAAAACTGTACCAATTCCCTTGGGGGGAAATGGATTACACAGCTGTTGAAATTCAACTGACTCAAAAGCTGGCAATAATAGCTCACTAGAGAACCAGTAGATGGCAGAACAGCAGAGATAGTAGCTCAAACAAAATGAAGCTGGCAGCTCAGTCATCTGAGTAAGCAGCCCAACAAATGACATCAGCAATTCAACAGAGAAGCTAAGCTAGTTTCAAAGGCTACCCCAAGAACAGCAGTATATTGATAAATGTTTAACAGCAGCATACTATTATGTTCAACACTTTATTAATATTTTCTCCATCCCTTTCTTGTCCTGACAATAAAAAACCATTGTCACTACCTGACTTTTAGTCATTTGCCAATTTCCAAAGTGTGAACATTCACACTGAAAATATAATTCTGAAAAGGTACAAGTTAGGTCTAGAACATCTCTGTACCAAGAATGTGAGTTGCCTTGGCTATATTTGTATTCTGTAAGTATTCATTTTCCCAATGGTAGCTTTGGAATATGTAAGAAAGTAACCCCTTTTGCAGGGGGAGGCCAGGGAGGGATAATTCACTCCATATTAACTTGCTGTTCTATTTAACTAAATGCCTTTTATTTTGAATTAATAATGGATTCTCCTATTTGATCTTATAACAAAAAATAGTGGAGGCTTTGAACTATGTTTTGAATAGATGTTGACCCAAATTGTGTCTTGATTCTGGGTGGAGTGACTTTTTGATGGATATCGGTTGAGACTATATAGATGTCTTAAAAGTTTTTCTCATAAAAAAGAATTTTAAACTTTAATATTTAACAGCTGAAAGCTACACTAAGACTTTTTTGATATTCCATATAGTTAAGAGTTATGATACCAATTAATGTGAGCAATAGGGTTTCCCTACATTAATCCATCAGGCATCAAAAGTGGGGTCAATGAAAGGAAAAGCTCCAAAAATGTGTTTTATGCTCTCACCTTCTTTTAAACTTCCTTCAAGAAAGCCTTCATTTTTTGATGATTATTATTCATGCTTTATTTTTGAAGAGGACCAATGATATCATAGGGCAATATCTTGACCTGTATGTGAATTAGATTTAAGTGAGGCAGGTACACAAAGCATCAGCTTCGTTCTCTCTTCCAGAATCATCAAAATCCTGTGTCAGGACAAAAGTCAAGATGACTGGTCATGGTCTGTTGTAGTAGATGATCTTTACTTCTATGTCTGACCAAACTCTAATCATTCTACAGAACCTGCTTCAGCTGCCTTCATGGCCTTTGGAACAGATTGTTCTCATTCATCCATTTCATCCATTCATGTGCTTGAGGTAGGTATCCCTCTAACTTACCACAGGTTTGAGACATATCAGTTCTCCTCGATTGGGTTTAGCTCTGTAGCTTCTTGAAGCTTCAGATGAGAGCTGGGTGGCAGGTACACACTAAAAGTGAATGCACAGCCCTGAAAAGAACTTAACAAGCCTTCAGCCAGAGTTGCTTGTCCTCCCTGAATCCCATACGTCTCTTCACAGTATGTTTGGGTCAAAGCCAGATGTTAAATTAACAGGAAGCTGAGATGAGGTAATAGCAGAAAACAGCTCTCAAAACTGAAAATTAAAATAAAAACATAAATATTTTTTCTACATAAAGAAAATAAGGTCTACTGATCTCAAAAAAAGAAAAAAAAATTTGCTTGATTGATGAGTCATCTGAGTAAGACCTTACTGATTTTGTCTTGGATTCTTGGATATCTTCCAAGTTTTTTATTATTTATTTTTCATTTGTTTATTTATTAACCTATGTATTCATTCACTCATTAGTTTATTTGTTTGACAAATTTATCAAAAACAAAACACTGCTAGATGCTGGGGGAAACATATAGTCTAAAAAAGACTCGATTCCTACCTTTGTGAAGAGTTATGGTCTATTAAGGAACATTAGATGAAAACAGATTATCATAATATATAATATTCTAAGAGAGATGCAAAAAAGTACCGTAACAGGCCCAAAGGGAAAAACCATTAATAACCAAGAAGATCAGGGAAAGCTTCATAGAGGAAATATCACTGGAGTAGGACTTAAAGTAGGAACCTAACCACTACACACCTCTCAGATTGGCTAAGATAACAGGAAAAGATAATGATAAATGTTGGAGGGGATGTGGGAAAACTGGGACACTGATACATAGTTGATGGAACTGTGGATGGATCCAACCATTCTGGAGAGCAATTTGGAACTATGCTCAAAAAGCTATCAAACTGTGCATACCCTTTAACCCAGCAATTACTACTGGGCTTATATACCAAAGAGATCTTTCTTTTCTTTTCTTTTCTTTTTTTTGCTGAGGCAATTGGGGTTAAGTGACTTGCTCAAGGTCACCAGCTAGGAAGTAAGTGTCTGAGGCCAGATTTGAACTCAGGTTCTCCCGTCTTCAGGGCTGATGCTCTAACCACTATGTCACCTAGCTGCCCCCAAAGAGATCTTAAAGGAGGGAAAGGGACCCATATATGTAAAAATGTTTGTGGCAGCCCTTTTTGTAGTGGTAAGAAATTGGAAACTGAGTGGATACCCATCAATTGGAGAATGACTGAAAAAGTTATGGTAAATGAATGTTATAGAATATTATTATCCTATAAGAAACAATTAGCAGGATGATTTTAGAGAGGCCTGGAAAGACTTACATGAACTGATGCTAAATGAAGCGAGCAGAACCAGGATATCATTGTACACGACAACACCAATATTATAAGACAATCAATTCTAACCCTTTCCAACAATGAGATGATTGATACCATTTCCAATGATCTTATGATAAAGAGAGCCATCTACACCCAGAGAGAGTGCTGTGGAAACTGAATGCGGATTATAATATAACATTCTCACTCTTTCTGTTGTTGTTTGCTTGCATTTTTGTTTTCCTTCTCAAATTTTTTTTCTTTCTAGATCCAATTTTTCTTGTGCAGCAAGATAATTGTATGGATATGTATTCATAGTTTAGCATATGTTTTTATATGTATTGGAATACCTGCCATCTGGGGTGAGGAGGGGGGAAGGAGAGGAAAATTTGGAACAGAAGGTTTTGCAAGGGTCAATGTTGAAAAATTACCCATGCATACGTTTTATAAATAAAAAGCTAAATAATAATAAAAAAGGAAACAACAAACAAACAAATAGATATATAAACAAACAAATAAAGTAGGGATCTAAGAAAAAATGACCCCTGATCCAGTAGTTACTCACTTTGACCTCTGCTTCCTTGATTATCCAGAATTCTATTCATCATGACCTCAGTTGCCCAGAACCCAACTAACTCCTTAATTACTAGGAATCCTTCCTGTCTTCAGTTTTTAAGGGAAAGAGGCAGATGAGAAAAAAATGGGCAAAGATCAAGATTTTTTAAAACGCCAACTCATAGATTTGGATCACTTTTCACCTAGTGGATTCTCTATGGACTGGCAAGAAAATGCCTTCCACCCAAGAAAGAACAAAAGAGGTTTGTAGTTACCATTCATTTGTTCAGAAAATGTCATTCACTGTGAACCCAGGTACACCAACTACCTGAGTATCTCTAACCAATCTCCCAGTCTAGTCTCTCCTTCTCTAGTCTATCTACAATCTAACTACAGCAAACATCTTTGTTCCCTTCCCCACCCAGGCTAATTCCTAATTATGGAATTTTAGCTGTCACTAACTCATCTTCTAGCCTCCAGCAAATCCCTTACTCCTTTGTAACTATAAAATATTTGGACTTTATAGGACTAAGGTCTTTCACTTCTGACATACTTTGTTAATCTTTCCTACTCTGACATTCTTTAAGTTAACCATAATCCTTTCCTTTTGCTTAAACTCCTTACCTGATCAGTTATCCTCTTGTTAAGTCTACCTCCCATACCTTTCCACATCTCTGTACTTCTAACCTAACTCTCATTAGGATTATTGTAAGAACCTACTGATTCTTTGCTTCTAGTCTCTTCTTTCTCCAATCCATCCACAACTGTCAGATTGATATTTCTAAAGCACAGAATTGTACATGTCACTTCCTTACTCCAAAAATTTTCAGTGGCTCCCTGTTGCTTCTAGAAAAAAAACATAAACTCCTTTGCCCAATATTTAATACATAATCCAATTCCCACCAAGCTTTCCAATTCTTTTTGATACTATTTTCCTCATACAGCCTCTAACCTAGTCCCACTGGCTAGCTAGCTATTACCCATTTATTACATTCCATCTTCTATGTCTTCTTCAAAAAATCCCCCATTTCCTTGAAAGCACAGCTTAGCTTCTTGAAGCTATTCCCAATTCCACAGTTCTTATCACTCTTTCCCTTTTGAAATTGCTTTCTATATGATCTATATTTATTTGCTTTTGTACATGTTGTATTCTCCCAGTAGGCAGGACTTGAGGGCAGGACTGCTTTGTTTTTCTCTTTATATTCCCATTGTCTAGCAGAATCCCTTATTTGTATTCTTCATTTGAATGTTTGTTGATTTAAAATGGAAGGGTCCTCCCAGTGCTGACATTCTCTGTCCCAGCTGCTACCTTTTGGTCCTTTCTGTCCTAAGATCTCTTCCAATTGAGACATTTTGTGAGTCTAGCTTTTAGATCTAGAAAGGTCTTTAAGAATTCATCCCATTTACCCACAAATACACATGAATGCACTTTAGTTTCTACCCTTTGTCTCATGGTCTCAAGAAAACACTCCTACATGTGATTGTGACTATTAGCTGCCCATTTCATATCTATTTCTGAGTTCTGACCTCAGTCTCAGGCCCCATATCCTGAGAAAATTTTAACTCTCCTGCCTCATAGATCTCTATCCCAAGAGCTCACCTCACATACTTTCATCCAGAATCCTGGCAGATCTAACAACTGAAGCTGTCCTTAGGGATCCGTAAAACCCAAATGCTTTGCTGAAGCTATTCAAATCCCTTGCATCTTAGCTATGGGGTGACGACTAAGTGGATCCTTAACTATTTGATGGCCCATCTGATTTGGTCAGTCAGAGCATCCACTAATCTGACAGTCAGCTAGGAACCTGGACAGTTGGTTAGACAAGCCTTCTGTCCCACACTGGTTAGACAGAGTTGAACAGAAGGTCAGACAGTCAGCTGGATCATCAGGTAGAAAGATGGATAGTCTCAGGTGATTAGAGAGCTGGACAGTGAGAGGTCAGATCCTTAATCAGATGGATCAGACATATGGCTCAATACTTAGTCAGACCATGGATTAGAATAACAGTTGGTCAGATGAACAACAATATCATCAAGAGTCAGAAAGTGTCCTATCCACTGGACAGTCAGCCAGATCTTCTGATAGACACACTATCAGCTCAGTTGGGCAGCAACAGAATTGTTGGCTAAACTGCAGATTGGGCCAGGTACTGCGTGTCTGGAGCATGTGACAGGCGCAGGGTTTCTAGCAACTGGGAGAAGAGCCCAGTAGTCCTATTGAGGCCGAAGCTCACTCATTCATCTATCAGCATGCCTGAAAGGTTCCCCTGTTTGTCCCCTCAGTGTCAGACTTTGTTGCTAAAAGCAACAAAGGGCAAGGCTGAGAGGTCCCTGGTCAGAGGATTATCACCCTAGTCCCATCCCCCTCCTCATCTCAGAGCAGCCACAGCACAGGGTGGTCTCCATGGCAGCAGTAAGAAGGCAAGCTAGTGGGAGTGACAAGCTGAGGATTGGGGAGGCAGCAGGGGGAGGGGAGCCAAGACTGACCCAGGATGGGGCTCATCTAACCCTCTGTACCAGGGAGAGGAAGAAGATTGAAATTGTTGTGGGGGATTGGGAGAGTATATCTCAGTGCCTGGGGAAGACTCTGCTCTTCCCGGCAACTAATACCAATTATAGCTTCTTCTTCCCTGCCCTCCCTTCAGCTGCCTTATGAGGAGAGGGCAGAGTAAGGGAAGGTCCTAGCAAACAGACCCAGGATGTCTCCTGTAGAAATGGAAGCTTAGGGCCCTCCATTCACTATCAGATGAAGGATAAAGGAGGCCATAGGGGTCCCAAAGGTTATACCTTTCCCCAACTTCACCTCCACAATATGTAGATATACATTATCCAGATCCCAAGGACTTATGGGGAGATTCCTCCACCTATGCCCCATCTCAACCTTCTAGGACAAACTCTTTCCTTTGTCAATAAATTCAGTGTCTTTTTCTTCTCTCCAACTCTTACACTTGCACTAAAAGATTTTTAACATACATATTGCTATGTATGACCTCACTTTCCATTTCCATATTTCCCATGATGTGTTTCTCCATTTTACCACAACTATACATAGATGACACCTTTGACCCATACTCTTGACTTTGCCATAACTCACAAATGTTTTTTATCCATATTCATGAACTCTAAAATCTATGCTATAATTTGTCTTCATTTTCTCCTATGCCTTTTGATTCCTAACTCTATCCTTTATCATTGTGACTTCTGTTCTATTCTTTCCCACATTTTTCACCCTTGCACTAGCTATACTCTCCTCCTTATATCATCTTCTAAGTGAACCAATTCAACTCTATTCTATTGTCCATTCTTGATTCTCTTGCCCTCATCTGATTGCTAATCCTGTCTCATCAAGTCCAACACTGGATTACTATCATCATCATCCCTCTTTTGCTCTTACTTATTTTCCACTGAATAGAGCTGAAGGATATTACAATACCATATTGATTTGGATCCACTACATATTTGTTATCTAATCTTAAACTGGTCCACTCTGCAGCAAGGTAAACGTTCCATTCTTTCATAACTGATTCTATCACCCATCTTCCATAGTAGCTGTTCCAAGTATTCTCATCTCTCCTCAAGTCATCCACCACACCAGATTCTCTTTCCTCTTCAGCTGAGGATCTCACTTCATACATAATTCACTAAAAATTTTAAAGTTCTTTCACCAAGAGAACTCTCTTCTCCCTTCCTCATTTCACAATATTGGGTTATCTTCCTCCCTATCTCAGATGAAGAGATGATCCTTCTCCTTCCCTCCCACCCCATAAGTTCTTGATGTTTTCCTCTTTTCAATAAGTTACCTCCCTTCTCCCTTTTCTTCTAATTCTCAGTCTGTATTTATTGGCTTCTTCTTGGCTTAATGCTTTAAAATCCCTCACTAAACATTACCTCTGTCCACCAATTATTGTTCTATATCTTTCCTCCTTTCTATGGCTAAATATCTTAAGGAAGTTGTCTATTATCAGCAGCCCTTCATTGGGCCTGAAATCAGCAAGACTCATGTTCATAGGTTCAAATCCAGCCTGCACTGTGTGACCCTGGGTAAGTCCCTTAAATCTGTTTGTTTCCATTTCCTCATTTGTAAAATGAGTTAGAGAATGAAATAGCAAACAACTTTGCCAAGAAAAGGTGTGAGCCAAAGATGTCATCTGTGTATAGCTGATGTAAAATAGAGAAATTTATCATGAAATCATGAAGATTCAGATACAACTGAAAAATGAATAACAATGATCATTTCTTTTCCACTAAGTCTTTTCTAAACCCCTCTGCAATCTGGTTTCATATATTATTTAAGTGAAACTGCTTTCCCTCCAAAGTTACCAGTGATCTCTTCATTATCAAATCTAATGGCCTTTTTTCTATCTTGATCCTTCTGGACCTCTATGCAGCCTTTGCCACTATCAATCAGCTTTTGCTGGATATTCTCTCTTCGATAGGTTTTCTTTCTTTTCTTGTCTTTTCTTTTCTTGTCTTTTCTTTTTTGCTTTTTCATCTTCAGCTTTATTAACCTCTTTTAAAATTTTTAATGACTTCTATATTTGTGTTTAGTTGAAGGTTTTTGATTTGTTACTTTTTGTTTGTTTGTTTAATTAAAGCTTTTTACTTACAAAGCATATGCAATGGGTAATTTTTCCAACATCGACCCTTGTAAAAACCTTTTGTTCCAAATCTTCCCCTCCTTCCCCCTACTTCCTCCCCTAGCTGGCAGGTAGTTCAATAGATGTTGTACACATCAATAGATGTGTAGATGGCTCTCTCTTCATTACTGAACAAGAGGAACTGGTTTGAATCATCTCATTGTTGAAGAGAGCCACGTCCATTAGAACTGATCATCATATGGTCTTTTTGCCGTGTTTAATGATCTCCTGGTTGTGCTCAGTTCACTCAGCATCAGTTCATGTAAGTGTCTCCAGACCTCTCTGAAATTATCCTGCTGATCATTTTTTACAGAATAATAATGTTCCATAACATTCATATACCATAATTTATTCAGTCATTCTCCAACTGATGGGCATCCTTTCAATTTCCAGTTTCTTGCCACTATAAAAAGGGCTGCCACAAACATTTTTGCACATGTGGGTCCCTTTCCCTTCTTCTGTAGATTTTCATGCCCCTGCATGTTCTCCTACTAACTTTTCCACATTCAATTTCACACTGGTTCTTCATCCATAGCATGTCCATTATCTGTGGATGTCCTAGGCCCCCTTTTCTTTCAACTCTAAGCTGTCTTATTTGGCCATCACATCTGCTCCCATGAGTTTGATGATCATTTCTGTGCATGAGAATGATATCTGAGATGACTCTCAGATCTACGAATCTAGCTCTCTCCTCTGAATCACAGTCCCATATCTCTAATTGCCTCCTAAACATCTTGAACTGAATATTTCATAAGCATCTCAAACTCAACATGTCCAAAAGAATACTCATTATTTTTAATCCCAAACCTTGCTTACCCCACTTAAGAACTTCCCTCTTACTATCCAGGGCATGATTGGCCTATAACCTCAGTGACATTCTTGGCTCCTAATTCTCTCTCACTCCATTATATCCAAATCCATTGACAACTTTTAGAGTTTCTATCCCCTTCTCTCTACTCATAGACCTCCCCCTTCTTTCTATTCATGCAGCTACAATTCTCTTTCAGGCTTTTATCACTTTTTGCTAAACCACAGTAATAACCATCTAAAGAGTCTCCTTTCCTCAAGTCCTTTCTTGCTGCCACTTGGCTGCCAAGATAGTTATTCTAAAGTATAGGTTTGACCATGTAACACCCCACCCTCCATTTATTGACCTGCACCTACCTCCCTAAAACCTCCAGGATAATCTATCAAATTCCTTGTTTATGTTTAAAGCTCTTCATAGTCTGGCTCCTTCCTGACTTTCCTGTTTCCTCCTTACTCCTCTCTGCACTCTCTGTGATACAGCTCCATTGGCCTGTTCCCATCTTCTTGCAGCTAAGTGGAATAGGGGATAGAAAGCTAGACCTAGAGTTAAGAAGACCTAGTTTTAAATCTAGTTTCAGATACTTCCTAAGGGTATGATCATTTAATCTCTGTGTAGATCAATTTTTTCAGCTATAAAATAGGGATAATAATAGCACCCACCTCCTAAGGTAGGGATAAAATGAGATCCTAGTTATAAAGTGCTCTGCAAACCATAAAGTGTTATATAAAAATTACATATGATGATAATGACAATAATGTCTGGAAGGCTCTGCCCCCTCAACTCTATCATTTTTCCCCTAGTTTCCTATTTTTGTTGTTTTTTGAGTCATGTCTGACTCTTCATGACTCCATTTGGGGTTTTCTTGGTCAAAGTCCTGGAGTGGTTTGTCATTTTCTTCTCCAGCCCATTTTATGATGAAAAAACTGAAGCTAACAGGTAAAGTGATTTGCTCCAGGTCATACAAAGGGTAGATGTCTGAGGTTAGATTTGAACTCATGCATTATAAATATGAATCTCCCTGACTCAGACCTAGCACTCTATCCACTTTACCACCTAATTGATTCGCTTTCTTCTATTCTCAGTTTAACTGCTGAGGTACCTGCTGCCTCTGCAAAAAGCTTTTCCCAGTCTCCGCCCTAACCCTGCCCTCAATGGTACTAGTGCCTACCTTGTTCAGATCACTTGAATCTACATTGTATAAATCTAGGTATATCATTTTATTTGCATATTGTTGATGGTGGCAGCAGTCATGTTTGTAATGAGAATGATGATGGAGATTATGACTGTGAAGGGGGTGATGAGAATGATTTCGATGACAGTGATGGTGATGATGGGGGAGTGATGGTGGTAATGGTTGTGATGATGGGGGTAATACTGGGGGCGATGATGATAGTAATGTTGGTGATGATGGTAATAAACCGAATAAAGGCCAGACCATGGATGTAGATGAAGTATTGCACTACATTTAATTTGCTTCCAAAAATGGTCACATGGGTGTTTCACATCCCAGCACATTTAATGAGCTGGTAAGTAATTTCTATGAGACTAAAGAACATCCTTTTTTTGGATAACAGGACAGAAAGGTAATATGTTTTGAGGAAATGGTCTAAACCAGAGGTTCTTGACTTGGAGTCCAAGAACTTGGTTTTTAAAAATATTTTGATAACTATTTTAACATAATTGGTTTTCTTTGCAAGTCTACATATTTATTTTATGCATTTATAAAGACATTATTGGACAGGTAGGTAGAGCAGTAGATAGAGCGCTGAGCCTGGATCAGGAAGACCTGAATTCAGAGATGACTACAAACCCTAGATAGTTGTGGGGGACTGATTTGCCTCAGTTTCCTCATCTATGAAATGAGCTGGAAAAGAAAATGGCAAAGCACTCTGGTATCTTTGCCAAGATAACCCTAAAGAGTTACACAAAGAGTTAGATATGACTGAAACAACTAAATAACCACAACAACAGACATTCTGAGAAAGAGGTTTTACCACTTTGCCAAATGGGTCCATGACATAAAAAAAGATTAATAATCACTGTTCTATTCCAGAGCTTCTTAAACTTTTCCCACTTGTGACCCCTTTTGGCCTGAGAAATTTTTTTTATGATCCAGGTATATAGGTATATAAAATAGATATACAAATATAACATCTACTGATAATAACTTATAATTTCACGATCTCCACATTCAGTTACAACCCCATATGGGACCACAAACAACATTTAAGAAGGTGGAGTCTAGATCACATTATTATTTTTCTTTTTCGTCAATCCTTATGCTAAGTAAACTGAAACTCCCAAAGAAAAACCAGTGGTCCAAATGATATTCTTCCAGGAGAATGTTCTAAGCTTTGGAAATTGCCTAAGGAAACAGATGCTAGAGAACTAGGATCCCAGGATATCTAATCCAGTGATTGGCTCATGAAGAAAAATGAAGAAGCATTTATTAGGTACCTACTATTTTCTAGGCACACAGCTAATTGCTTTAGAACTGTATCATTTTTTTCTTGTACAACATAATAATTGTGGAAATGTGTATAGAAGAATTGCACAAGTTTAACATATATTGGATTACTTGCTATCTAAGAGAGGGCTTAGGGAAAAGGGAGGGAGAAAAAAAATGGAACACAAGGTTTTGCCAAGGGTGAATGTTGAAAACTATCTATGCATATATTTTGAAAATAAAAAGCTAAAAAAAAAAAAAAAAGAAAAATGTTATCATTTGCTCTTCCCAACAACTTTGGGAAATAGGTGCTCTTATTAGTCTTATTTTATAGTTGAGGAAATTGAGGCACAGAGGTTAAGTTACTTGCCCAGGATCATACAAGTAGGAAGTTTGAAGCTAGAAGTCATCTTCACTCCAGGTGCAGTGCTATAATCATTGCATTACTTAACTTAAGTTTACATCCTGTTTCCCAGCTTTTTATTCTGTCTGATTCTTCTTGCCAGTGTTCTTTTTGCCATTCCAGGTTGTTTTTTGTTTTGTTTTGTTTTTAGCATTGTCAGACTGGCCATTCCATTTAGGACTTGCTATCAATATTTTGTGGAGCATAAATTGGTTTAGATGGGTACTGCTGCTTATTTGATCCTTGCAGGCCTAGGAAAAACTTCACATTTAGATTAGCCTTGTCTGGAACCTTCTGCTATATCTCTAATCCCACGATCCACACAGGATGTTGGGGAAGATGGGAGGGAGCAGGGGACCAAACATTTCTCCCAGGAATTCTCTGGGTCTGATTCCAGACTGAGAATAGAGCATGGACGGAAACCAGGGAGATATTTTCCCCTCTGCTGAGCCTGGGGAATAATCATAATAATAACAACAGACATCTACATAGCATTTCAAAGTTGGCAAAGTAATTTACACATATTATTTCATTTGACATTCATAAGAATCCTATGACTGCTGGACAAGTAGATCTGAGAGTCATCTGCATTGAAATCCTATTTTAAACCATGAAAGCTGATGAGATCATCAAGTAAAATAGTACAGATGAAAAAAGGGACCCAGAGCAGAACCTTGGGGAACACCCATGGTTATCCAGCTTGCCCTGGACAAAGGTTTCCTCTTTAGAAAACCTAAAAAGAAGACAGTCAGGGAGAAGAGAATGATTGATAGTATCAAAGACTACAGGAGGATCAAGAAGGATAAAGACTAAGAAAAAGCCATTAGATATGGGGAATTAAGAGATCTTTAGTGACTCCAGAGTTATGAAGATGGTAAGAGGGAAGGAAGTGGAGGTTTCTGTTGCAAACAGAAGTTTAGCTACAATTGAAAGGAGAGATATAGGATGATAGTGGGTAAAGGACCAATCCAGTGAATGGTTTGGTTTGGTTTGGCTTTTAATTAAAAATATATATATTTTATCTTTTTCCAAATACATGTAAATATAGTTTTCAACATATATTTTTGTAAGAATTTGTGTTCCAAATTTTTCTCCCTCTCTCCCTTATCTCCTACCTCCCTCTACAAAATAACAAGCAATCTGACATAGGTTAAATATGTGCAATTCTTTTAAACATTTCCATATTTGTTATGTTGTGCAAGAAAAATCAGAAAAAAGAGGAAAAAAACCCGAGGAAGAAAAAAACAAACAAAAAAGGTGAAAATACTATGCTTCAAACAATATTCAGTCTCCTTAGTTCTCTCTCTGGATGTGGAGGGCATTTTCCATCCCAAGTCTATTGGATTGCCTTGAATCACCATATTGTTGAGAAGAGCCAAGTCCAACACAGTTGATCATCACATAATCTTAATGTTGCTGTATACTATGTTCTCCTGGTTCTGCTCACCAAGTGAAGGGTTTTTAAGGATGGGGAGGGGAGATAAGGTTATGTTTGTAGGCTTTCAGGTCTACTTGTCCACCCTGTCTCTCAACCTTCACTCTTGCACCTCCAACTGGATATTCTGTAGATACTTTATGTTCAACATATCCAAAATCTTCCTAACTCTAACTTACTTTCCCATTACTGTCCAGAGTACCAGTTATCTAGACTCAAAACCTAGAGGTCATATTAAATTCTTCTATCTGACACCCCATTCCCATATCCAATCAGTTGCCAAGTGCTGTAGTTTACCATGCATTTGCAGGCTTTTATCACCTCACATCTAGACTATTGCAGTAGCCTATTGGTTGATCTGTCTCCCTTAAATCTTTCCCCATTCCAATCCATCTTTCACTCAGCAGTCAAATTGATTTTCCTAAAGCATATATCTAACCATGTCATCCTCCCTACCACCCATCTATTTGATAACCTCAAGTAACTCCCTATCATCTCTAAGATCAGATATAAAGTTCTCTTTTGGGAATTTAAAGCTTTTAATAACCAGACCCCTTTCTACTTTCCTTGTACATGCTTTCCTCCTCATACTCTGCAATACAGTGACATTGGCTGGCTTGCTGCTCCTACTACACAACACTCCATCTACTGACTTCAGACATTTTTATTTTCCTCTTCTCTACCTGTTCTCTTCCCTGAATCCCTCTAAGATTCAGCTAAAATTCCACTTTCTCCAAGAAGCCTTTTCTAGTTTTCTGCAATCTTAATACCTTTCCTCTAAAACTGCCTCCAGTTTATTCGACATACATCTTGTTTGTACATACTCGTTTACATGTTTTCTTCTTTCCTTTCTTCTTCTGTTAGATTCTCAGGCAGACTGGTTTTTGCCTTACTTTGTATCCCTAGCACCAAGCACATTGCCTGGCACATAATAGGCACTTTAAAAAATGTTATTTGGCTAACTGGCTGTTAAGTAGGTATTGCTGGTAGTATTATCCCTGGTTTATAGATGAGCAAACTAGAGAAAGAGTAGCTTCTTTCTGGTCACATAGCTAACTAGCAAGTTTCAGAAGCAAAAAATTCTTCCAGGTCTTTCTGATTAAAGGTCTAATTCTTTATCCAGCATACCACCTTGCCTCTCCAATCTTCATCAGCCCTCCTTCTTAGGATAATATTAGGCAGAACTGTAGGCTTGGGATAGTCTGGGGAAATCTTTAGGTTAAAAAAGGGGAGGTAATATTATTGGACGATTGATGATTAACCAATCTCTGTGTCCAAGCAATTAAAAAAAGTAAAAGAAAAGGAAAAAGTGTCAACTGCAGCATGAATGGTTTGGCTTAACCTAAGAAAACTTTCTGGCAAAATCTATTTCTAAACATAGGATCATAGATAATTTAGAGAAGGAAGGAGGCTGGGGTGGGGGGAAGGAGGGCAGGGAAAGGGACATAAAAAGGAAGGATGGAAGGGAAGGAGGAAGGATGGATGAAACGAAGGAAGGAAGAGAAAAAGGGTGGAAGAGGGGTTAGAAGGGAGGAAAAGAAGATGGAAGAGAAGAAGGGAGGGAAGGAGGGTGGAAGGATGGAAGAGATG
The DNA here is from genome assembly GCF_902635505.1 of Sarcophilus harrisii. Taxonomy (NCBI): domain Eukaryota; kingdom Metazoa; phylum Chordata; class Mammalia; order Dasyuromorphia; family Dasyuridae; genus Sarcophilus; species Sarcophilus harrisii. The sequence continues at coordinate 422,924,221 of NC_045427.1, read as the reverse complement.
GAAGGGAAGGAAGGAGGAAGATTGGAAGAGATGGAAGGAGGGAGGAAGGGGGAGGGATGAAAGGAGGAAGAAAGGAAGGAAAGATGGAAGAGAGGGAGGGAGGATGGGAGGGAGGGAAGAAGAAAGGGAAATGGGAGAGAAAGGGGAAAGAAGAGAGGGGGGAAGGATGGGAAGGAGGGAGGAAGGAAGGATGAATGGAAGGGAAAGAGGGAGAGAGTAAAAAAGGATGGGAGGGAAGGATGAAGGGAGAGTAGAAAGGAAGGAGGGATGGAGAGAAGGAAGGAAGGGTGGAAGGGAAAGAAGGATGGAGGGAGAAAAGAAGGTGGAAGGGAGGGAGGGAGGGAAGAGGAATGATGGCTGGGAGGGAACGAGGGAGGGAGGATGAAAGAGGGAGGACAGAAGGATTGAAGGAAAGAAAGGAAGGATAGAAGAGAGGGAGAAAAGATAGAAAGGAGGGAGGGAGGAAGAAAGAATAGTAGGGAGGGAGGGAGGGAGAAGGAAGGATGGAAGGGAAAGAGGGAGGGAAGAAAGAATGATGGAAGGATGGAAGGGAGGGAGGGAGGAAGGAAGGAACAATGGGAAAGAGGGAGGGAAGAAACATAGGAGGGAGGGAAAGGAGGAAGGAAGGATTCAGTATTGTATAAGTTTGTATTGGAATGGACTAGAAAAGGACTTATTTAGTGATTTGTTAATTTATGTTAGCTAATTAATATAATTAATTAATTCATATTACTAAGTGTCAAGTACTGCACTAAGTACTAGGGATACAAATAGAAAATTGAATCAAGTCTCTGCTCTGAAGAGCTCACATTTTAATTGAAGGAAAAGTCATAAAGAAGATTTGGTCCTATATTGTTAGGTCTATTTTGAAACTTCTTGAGGGCAAGGAATGCCTTATGTTTGTCTTTATACCCCTAGCACCTAGACCTAACTAGAGGATGGATAGAGGGATAAAGATTGGACCTATGATTTCATAATATAGGAAACTTCTGGGTGAGAAAACTCTCTCTCCCAGGGCAGATCATCAGGTTCTTGGCAATGTAGAAAGTCTTAGTTACCTAGGGAGAGGTTAAACTCTTCTGCCCCTAAAAGCTGCCTATGAACTCCCAAGTGAGGCCAAATCAGATTAAAATGTAACTGGGAAATACTTAAAAATAAATTTTAAAAATACAACATAATTTAATTTGTGGTTTCTAAGTTAACATGTGGCCCTCTGGGATACTGTTTCTACTTAACACCAGTGATGGAACACTGAGAACTTTGTATCCAAGCTGGTTCTCTATCCACTGCTTCTCACTTAGTCTGTGCTTAATAAATGTTTGTTAATCGATTGATTGGTTGATTTAAATTTAGGCCTATTCATGAAGGGCTCAGATCAGACTCCTCATGTAAGAACCCCATGTGAAATAGTCACCTTGTAGAACACTGAAGAAAGATACCCCACATATTATTCCTCTCTAGGCTGTGCTGATTTCCCCACCCAGTTTCCCCCATCTCCTGCAGGAACCTATCCCTTACAGTTTCCTCTTATGTGTTGTCTTTCCTCATTGGGATATAAGCTTCTTGAGGGGAAGGATTTTTTTCCCTACTTGTATTTATATTCCCAGAACTTGGCATATAATAAATGCTAATAATAATGCGTTTAATAAATGATTGACTTAACTGAAGTTTTGGTGGTGGTAATCATGTTAGAGTTTCTGTGTTCATTACATGGTCTCTATGGCTGCATTTGGAGAATTAGAACTAACCTTCTGAGCTGCTTAAAAAGGAGCTCTTCCTAGGTTTTTTCTTGGGAACTTAAATAACCTTCACCTTTAGGGCCCTGGGGCATTTCCAACATACTGAATAACTGGAAGATGGTGGAGTGGCTAGGGCCCTGAATTGGAAGTCAAGAAGCCTAGACTCTGTTCAGTGCTCTGCCATTTTTTTTTTTTGTTTTCTCAATACTATTTTATTTTTTCAAATACACATAAAGATAGTTTTCAATATTCATTTTTGTAAGGCCACTTTGAAATTGTAAGACCAAAATGGATAACCACTCCACTCTTTGGTCCTCTCACTGAGCCTCAGTTTCTCCATTATAAAATGAGAACCATAAACTCTGACCTGCCATAGGATTTCTAGGAAGAAGGATCACATTAATTATTTCTGGTCACACCTCCTCCATCCATCTATATGAAAGCACTTTATAACCATAAGTGTTTATGACCCAAGGGAGGTTGTTGTTATTGTGTTTGTCCTTCCTTCTTGAGGAGGACCATGACATCAGGGAGGGGTTGCCATGACAGACAAGTGAATTGAATTTAAGTGGGGAGGATGTACAAGATCACTTGTCTCACTTTTCTCTCAGAGCCAACTGGGTCCAGTGAAAAGATATAAATCAGGACGATTGGAGATGGCCCTGGATGAAATGGGAGACTTTGGCCTTTTTGAGATAAGGTCTTCAACAGGTTTCTGTTTGATTGAGGCAACACTCCTTCAGTAATTAAAGCTACATAGCAATTGAGGTAAAAGAATCTCCTCTTTCACTTAGTCCTCCCCCCCAAAAAAATCTAAATAAATTGAAAGATAAATGATAAATTTAAGTAGTACTAAGTATATCACCAAAGATGACATGTTTAAGATGTAATAGAAATAAGGTTGCATTTTCCCCAAAAAATGTATTGATATTTTTTTGTTTTTATATTACTTTAATTTCTGAATATCTCTCTTTCTCTTTTCCTACCCACCAAACCAACCCTTTTAACAAAAAAAATAAATAAAGAGAAGGGAAAAAAATAGTGAAGTTAAAACTAACCATCACACCAAATGAATCTAATAGAATATGCAGAATTCCCTAACCATTGCCTTTCCCCTATCCACCAAGGGAGGGAAGTATGTTGGCTTCTTTAACTTTTTCCTTTTTAAATTTTTTTTCAATTAACAAATTAAAAATTAGTCATGCAAAATGAATGCTTTATTTCCATGAATGCAAAATTCAAATCTCATTGCTACCCCATATTGTGCTTGTGGCCAAAAGCGAATGCTGTCTCTTTTTTCACATTATTGTCAGGTCATCCCTCCTTCATCCATCCAGTAGAATCATATAGTATATTAATTTGAAGTCTAGTGCAGGTTTTCAGATTTATTCCTGACATATACAGTTCATCATTTAAGCTGGTAAAATCTTTGTACATCCTAACTTTGTCATCTAACATGTTAGCTATCATTTTAGGTTTATGTCATCCATTAATTTAATAATTATGCTTCCTATATCTCCCTTTATAGAAGGTATTTCACCTGGAGTAGAAAGGACATGATAGGCAACTAGTAGCACAATGAATACAGTCAAGAAATCAAGAAGAATACAGTCAAATCTAGCTTCAGATATTAACTAGCTATGTGATCCTGGACAGGTCATTTAATTTCTATTTGCCTCAGTTTCCTCTTCTGTAAAATGGGGATAATAATACCACCAATCTCCCAGGGTTGCTATGAGGATCAAATGAGAACATATAAATGTTAGTTATTATTATATCTCTCTTCAAAAGGACTGTCATGTGAAAAACATTGTTCTGCTTTAAATAGCTCAAGGAGAAAACAGATTACTGAATTTCTGTGAGAAAAGAAATAAAAATGCAGAGAATCTGGGTTTAAATTCCATCTCTGTCACTTGTTGCCTGTGTGACATTAAGTTTTAAGTCACTCTGCCTCCCTATGCCTCAGTTTTTTTAATTATAAAATTAGGATGTTGGTCTACATGATTTCTCAGATCCATTATAGTTCTAAGTCCTATAAATGGTATAGAAAGCAGCGTCAAGTTCATGTGTGACCTGATTTTTTTTGCTAGTTTCCATGAATTCAAGTTACATCAAGAAGCATTTATTAAGCATCTATTATATACTAGGCACTCTGTTAGGTGCTGCAAATAGGATGACAAAAATTATGATGTCCTTGCCTTCAAGGAATTTACATTCTAGTGAGGGTGGAAGGGAATTGATATATAGGTAAATAAATACAAAATACAGAAATAGTGATTGGCTCTTTTATTTCATAGGTATAAGGAATTCTCATTTGAGGAAACTCCCTCTATCAATAGAGATCAATGCCTTCTTTGGAATTTTTAATCTTTTTTAAAAATTTAATTTATTTTTTATTTTATTTTATTAAAGCTTTTTATTTACAAAACATATGCATGGGTAATTTTTCTTTTTTTTCTTTTTTTTTCTTTTTTATTTATTTTTTATTTTTTTTATTTAATAGCCTTTTATTTACAGGATATATACATGGGTAACTTTACAGCATTAACAATTGCCAAACCTCTTGTTCCAATTTTTCACCTCTTACCCCCCCCCCCCCTCCCCTAGATGGCAGGATGACCAGTAGATGTTAAATATATTAAAATATAACTTAGATACACAATAAGTATACATGACCAAAACATTATTTTGCTGTACAAAAAGAATCAGACTCTGAATTATTGTACAATTAGCTTGTGAAGGAAATCAAAAATGCAGGTGTGCATAAATATAGGGATTGGGAATTCAATGTAATGGTTTTTAGTCATCTCCCAGAGTTCTTTTTCTGGGTATAGCTAGTTCAGTTCATTACTGCTCCATTAGAAATGATTTGGTTGATCTCGTTGCTGAGGATGGCCTGATCCATCAGAACTGGTCATCATCTAGTATTGTTGTTGAAGTATATAATGATCTCCTGGTCCTGCTCATTTCACTCAGCATCAGTTCGTGTAAGTCTCTCCAGGCCTTTCTGAAATCATCCTGTTGGTCATTTCTTACAGAACAGTAATATTCCATAATTTTCATATACCACAATTTATTCAGCCATTCTCCAACTGATGGACATCCATTCAGTTTCCAGTTTCTAGCCACTACAAAAAGGGCTGCCACAAACATTCGTGCACATACAGGTCCCCATGGGTAATTTTTCAACATTGATCCTTGAAAAGTCTTCTGTTTCAAATTTTCCCCTCCTTCCCCCTACCTCCTCCTCTAGATGGCAGGTAGTCCAATACATGTTAAATATGTTAAAGTGTATGTTAAATCCAATATATGTATACAGAGTTATACAGTTATCTTGCTGCACAAGAAAAATTGAATCAAGAAGGAAAAAAAACTGGGAAAGAAAACAAAATGCAAGCAAACAACAACAGAAAGAGTGAGAATTCTATGTTGTGGTTCATACTCAGCTCCCATGGTCCTCTCTTTGGATGTAGACTGGAACTGGTTTGAATCATCTCGTTGTACAAAGCCATGTCCATTAGAATTGATCATCATATAGTCTTGTTGTTGCCGTGTATAATGATCTCCTGGTTCTTCTCATTTTACTTAGCATCAGTTCATGTAAGTCTCTCCAGGGCATAACATTCATATGCCATAACTTATTCAGCCATTCTCCAACTGATAGACATCCATTTAGTTTCCAGTTTCTTGCCACTACAACAAGGGCTGCCATAAACATTTTTGCACATGTGGGTCCCTTTTCTTCCTTTAAAAATCTCTTTGGGATATAAGCCCAGTAGAAACACTACTGGGTCAAAGGGTATGCACAGTTTGATAACTTTTTGAGCATAGTTCCAGACTGCTCTCCAGAATGGATTGGATCCGTTCACAGTTCCACCAACAATGTATCAGTGTGCCAGTTTTCCCACATCCCCTCCACAATTAATCATTATCTTTTCCTATCATCTTAGCCATTCTGAGAGGTATGTGTCTCAGAGTTGTCTTAATTTGCATTTCTCTGATCAATAGTGATTTGGAGCACCTTTTCATATGACTAGAAATGGTTTTAATTTCTTTATCTGAAAATTGTCTGTTCATATCCTTTGACCATTTATCAATTGGAGAATGGCTTGAATTCTTATAAATTTGAGTCAATTCTTTATTTTAGAAATGAGGCCTTTATCAGAGCCTTTGAATGTAAAAATATTTTCCCAGTTTATTGCTTCCCTTCTGATCTTGTCTGCATTAGTTTTGTTTCTACAAAAACTTTTAAACTTAATATAATCAAAATGATTTTGTGATCAATAATGATCTCCAGTTTTTCTTTGGTTACAAATTCCTTCTTCTTCCACAGATCTGAGAGGTAAACTATCTTATGTTCTTGTAATTTGTTTATAATATCATTCTTTATGTCTAGATAATGAACCCATTTCGACCTTATGTTGGTATATAGTGTTATGTGTGGGTCAATGTTTCTGCCATATTAATTTCCAATTTTTCCAGCAGTTTTTGACAAATAGTGAATTCTTATCGCAAAAGCTGGAGTCTGTAGGTTTGTCAAACACTAGACTGCTATACTCATTGACTATTTTGTTCTAATACATTCCACCAATTTTTAATCTTTTTTTAATAATCATAACTTTTTATTGACAGAATCCATGCCTGGGTAATTTTTTACATTATCCCTTGTACTCACTTCTGTTCCGACTTTTCCCCTCCCTCCCTCCACCCCTCCCCCAGATGGCAAGCAGTCCTATACATGTTAAATATGTCACAGTGTATCCTAGATACAATATATGTGTGCAGAGCCGAACAGTTCTCTTGTTGCACAGGAAGAATTGGATTCAGAAGGTAAAAATAACCTGGGAAGAAAAACAAAAATGCAAACAGTTTGCATTCATTTCCCAGTGTTCTTTCTTTGGGTGTAGCTGCTTCTGTCCATCATTGATCAACTGGAATTGCATTAGATCTTCTCTTTGTTGAAGAGATTTTTAATCTTAAAGAATCTTGGAATTCTGAGAAGTTATACATCCAAGGTCATATAGCTATAAAATACCAGAGGTGAAAACTAGAACTTGGATCTCTTGATTATGAAGTCAGCTCTCTGCCTACTATGATACATTGTCCTGGTGCTTAGCATGGAACCTGTCATGGAGTAAATGCTTGCTAAAATGTTTAATTGAATTCAGACTGTCTGCTTCTTAAAGAATATCATTCATCCCTCTAAATACAAAAAATATAGGAAATAAATACAAAGGATTTAGGTGGAGAGAACCTAGTATTTAGGAAGAAGGAAAGGTCTCTTCTAAGAAGTGATCCTTAGATCTCAAAGGGCAAAGGTTGGGAGGAAAGGCATTCCAAGCACGAATCTGACTGTATTTTCTCCCATAAGCAACAAGGAGTCACTGAAGCTTCTTATTCAGTGGAGCAATATGGTGTTCACATCTATATTAGAGAAATATTAATGAATGATTTTTTTTAAAAAGTAGAGGAATGTGGAGCAGCTAGATGGTGCAGTGAATAGAGCACCAGCCCTGAAGTCAGGAGGACTTGAGTTCAAATCTGACCTCAGACACGCAACACTTCCTAGATTTCTAACCCTGGGCAAGTCACTTAACCCCAATTCCCTCAGCAAAAAAAAAAAAAAAAAAAAAAAAAAGTAGAGGAAGGAATGCATACAGTACTTCAGGTAGATTCACTAAGGACGTGGGCAAAAAAGAGGATAAGAAAGTTTGGTTGAATTATAATAGGTTCCAATGGAGAGCTCGCATTAATGAGACCACAGACTCATAATGAAGTAATCATAAAAGTGCTATATAAATGTGAGTTATTAGTACTATTATATCAGACTGAAATTTGACTCCCAAAATTCTTATCATTGCTCTTCCAATAATTCTGCCCTCTGGGAATCAAACAAACAAACAAAAAAGCCCAATCTTTCCTTCCCGTAGCAATTCTTCAAACATTTGGTGACAGCCATGGGGTGTTCCCATAATCTATAGTGTGAATCTCTCCATGTAGAAGGAATTTTAAAGGGGAAAACACCATTAAAAGGGAATGTGGGAGCTTAAGGAAGATAAGGGTCTCATAGAGAAGGGGGAAATTTTGAAGATTTCTCTATAAAGGAGACCTGGAAATTGAAATCCATCCTCCTGGGATGCTAGGGTGTAAAACTTGTTTTAGACTCTAAACAGACTGAATCATACACAGATTTGGCTTCCCCACAGCTTAGACTGGTGCTCTGGGACTGCTAGCAGAAGTAATCCTGGGATGTTTCCCCAGAGGTAAGAAGAAGGCAACCATATGTTTCACTATGTCACTAATTCTAAAAAATGCTATCAGGCCACCAGAGAATGAAAAACTCATCCAAAACTCTCACAGCTAAGCCCTGGGAAGGCCAAGTTGCTCTTGCTTCACGTGGCCTCTGGGAAAGAAATAGGATTCTCAAGGTTACCCAATAGACTACTGCTGTCAAATCCACCTTCTATTTACTTACCGAGGCAATCCTTGGAAGCGTCCTTGGATGTCTTGCAATGTCATCATTGTTGGCAGGATAGGATAGTGTGGAAGAGAGAGAGTTGGCCTAGAAATCAGGAGATCTGAATTGAGTCCTAGCTCTGCCACTGCTTCATGGCATAATCTAGGCCAAGTCACTTCTCCTGTCAGGGCCTCAGCTTTTCCATCTGTAGAATGGAAGAGTTGTTTTGGACTGAAACATGGGATACAATTGAAATACTAGATTTGGAGTTAGAGACTGGATTCAAATTCAGGCTTTGCCACTTAGTATGTTTAATTATCCTAGGTTTCATATTTCACATCTCTTAAATGGAGTTAGATTATTTTTTTTATTTTTAAAGCTTTTTATTTTCAAATCATATGCACGGATAATTTTTCAACATTGACATTGAATAAGGCAATATGACAAGACTTGCATAGTCTTGTATTTCAGATTTCCCCCTCCTTCCCCCCACCCCCTCTCCTAGATGGCAAGCAATCCAGTATATGTTATACATGTTAAAATATATGTTTAATCCAATATGTCTAAACATATGTATACAATTCTCTTGCTGCACAAGAAAAATCAGAAAAGTAAATGAATAAGAAAACAAAATGCAAGTGAACAAAAAGAGTGAGAATGATATATTGTAATCTACATTCAGTTCTCACAGTCCCCTCTCTGGGTGTAGATGGCTCTCTTCATCACAAGATCATTGGAACTGGTATCAATCATCTCATTGTTGGAAAGAATCATGTTCATCAGAATTGATTGTTGTATAATATTGGTATTGTCATGTACAATGATCTCCTGGTTCTGCTCATTTCACTTAGCATCCGTTCATATAAGTCTCTCCAGGTCTCTCTAAACTCATCTTGCTGATTCTTTCTCATAGAACAATAATATTCTATAACATTCATATACCATACCTTATTCAGTCATTCTCCAACTGATGGGCATCCATTCAGTTTCCAATTTCTTGCCACTATAAAGAGGGCTGCCACAAACACTCTTGCAAATACAGGTCCCTTTCCCTTCTTTAAGATCTCTTTGGGATATAAGCCCAAGTAGAAACACTGCTGGGTCAAATTGTGTGCACAGTTTGATAACTTTTTGAGCATAGTTGCAAATCACTCTCTGGAATGGCTGGATGTATTCACAATTCCACCAACACTGTCTCAGTGTCCCAGTTTTCCTACATCCTCTCCAACATTCGTCATTATCTTTTCCTGTCATCTTAGCCAATCTGACAGGTGTGTAGTGATATCTCAGAGTTGTCTTAATTTGCATTTCTCTGATCAGTAGTGATTTAGAGCACCCTTTTTATAAGGCTAGAAATAGCTTTGATTTCTTCATCTGAAAATTGTCTTCATATTCTTTTGAGCATTTATCATTTGGAGAATGGCTTGAATTCTTATACATTTGAGTCAATTCTCTATATATTTTAGAAATGAAGCCTTTATCAGAACCCTTAAATGTAAAAATGTTTTCTCAATTCATTGCTTCCCTTCTGATCTTGTCTACATTAGTTTTGTTTTCTACCAAAACTTTTAAACTTAATATAATCAAAATTATCTATTTGGTGTTCAATTATGAGTTGCATTTCTTCTGTGGACACAAATTCCTTCCTTCTCCACAGATCTGAGAGGTAAACCATCCTATGTTCTTCTAATTTGCTTATAATATCACTATGTCTAAATCATGAACCAAATGGAGTTAGATTATAAGTGACCTCTGAAGTCTCTTCCAGCTTTAAATCTGTGATTTTATAATCCAATGATCAATGGGATTTTAGGAAAATAAACTCTCTGAGGGCGCAGTTTCTCCATTTGTAAAATGAGGATGTTGAACTAAATGACCTCTAAGGTTAGTGATACTGATCTTAAGACGTCTGTTGTCTAAGACAAAAGCAGGAGATGAAGAGGAGATTGGGGGGGAGAGCATATCTTCTAGGGAGGAAGGGAAATTGGGATTAGCAGTGGGGCTTCCTTCTTTGTGCCTCTTGGTCCCTCTTGGTATAGGGCCTAATGAAAATCAGGAAACACTAAGATGTGGAGAGGAAGCAGCAGCTACCTAACTGCCCACAGTCCTCCAAGACTGGTATCTTTTGATTAAGCTGGGCACCCTTTTCTAGTTATGGTTCTGAGATGATCTGACTTGTCAGGGCCCTTCCCCCTCTGACAATCTATATAGCCAGTCCTGGCAACAGCTTAGCCATGTTTATTTTTTAAAAGTGATTTTTATTTTCCCAAAGCTACAGGCCTGAAGGCTGGCTGGGAGAGGCTTTTGGTGAGTGAGCAGCTTTTCTCAGGGTGTGATGATTCTTATTTACATATATAGTCAGGCCCAGGATCTCTGACTCATCCTGGGAAGAAAATTGCATTTCACAGTTTGGGTTTTTGGGGTTTTTTTTTTCCTGGAGATTTTGTGGGGGAAATCAGTTATCTAAGTAGGAAATACTCAGTAATTCCTAGTGAAGGAAACTTTTCATTCAACAAGGAATCACTATCCTGGGCCCTGCAAAATAACTGTATTGTGTTGAGGTTGCTGAAGTGATCAAAATTTTGTTAAATACCTACCTGGACAACAAACTTGAGTTTTACAAATGGTGGGAAGCAGGGAGGAGGAAAGCTGAGATGGAATTTGTTTTTATTCAACTTACACCTTCCCCTAAAATATTCAACTACCTAGCTGGCATTGATGAATCATCCCCTTCCCCCAGTTCCTCAGCATCATAACTTGGTATCCTCTGTGACCTACTGGGGCATACTTCTCCAAAAGCAGGAACAACATGGGAATAAGACTTCTAACATTTCAGAGCTATAATTCTAGACCTCAGAGGCCATCCCTATTCCTTTGCAGGAATCCGTTCTAAAATATCCCAATAATCTTTTAGATTAGAGCTAGAAGGGACCTTGCAGGACATTTTATCTAAACTCCACATTTTATAAATGAGGAAATTAAAACCCAGAATGACTGACCACGATCACATGGGTAATTATTATTATTATTACTAACATTTCTATAGCATCTGTGTTTTATAATTATAATTTTTAAATAATTACATATATTTTATAATGTTTTATTATTAACTCATTTGATCCTTACAACAATACTAGATAGTCTATTTTATAGATGAGGAAACTGAGGCAGACAGAGTAAATTATTTGCCCAGGTTCACACAGCTAGTAAGGTCTAAGGTCGGATTTGACATCAAGCCCAGCATTCTATTCCCTACACCACCTAATTTCCCTCTAAATAAGTAGTATAGTCAGGATTTATATATAGACCTCCCACCTCCAAATCTAATCATGCTGTATTTCTCAGCAGTCTTTGGGCCTTTGATTAATCATTTTCAGCAATGGAAAATTCACTATTTACTATTTCTCATGGGAACTGATTCCATTGTTGTATAGTTCTAATTGTTAGAAAGTTCTTATACTGAATCAAAAATCTGTTTCCACAATTTGGGCAGCTGGATAGCAGCATCATAATTCATAAAGCACTGGGCTTGGAGTCCAGAAGATTCATCTTTATGAGTTCAAATCCAGCTTCAGACACTTACTAGTTATGTGTCCCTCTTTGTCTCAGTTTATTCATCTGTAAAGTGAGTTGGAAAAGGAAATGACAAACCACTTCAATATCTCTGCCAAGAAAACCCCAAATGAGGTCACAAAGAGTCAGATACAATTGAAAAAATGATTGAACAATTTCTATCCAATGGCCTTAGTTCTCCCTTTCAAGTCCAAAACAAAACAAAAATGATAATCCAATTCACTTGAAGAAACAAAAGGCCAAAAATTCCAAAGTACAATAACAAAAAAAGAGAAATAATATAAGAGGTCTGACTTTAACAAATCTCAAAGATGTTTTATAAGCAGCAATCATCAAAACTATATGGTTACATGCATGTATATACAAAAACACACAGACACATATGTAAATCTATACACAAGTCCAATGTCCCATGATAGTGTCTCTCCTAAGATTTTTCTCACCCAATCAAGATATGGTTTCTTCAAATCCCTTATTTTGGTTTCTTTCCACTGGACACATCCCAGTAAGTCAATGTCCCTTCCAAAAGGCAGCACCCAGAGCTGGACCCAGTATTCCAGGTGGGCTCTGACCCAGACAAAGGATAGTAAGTATTGGACATTAGACTTCTATCCATGCAGTTTAACATCACGTTAACTTTTTTTTGCCTGCTTGTGTCACATTGTCTTTTTTTGTTTATATTCCACAACTGTTCACAGTTTGCAAAGTGCTTTCCTAGACTAAAAACAAATGATCCTTTCTGTCATATAATAAATATAGCCTATTTAAAATCAAGAATTACCATTTTTTGTAACAGAGAAGAAGCCTTTTCAATAAGATCAAGAGTAAAGTAGATATTTCTTGCTATTTTTTATTAAAATTCTAAAAATGTCAGTTATAGTAATAATGTAAAAGGAGATTAAAAGAAATAGTATTGGCTAACAGGGAGCAAAATTATCTCTATTTGCATATTGTATGATGGTTTATTTAGATAATTTCAGAGAGTCAGTGAAAAAATTAATCAAAGCAATAACTTGTACAAAGGAGCTGGACATAAAATATATCCATAGTAGCAGGATATAAAAATAAACTCATAAAGATCATTAACCTTTCCATACAATGCTAGCAAAATCCAACAAGAAAAGAGAGGAAAAATTATAATAGAAATAACTATAAAATCCATTAAATAAATGAAAGTTAATCTACCAAGATCTGATTAAAAAAAAAACCTGTATGAATACAATTATAAGTCACCTTTTCAGAAATGAAGAAAAACAAAACTTAAAGAGATTTCAATGTCTGTGGTAGATCCATACCAATGTGGCAAAAAGTGATTATACTATACAAATTCATTTATAGATTCAGTACCATACAAATTAAATTACCAAGGAATTAATTCATGGAACTAGGAAAAAATAATAATCCAACTCAACTGTAAAAACAAAAGGCCAAAAATCCTAAATAAAATAATGAAAAGGGGGAAGGAATAAAAGTGGTCTGAAATTAACAGATCTCAAAGATGTATTATAAGCAGCAATCATCAAAATTATATGGTTATATGCATGTTTATACATAGACATATAAACACATATATAAATATATATATATATATAAAACCCATGTACAGTGAGTGAGGTAATAGGTAAGACCCAGAAGTGATCAGACAAAATAGCTTTTTGTTGAATAAATCTAAGAATGTAAACTACAAGGAGAAAGTTTCTCTATTCAACAAGAATTACTCAAAAGTTGAAAATTAATTTTACACCAACAAATTTCACATAATTCTACAGTGATGGTTTTTTTTTCAGATTAACCTAAAATCTTCTTATTGTTTGACTTTTATATATATATATATATATTTCCAAAAGAGTGGCCAGGGGAGAGAGTTTTGTCTGCTACCACATGATTTTAACTATTGAGATTTTTTTTTTTTATCTATAGTCCAGTATGTCAGCTATTGCCTTGCTTTTCACCCCTATTCCCAATTTTTTGTTATCTACAAACAAATTAAAACAGACCACCTATATCTTTGTTTTTCAAGAGGGTTGGAGAACTATTTATTAACAATTAACAGGATTGTGGTATTAGTTGCTGTTCAGTCATGTCTGACTCTTTATGACCCTACTTGGGTTTTTTTCAGCAGAGACTAGAGTTGTTTGACATTTCCTTATCCAGCTCCTTTACAGACAATGAAATTGAGGCAAACAGGATTAAGTCACTTAGGATCTCACAGCTATTTGGGGCTGAGGCCAGATTGGAACTCAGAAAATTAAGTCTTCCTGACTCCAGGCTCAGCCCTCTATCCACTATGCACTATCCTAGTTGCCTATAAGGTTGTACTTAACTGGATTGTAAATTTTTTTTTTCTGGCTAAACAATTGGCGTTAAGTGACTTGCCCAGGATCACACAGCTATTAAGTGTTAAGTATCTGAGGCTGGATTTGGACTTAAGTCCTCCTGACTCCAGGATCCATGCTCTATCCACTGTTTTTTGAAGGTATTGAATACTTGAATGGATGATTCTGATTCTTTTGTTTTCCTTACATTATTGTCACCAAATGCAACTTGTTCCCGTGGGTCTTATAAAAACTCTACATCAATTTATACAAATCTTTCCATTTTTCTCTGAATTTTTCATATTTGTTTTTGTTACCGGGCAAAATATCTATCACAATTTGTTCATTCTTTCCTTGGTTGACAGGCATTCACTTTGCACAAAAACTGTTGCTGTAAATATTTTTGTATATATAGGACCTTTTCCTCTGTATTTGACCTCCTTGGGTTATTATTAGGTTAGTAGTGGCTGCATCAAAGGGACATACAATTCACTATCTTTTCTAGTATTGTTCCAAATTTTTTTCCAGAGCAATTCATGATTACTTAAAGTTTTTTGGTATGCTTGTCTTTTCAGTGTTCCAGAAACTTTTACAATTTGTTATCTCATGGATTTTGGCCTCAAAGCTGTTTTAATTTTAATATCTCTTCTTAGTGGTTATTTAGTGCATTATTGTATGAGTGAATGAATGAAAAAAATACTTAATAAAGTGCTTTTTAATATGCTAAAAACTGCTGGAGAAATAATGAGCAAAGTGAAGATAGTCCCAGCCCTTAAAAAAATGACATTCTCATTGGAGAAGGAAAATGATACTTAAGATGAAAAGGTAACAAATGTATCATGGTTTGGTTGGAAAGTTACACCTTATGTGTAACAGATTTATGATGAAAGGTGCTGTCCATCTCCAGAGAAAAATTGGTAGGCCAGGTCAGAAGGAAATAAATTGCCAAATCCTTCCCAGTAGCGCTATCAATTTTGATTCAAATATGGTTCTAGAACTGGAAAAAAGGAATTGGGGAAAGTAAGAGTTGTAGGTTTGTGGTTGAAAGTAAGGCAGCCCAAAAAGAAGATGGTCAGTGAGTAGAAGGGGGAATGGCAAGTGTCAGCCTGGCCTGAAGAGTGAAACGCTCACTAAGCAAGGCATTGATGCTTTGGGGGCAAAAGTTCTGGAAATGAAAGGATTGAGAGTAGTCTCTGGTCTGGGGAGAAAGGTGGCTGGTAAAAAGATGGTCTAGGAATGTAGTTGAGAGTTTTTCTTTTGAAAATTGCCCTTCAAAACTGTGGTATATGGTTGTCATGGAATATTATTGTTCTACAGGAAGTGATGAGCAGGATGCTCTTGAAAAAAAAAAACCCTGGAAAGTCTTCCAAGAACTCAAGAAAAGTGAAGTGTTCTGTATACAAAGTAATAGCAATGTTCTGGGATGATCAGCTGTAAGTGATTTTGCTATTCTCAGCAGTATAATGATCCATGACTACTCTGAAAGACTTATGATGAAAAATCCTTTCCATACTCAGAGAAGAAACTAATTGTGTCTGAATACAGATTGAATCATACTCTCTTTTATTTTTTAACTTCATTTTTCTTGAGGGTTTTTTTTTTATTGGGGGGTAGATCTATGGTTTCTTTCACAACATGACTTTTATGGAAATGTTTTGCATAAAATCACTTGTGGTTTCTTAATGGGAGCTGGGGGTGGGAATAAGAAAGAGAAGCTGGAACTCAGAAGTTAAAAAAGTAAAAAATTGTAATGTAAAAATATAATTATATTAATAATTATAATATAATCAACAATTAAATATTAAACATGGGGAAATATTAATAAATAAGATTATAAACTAAAAAAGTAAATTACCTATTCAGATTCTTTGACCACTTCATCAATTGGGGAATATATGTGTATGACATACAAGTATATATGTTTTGGACGCACATATATAACATACATTTATATCATTATATAGTATGCATATATATGTATGTTATATATAATATACTATATATGCTATAATACAAGTGTATATGATATATGCATGTATGACATAATGTGTATATAATATATTGAATATTATATAATATATACACATGTGCAGTGTGGTGTGTGTATGTTTATGGATGTATCAATTCCCTCTATATCTTGGATATCAGATTTTTATCAGAGGTATTCTAAGAGTCAATTATGTGGTGCAGTGGATAAAGTACGGACTTGGAATCAGGAAAACTTGAGTTCAGATCTGACCTCAGGCACTTATTAACTGTGTGACTCTGGGCAAGTCACTTAATCCTGTTTGCCTTAATTTCTTTGTCTATAAAAATGAATTGGTGAAAGCAAGAGCAAACCGCTCCAAAATCTTTGCCAAGAAAACCTCAAATTGGAGTCATGGAAGAACTGAAATATAATTCTTCAAAGTTTGCAAAATGTGCTTACTATAAATTATCTCATTTGCTCTTCACAAAGCCCAGTGAGGGAGCCACTATTATTTTTTATTTTATTGATGAGGAAACAGATTTAGAGGGACTAAATGATGTACCCATGATTGTACAACATCTGCAGTAGATTTTGAACCCCAAGTCTTCCTGCCTCCAATCCCAGTGCCCTGTATACCCCTCCCATGATGCCTAACAGTAATAATATTTGGTCACATCCTTGTAGCATCATCAGACTCTTAGAACTATGGGTATTTTAAGAACAGTATTTGGATTAGAATAACAATAAATAATGTTTCTGGCAGATTTGTAACTAAAATGAAGAACTTAATATTAATATTTTCTTTGATAATCTAATACAAAAATTTCATAGAGATAATTGCCTAGACCTAGCCCTGGGTTTAAAAAAATCAACTATATGGTTACAGAATGATCAAGATTTCCTACAGCAGGTGTGAAAAAAAGGTCTGTGGAATTTATCTGTGGTATTTACTCATTGGAGGGATGGCAAATGTCAGGTCAGACATCACCATGAGAAAGCTGGATGTAAGCAATGTCGTACAATTGGCCTTGATTCTTAAGAACGAAAAGATCTAGATTTCAGTTTTCCCTCTCCCATCCAACCCTTACTCTCCCCACTAGGACAATTATTGGGAAATAATTTGGGTAAAGAAACTTCATCCTGATGAACCTCCATTTCTTAACTTGCAAAATGAGCTTGGTAATTTTCTACATCTTGGGATTGTTTGTGAGATAAATATTTTATAAAACTTCATATACCATGGAAATGTATTCACTATCAGACAATCCTACTTTGTGGAATTCCTGGGTGGACGAAGTAAAGCAATGGGTATGAGCACCTCCTGGAACCTTCAAATACTACCAAAATTCAAGTTCCTTATCCTTCTTTTAAGCCAGATCATCTGACTCCCAGGTCAAGATTTTCCTTAACATCATACTAGCTGTACTAGCTCACAATCAAATGAGACATTTATAAAGCACTTAGCACAGTGCTTCAGACATAGTAGGCATGCAATTGTTCCATTTCCTCCTACCTCCAGTTCCCTCTTTGTCTGTCCTAAGAATCCATGTTGCTCTAAGTCCAAAGAGCTATAAACTATACATAATCTTTGATCAAGAAATATCTATTAGGTCTGTATCTCAAAGAAATAAAAAATAAAGGAAAAGGATATATTTGTACAAAAACATTTACAGCAACTTTTAGTGGTATCAAGGAATTGAAAACTGGGGAATGTCCTTCAACTGGAGAATGGCTGAACAAATTATAACATATGATTGTAATGGATTACTATTTTATTCTAAGAAATGATGAGCAGGATACTCTCAGAAAAACATGGAAAGGCTTACATGAACTTGTACATAGTGAAATAAGCAGAAACAGGAGAACATTGTACATAGTAACAGCAATATTATATAATGATCTAGTATGAATAACTTATTCTCAGCAATACAATGATCCAGGATAATTCTGTAAGACTTATGATGAAAGATGCTGTCTATCTCCAGAGAAAAAACTGGTAGAGCCTGATGTAGATCAAAGATACTTTTTTCTTTAATTTTCTTGGGGGTTTTTGTCTGTTTTCTTTCACAGAATGACTTACATGGAAATAAATGTGTTTTGCATGACTATACATATATAACATGTCAAATTGCTTGTCTTCCCAACACAGGGGAAGAAGGGATGGAGAAAATTTGGGACTCAAAATTGAGGAAGAAAGAATTTAAGATTGTTCTTATATGAAATTGGGGGAAAACAAAATATTACGATTTAAAGAAAAAAACTTACTGTAGAATAAGTAGAAGCAATAAAAGGTATTTACATTGGTTAAGACTGCTATGAGGGATAGGAGAGCTGATTTCAAAGTACTTGAGGGGCCATCCTAGGGATGGAAGGATTAAACTTATTCTTCTTGGTCACAAAGGACAACTAGATGCAATGGGTGGAAGCTATAAAGAGGCAATTTCAGACTGGAAGAAGAACATTTTTAACAATTAGAACTGTACAAAAATGGAATGGGCTGCTCTGAAAGGTCATCACTTCCTTGGTGAGTCTTCAAGTGGAAGATGGGTGATCCATTATTGGGGACATTAGAGTCAGGATTCCTTTAATAGATGGCTTGGCCTAGATTGCCATTGAGGTCCCTCCCAACTCTCAAATCCTGTGATTTTTGGAGCAGAAAGAGAAATATTTATCTCCCCATTTGTATACCAAAGGGCTACACAAAGGCCCCCCATCCTGGGTCTTTTCCTAAGCTCCATTGCTTTCCAACTCGAGAGTGAATTACCATCATCAGGGTCCAACAATTAGATGTAGGCACCTGTCAATTCCCCTCCCCCATCCCCCACATTGAGTTTAGAGTTATTTTCCAGATCTTTGATCATAACTGAAATATAGTTTTGTTTTTCTTCACTACAGGATCTTTTCCTCTCAGATTTTTTTTCCCAGTCAGCTCCCAGCAGAGGGAGTGAAAAGAGAAAGGATGGGAATAAACAATGGCCTAGACTCTCACAGCTGCAAAGAATATCAGCAGAATCATGGTAAAATCTATCTAGATTTCAAAGGGCTTTTAAAGTCCACCTAGTCCAATCCCCTCATTTTTTAGATGAGGAAATTCAGATGCAGAGGTGTTTAAGAAAAATTTGTCCAAGGACACATGAGATGAGAGATCCTCTGAATCCTCAAGTTAGTGCTTCTTCCACAGTCCAACTCCCATTAACTGAAGTAATCTCCTTCGTGGGAATTCTTGGAAGAGTCATTCAATTTCTGATTGAACATTCCCATCTATGGGGAGTTGACATTCTATGAGACAAGTTAGTTCTTACATTGAATTGAAATCTACCTTACTACAATTTTTCTCACTGTTCCTAACTTTGCCCTCTGATCTATGGGACAAGCCTTCACATACGTGGAGACAGCCATCATATCTTCCTCTTCTCCTAAGCCCTCTCTTTTGTAAGTTAACTATCCCCCTACTAGAGCAATATGGAAATATGCCCTAAGAGTTATCAAACTGTTCATACTCTTTGACCCAGCAGTGTTTCTCCCGGGCTTATATCCCAAAGAGAAGTTAAAGGAGGGAAAGGGACCTACATGTGCAAAAATGTCTGTGGCAGCTCTGTTTGTAGTGTCAAGAAACTGGAAACTGAGTGGATGCCCATCAGTTGGAGAATGGCTGAATAAATTGTGGTATAGGAATGTTATGGAATATTATTATTCTGTAAGAAATGACCAACAGGATGAATATAGAAAGGCCTGGGGAGACTTACATAAACTGATGTTGAGTGAAATGAGCAGAACCAGGAGATCATTATACACGGCAACAACAAGACTATACGATGATCAATTCTGATGGACGTGGCTCTTTTCAACAGTGAAGTGATTCAGGACACTTCCAATGGTCATGTGATGGAGAGAGCCATCTGTACCCAGGAGGAGGCCTATGGGGATTGAGTGTGGATCACAATATAGTGTTTTTATTTTTTTGTTGTTGTTTGCTTGCATTTTTCTTTTTTCTCCTTTTTGATTTGATTTTTTTTGTACAGCATAATTGTGAAAATATGTATAGAAGAATTGCACGTGTTTAATATATATTGGATTTACTTGCCATCTAGGAAGGGGATGGGGGAAGGAGGGAGAAAAAAATTAGGAACACAAAGTTTTGCAAGGATGGATATTAAAAACTATGCATGTTTTTTGAAAATAAAAAGCTTAATATATATAAACATCTCTCACCTAACCATTGGCATTGAGCTGGAACAGTATATAAGAGTGCTAATCTTGGAATTAAGATTACTTGGATTCAGATCTTATCTCACCTTATTAATTATGCAGTTCTGGACTAAATTACTGTGTCTCATTTTCCTCAACTATAATATGAGAGGTTTGGATTTAAGAGCTTAAAGGATTGACTTCTAAATCGATCATCTATGATCTTCATCCCATCTTCAGAGGTCAGTTTCATCATTTTTCTTCCTTTTATATCAGTGCTTTTTCCTACAATGTGGTGCCAGAACTGAATTTGACATGCTTCCAATGGGGCCTGGCTTGGGCATAATCATATTTCCTAATTAAGAGAAAAAGTCAAGAGGCTTTTGGGTGAGAAACAATTCCTAAAAACACTCTCTCTTACCTCTATTATCTTTCCTCTCTTTTTTTTCTCATGTCAGAGTACGGAGGAGAGCTACCACAAGGAAGTAGCCAGGTATAGTGGGAAGAGGTCTGGTTTTGGAATTAGAATACCTGATTTCCAACCCTGGTTCTAGTCTCTCAGCATTGGACCTCTAAGGCCTCTTCCAAAGCCAAGGCCATGTCTTTTCCTTCCTTCCTCAATCTCTGTCTGAAACTAAACCAGGTATGAGAGCTGCGTGAAGGCAGTGGAGAATTTCTAGCTAAGGGTCAGCTAGAGGCAAGGCCCTTTCTGTGTACTCCTTGCTCTTAAAATTGAAGAAAGAGACATGACAACAGTTATAATGCTTGTGCTGGCCAATATTCAATACTTGTTTGGTTCAACAGCCCAAGTGTCCATGGCTTTTCCAGACCTCTGCCCTGCTTGTGGAAGCCTGAGCAAGGGGCCAAGCCCCTCGCTGTCACTGATGCTGCTCCTATCTTGATCTCTTCTCCTTAGCTTTCAAAGAAAATGCCAGGAATCTTATAAGTAGGCATGAGTTCCTTGAGCTGGTACCTGGGAGCAGAGATGCCCTCTATCAGTCTCAAGGGGGGAAGGATCGTTTTTGGAGGAGAATCTGCTGTTGCATTGAAGATGGGATAAGAGCCCCGTGGCTCCTTCCCTAAGTTCTTCAGATCTAGAATTCCAGACAGAGGTGAATAGAAGCACTTTTTTCGGACCCGGAATGCAGTGAACATCTCATAGGGAGGAAATTTTGTCAAGAGTTTTAGTAGGTCCTTCCGGAAGACGTTCCATGAATTCTCACTCAAGATCTTCTGGCATATAATATTGTCTCTAAAAAGGAGACAAAAACCCTTTGTGAAGACAGTTGGAAGACACACTGCGATGTACAGCAGTCAGAGGAGCTAGATAGGACACAATTTAGGGTTCCACTTTAATTCATCACCACCTCATGGGGAAGAAGATGCTGGGAGATAGAAGTCTAGTGAAAAAGCTAACAATGTTCAGGAGTGAAGAGGAGAAAAATTTGGACTTGCAGCTGAAAAGATAATGTCCCATTTTAAAGTAACAGAAAATAAGCATCAGGATTTACCTAGGAAGACTTTCCTTCCACCAGCAATTTTCCAAAAGATACATGTGTATAATTGTAGCTTATGTATGAGCCCAACTTGGGAAAAAGGAAAGAAATCTGCAGGTCATAGAGAAGCACAAGCAGATGCACATGACAGTAGGGAAGGAGAGAATAACCAGTTATCAAATTGCCTACTATGTGCCAGACACTTTTAAGTACTTTGGAAATATTATCTCATTTAATAATAGGGTCTAAGAAATTTTAAAAGATGAACATAGTACTGGAATGCCCTATTTGACTAAAGCAAATGAGTCAGTCAACAAGAGCATTTGGTTTTGACAGGCAGATGCCTTAGAGATGGCAAAATGAGCTTTCCCATTATCACATTCTTGGAATTGGAACTGATTCCATTTTGTCATCTATTCTAGGGCACTGGACAGTCCTTGAACCTTGATGATCCTAGTGAAGAAAGATTGGCCAGTTGCAAGGGATGTGTACTAGGTTCATAAAAAGGGGTGGGAAGTGGGAAACAGAACAAAGTCTTTCTGTGGCTCTTTAAAATTACAGGAATAATAGGCCTAGAGCCACCAATTTGGAACCTAAGACCCCAAAGGGTTCCCATAAGCAGTTAGTGCAGTGTGCTGGAGCTTGAATCTAACCCAACCATAGTTGGATTAACCATTTACTACTTTGATTCAACCATTGTTGAGTTGGCCATTTACTACCTTGAGTGACTTTAGTCTTCTGATCTTCATTTTCTTCAACTATAAAAAGAGGAGGTGGAACTAGATTATCTCTAAGGTTCTTTCTCATTCTAATCAATGATCCTAAAAGAATTTCAGCTCCATTCTAAAATTCTTTTTTTTGCTGAGGCAATTGGGGTTAAGTGACTTGCCCAGGGTCACACAGCTAGGAAGTGTTTAGTGTCTGAGACCAGATTTGAATTCAGGTCCTTCTGACTTTAAGGGCTGGTGCTCTATCCACTGTGCCATCTAGTTGCCCCATTTTAAATTCTTTATGGCTAGATTGCTTCATGTCAAATCCCAGCCTTTTCCCATAAGGAGATCACAAGGGGACACAACATACATGCTTTATTCGAGGCAATAAGGCTGTCATATTTTTTTAAAAAAACTTTCTCTTTAATATTAAGAAATAATATTTTTCTGAAATGCTCTTTCTATATTCCTGGGAAAAACCTTGGAAAAGTGGATGGTAGATCAAAGATAAATTGGGAAATGGATTATGTGGTAGCTAATTTTTTTTTTTTAAACAAAGAGTAACTCTGGTCTTGTGTAATTATGCATTCCCCAGCTACCCGAAGTGATTGGTGCTGTGACTCCTTCTCTAATGAAAAAGAATATCAATATCTATTGCAGGGAGCAGGTTCCTTTGTTTTGCTCCAGGAGTGGGTGAGTGGGTGATCCAAGAAGACATGGGAACATGTCTTGGTTACTCAACAATGTTAACCCGAACTATTTTTATATACTGTAGTTTTTTCATATTCATGATTTCCACAAATATTACTTCAAATCTTCTTGGGGTAGAAAACCATGTCAAAGGGCATAGGGACTATGCCAATTAAAACATCTCTCACTTTCTTTCTTCCTCTCACCCTCCCTTTCTCTCTCTCTCTCTCTCTCTCTCTCTCTCTCTCTCTCTCTCTCTCTCACACACACACACACACACACACACACACACACACACACACACATTCCCTCTGTGTTATAAATGCTTGGATATTAAGTACAAATCAAATTAAATTTTTGCCTAAAAGTGCAGAATAGAATGTTAGTATAATTTTTTTTTCTTCAACAGTTTTAATGGTGCTGTTTATTCATATTCTAATGCCTAATAGAAGGCAGCATGGGGCCCAGGACTACTTCTTCTTTAAATACTATTTGTATAGCTAACTAAATAGAGTAAGGGACCTTTTACATTCTTAAAGAAAGCTTTTTGAAGCACTGTCCCAGTCTTGCTGATTAATGATTAAGCTCACATGATCTGACCATTTATGAGAAAGGCCAATTTTGTTAGACACCCTAAGAGGTACTTTTTCATTTATGTTCCTGTCTGTATTGGTGGTCCTCTTGTATTGTTGCTTTTGATAAACCTTATTATACCAGGATAGACCCATATCTTATGAAACTTTAAATCACCTACTACTCTGGGATCTAAGCCAATTTAAGTTGTACCAGACCCCACCTGTCATCCAACAAAGGAAAAGACCAAGTTCTCAGAAAACAAAGGAAAAATTGTGCCTAGTCATAGAGTATGGCTGATGAGTAAGTTTTTCTGAGTCTCTTTTCAGAGTGCTGGGTAGGCAGCAAATCTAAATAACAGATCACACAGAATTGTGGGCCCAGTTCATGACCAGCTGCTTAATAACTCCTCTCCATTCTAGGAAATCCATTAAGTCCATTAGCCTCTGTCTAAGGATTTTCAATTGGCTAAAAGTGATAAATCTGCTATTTGTTTTGTGGCTTATTTTATTTTCAATCAAATTGTTTTTATTTAAAACTATAAAGTTATAAGGAGTGAGTGATCTTAACATCAGTAACACGATGAAGGGATGTTTTTACCACAAGATCACAAAAGTTCTTCCAAAAGTACTTGATCTCTTGCTCAAGAAATTCTATCATTTTGTAGTGTTTGGTCAGGGGATCTTCCCGTCTGTGAACATCTGGACTCAAAGTCATAAGATCCTCTGCCATGGGAAATATGGCCAGAGAATCCCTGTGCCCAAAAGAAGGAGACCAGGTTGGTCTTTTATTGGTCAGTAAGTTTGAGGAAGAAGTCTTCCACCAAGCAGGTAAAGTCAGTACTACGTGTCCTTGCACAAAACAATTCATCTCCTGGCTGGAATGATTTCCCTCCTCATCTCTACCTCCTGGCATCTGTGGCTTCCAAATCCAAGCTAAAATCCCATCTCCTACAACAAGTCTTTCTTGGTCCTCCTTAATGCTAATACGTTCCACTTCTTATCACCAATTTATTCTTTATATATCTTATTTGTACAATCTTTTGTGTTTTCTCCTCATTAGTATATGAGCTCCTTGAGAGGAAGGACTGGCTTTTGTATTTTTTTAATATCCCCAGTATTTAACACAATATCTGGTACATAATAAATACTTGGAAAAAAATTGGAAGAATTTCAGACAGTGAAACAAAGAATATATGAATGCTTCTATCCCTAGAAAAGCTGATATTTTTATCTCTTCTACTAGAAAAATAAAGAAAATTCTTGATCAAAATGATTTGGCTAAAGTTTTTAAAAGGATCCTTCTTTAAATTAAATTGAGTCAGTAGATTTTTGGTTGCGTGAATGAATGTTAGTAGGAATGGAAATGTTTGTTTTTTCTGTGAGTGTATGTTTATATCCATTCAGTAAAAAAGTGGTCAGAGTATAAACAAAGCTGAAACCAATTGAAAAATTTTGTTTCCCACGACTCCAATAATAGAGAAAGAAAAAAGCCTTCTCACAGTTTTGAAACTAAGTCTTATCTGGTGCAGGAATTGTTTGCTTAAATTTTCTTTTGTTTGCCTCAGAAAAGGTGAGTGAAATAACTTGAACAAAAAAGACAAAATTTCATTTTAGGAGTCGATCAGGAATTTGCTTGACCACTATGAGATCTCAATAATTTGAGAAAAACATAATTCCTTAAAGTAAATTAGAAACAAAATCACTTAAAAGGAATTAGGATAGATTATATATTTGCAAGTTCTTAAATAAGAAACTAAATTGGAAGTGTTTTACTGGGCAAAATGAGAAAATGTCTGTAAACCTGGAAATTTCAGCTCTAATCAAAAGATAAATTCACCATGAATTTGAGAACCATGAGAAAACTGTGCTTAGAGAAAAAGGAAACAATCTCAAAACCATTTGAAAAATTACTTGAACACATAAAAGTAGAAGGCTAATGGGGCAGCTAAGTAGTGTAGTGGACAGAGCACCAGCCCTGAAGTCAGGAGGACCTGAATTCAAATGTGATCTCAGGCACTTAACACTTATTAGCTCATGTGACCCCGGGCAAGTCATTTAACCTCAATTACTTTGCCAAAAAAAAAAAAAAATGAGGCTAAGAAATTAAATACCAATAGTAAATGAAACACTGAATCAATATAAAGAAATTGCAGTTCTGAAATTTGCAAAGATCAGTCTGGATTAATCGGGCTCCATAATTAAAATAAAAAAGAAATTAGAGAGTTTTTGCATGGACATGGTGTTGGCTCGAGGTTTATTTAAAAGGCCGTATGTAAAGATGCTGAAAAGAAAAAAATCTGACATTTCAATAGAGTGGTGGTATAAATTCATCTAGAAGTCAGATGAATTATACCAATTTCTGATTCCCTAAAGGTAGGAAATAGAGGTAGGGAGTTTTCATTTCAACAGGAACTCTGACAAAGTCCTCAAAGTCATCTCCAATCGTCTTGATCTCTATCTGGTCAGGGGACCCAGAGACTCTGGAGGGGAAAGTGAGGCAGCCCTCCCTCACTGAAATCCAGTTCATTTGAGTGTCATGGCATCTCCTCCCTGATGTCATGATCTTCAAGAATGAAGAACAAACAACAAAACATTTTTGCCAGTATCAGAATTTTCAGCAAGGGCCAAGTTAGGAAAACATCAGAGGAAAAAAAGAAAAACTCAAGACTGCAGAAATCGGCAGTGCAAGTTTTAGGAAATCTTTCAAGATCCCATTGAAATAAGAGCAGAAGAATGAAATTGGCATGCCTGCAGAACTGTGAACTCCACTTGAAGAAATGCATATTTCTTCCTTGGGGATTTGGAGATAGTTTTTGCTAATGATTTCCAAGCTTAATTTCACAAGTTCTGGTATTCTTGTGGATGTAGAAAAGTTACAAGAATCACATAGCAACCTTCAAAATGGAACAATTTAAAATTTGGATTTATATCGGGTTTAATAAATTAATTAGGGACAATTATTATTCACAACAGAGTCAATTTGGGTTCTGAATGTCAGCTGCTGGTGCCACACATTCTTTGTAGCTGAGAGACAAGACATAATAACTACTCTATTCTCAGAATACAACTAATTAGTTGCATGCACTAAATTCACTAAAGGTGAATTATTATTATTTAAGGTGCCTATTAGGTGACAGGTATTGTACTAAGTACTGGGGTCGGGGGGAATACAAAAAGACCAAAGACAGTGCCCTGCCCTTAAGGAACTCACAATCTAACTTTAAAAACCCAACATTCAGTAATGTAATATTATTGTTATAATAGAAATGATGAGTAGTCACAACACCAATACTAGACATGAATACCAAAAGAGATTCAGAAAAGGAAAAAAAAAAGGGAAAATGATCTATATGTGCAAAAAATATTCATAGCATCTCTCTTCTCAGGGCAAAAAAGTTGGAAATTGAGAGAATGCCCCTCAATTGGGTAATAGCTCGATAAAGTATGATATGTGTTTGTGATAGAATATTATTGTTCTATGGGAGATGATGAACAGGATGCTCTCAGAAATTAAAAAAAAAAATCTGGAAAGTCCTCCATGAACTCAAGCAAAGTAAAATGTATATTGTATACAAAGTAATAGCAATTTTATGATCAGCTGTGAGCAGCACATTGATCCATAAGCTATTTTGAAGGACTCATGATGAAAAATCCTATTCATACTCAGAGAAGGAACTGATTGTATTGGGGTACAGATTGAAGCAATCTCTCTCCCCTCCCCCCCTCTCTTTTTAAACTTAACTTTTCTTGAGGGTTTTTATTTTCATTAGGGTGGGAGAGCTATATTTTCTTTCACAACAACTTAACTTTTATGGAAATGTTTTGCATTACTTCACATGTGGTTCCTTAATTGTGGGTGGAGATACAGGAGAGAATCTAGAACTTAATTTTTTTTAATTATAGCTTTTTATTTACAAGTTTTATGCATGGGTAATTTTACAGCATTGACAATCGCCAAACTTTTTGTTCCACTTTTTCCCCTCCTTCCTCCCATCCTCCTCCCCCAGATGGCAGGTTGACCGATACATGTTAAATATGTTAAAGTATAAATTAAATACAATATAAGTATACATGTCCAAACAATCATTTTGCTGTACAAAAATAATCGGACTTTGAAATAGTATACAATTAGCCTGTGAAGGAAATCAAAAATGCAGGTGGACAAAAATAGAGGGATTGAGAATTCTATGTAATGGTTCATAGTCATTTCCCAGAGTTCTTTCGCTGGGTGTAGCTGATTCAATTCATTACTGCTCTATTGGAATTGATTTGGTTCACCTCATTGCTGAAGATGGCCATGTCCATCAGAATTGATCATCATATAGTATTGTTGTTGAAGTACATAATGATCTCCTGGTCCTGCTCATTTCACTCAGCATCAGTTCACGTAAGTCTCTCCAGGCCTTTCTGAAATCATTCTGTTGGTCATTAAAACTTAAAATTTTTAAAAACAAATGTAAAACAATTTTTTGTTTTGAATGTAACAAGGAAAAGATAATAAATATTAATATTAAAAAAGATGAACAGACTGATTTTAGAAAAGCCTAGAAAGATTTACTTGAATTGATGCTAAGTAAAGTGAGTAGAATGAAGAGAACATTGTACACAACAACATGATTATGTGATGATCAAGTGTCATGAACTTGGCTCTTGTCAACAAGAGGTGATTCAAAGCAATTCAAATAGACTTGGGATGGAAAATGCTATTTGAATTCAGAGATGGGAATTCAGGACAATAGAGACTGAATACGGATCAAAGCACAGTATTTTTTACCTTGCTGTTGTTTGTTTTTTTTTCTTTTCTAGTATTTTTTCCCGTTTGAACTGATTTTTTTTGCACAATATGATGAATATGAAATTATATTTAGAAGAATTGCATTTGCTATCTTAGGGAGGGGGTGAAGGAGGGAGGGAGAAAAATTTGGAACACAGGATTTTGCAAAAATGTTGAAAATTATCTTTGCACAGCAGTGTTACTACTGGGATTATATCCCAAAGAGATTATAAAGAAGGGAAAGGGACCTGTATGTGCACGAATGTTTGTGGCAGCCCTTTTTGTAGTGGCTAGAAACTGGAAACTGAATGGATGTCCATCAGTTGGAGAATGGCTGAATAAATTGTGGTATATGAAAATTATGGAATATTACTGTTCTGTAAGAAATGACCAACAGGATGATTTCAGAAAGGCCTGGAGAGACTTACACGAACTGATGCTGAGTGAAATGAGCAGGACCAGGAGATCATTATATACTTCAACAACAATACTAGATGATGACCAGTTCTGATGGATCAGGCCATCCTCAGCAACAAGATCAACCAAATCATTTCTAATGGAGCAGTAATGAACTGAACTAACTATACCCAGAAAAAGAACTCTGGGAGATGACTAAAAACCATTACATTGAATTCCCAGTCCCTATATTTATGCACACCTGCATCTTTGATTTCCTTCACAAGCTAATTGTACAATAATTCAGAGTCTGATTCTTTTTGTACAGCAAAATAATGTTTTGGTCATGTATACTTATTGTGTATCTAAGTTATATTTTAATATATTTAACATCTACTGGTTATCCTGCCATCTAGGGGAGGGGGTGGGGGGGGTAAGAGGTGAAAAATTGGAACAAGAGGTTTGGCAATTGTTAATGCTGTAAAGTTACCCACGTATATATCCTGTAAATTAAAGGCTATTAAATAAAAAAAAAAAAAAAAAAAAAAATTATCTTTGCATGTATGTGAAAAAATAAAATATTTTTTTAAAAGATTCAAACAAGCTCTATATAGAATAAATTGGAAATAACATAGAATCTCAAAGTTCATAGGTAAATGGAATGGTTTTTCTGTTTAATTTGGAGATGCATTTCACTAGATGAATGTTACTACACTAGTCATAAGTTTTGTTTAGTGCTTATATTTTAAATCCATGAGATTTTTAAAAAATTAATGTCCATGAGATTTTTTTAAATTAGTGTCATGTTTTTAAGACTTGTTGTAATTTCAGAAAAATATCATTTAGAAGTGATTTAGATTTTGGAATAATACCAGTAGTGTGATTTCTTTTTAACATGAAGAGGATTGGCTGTTCTTTGATCTGAATACTATCATTTTATAAATTTGAACTTATCAGTTATTAGAGAGTTTGGACTCTCTTGAGAAGGTGGATTTCCCTTGTTGGAGGCCTTCAAGCAGAGACTAAATGACAACTTATCAGATTTGTAATAGTTGGGGTATGGATTGGACTAGGTAGTTTCTGAGATCCTTTCCAGCTCCCTAACTTTGTGAGTCTATGTATTCCAACTTCAGAAAATATAGTAGGTAGGCCACATTCTTACAGTGTGGGCCTGTGAGGGCAAAACTATTTTTTAGCAATACAAAGATGTTATTTTTCTATTAAAATACTTCTCCCTTTTCCAGTGCATATTCATGTGAGGTTAAATTTTCTTTATATACTTTCAGACAACATATTGCAACAGATTGAATCCAGAAGCAGATAGGCCAATCTAACTGTCTGCTATAAAGCCAGACATTACAAAGATTTGCAAAAAAAAAAAAAAAAAATATATATATATATATATGTGCATAATATCATTCTTCTCACTAAATTTTATTGTTTTGGAAAATATTTTGTTCATAAAATGTTGATGTTAACAAGTAATGGTTTTATTATTACTTTTAATAAATTAATAAATATTTTATCAGTTTTAATTTCCAATTGAATAAATATAAATATAAATAGATGTAACCCATATAAATTAAAGTTCTTTGGGATCTTTTTAAGATAATCAAAGAGTTTGGGGACAGCTAAATGACATAGTGACTCTAGTCACTAACTTGAGTTAGGAAGATTTAATTCTTGGAGTTCAAATCTGGCTTCAGACAAAGCTAGCTTTGGGCATCTTAATCCTATTTACCTCAGTTTCCTCATTTACAAAAAAAAAGAAAAAAAAAAAAACCTGAACTGAAGAAGGAAATGGCAAACTCCTTTAATGTCTTTGCCAAGAAAACCCCAAATATGATCATAAAGTGTTGACATGATGGAAAAACAGATGACCAACAACAATACAAGTCTTGAATTGCTGAAAAAGAACATTTTGATCAAAAAGGAAGTTTGTTTTTTTTTTTGGGGGGGGGGGATTCTGGACTCCTACTTTAGAATGTAAGCTCCTGGAGGGGCAAAGACTGTTTTAACTTTTGTCTTCTAACCTCAGCAATAAACACAGTATTAGTCATGTAGTAGTACCTAATAAATATACTGATTGATTGGGCTTGGAGTTTAGGAGAGGGTCTAGGGTCTGAATTTATGGAACATTTAGGTCCTCATCATCATGTGGAATTTTAGAATTAGAAGGTCAGCTTCTCTTTTGAACATACCATCTCCTCTGAGCTCATCCTGTGTTCTCAATCTTTTCACAGCCAAACTAGGAAAAGCTACCTCTATCCTCAGTACCTCCATTCCCTTTCCACCCACTCACTCAATTCCCTATCTTTTGCAATCTGGCTTCCAAACTCTTAATTCAACTGAAAATACTCTTTCCAAAGTTACCAATGATCTCTTCATTAAAAAACCTAATGGTTTTTTTATCCATCTCTATCCTCCAGAATACAGCATTAAATTCTGATTACCACCCTCTTCTCCAGGATACTCTCTGGGTTGGTTTTTACTTTAAAATATTCTCTCTTAGTTCTCTCCTCCTACTCGATGACCTGTGTCCTCAGTCTTTTTGGCTAGATCACTATCACTATCACATTCTCCCCATACTGGATATGAAGGCTCTATATTCTCTCTCTCTCTCTCTCTCTCTCTCTCTCTCTCTCTCTCTTTCTCTCTCTCTCTCTTTCTTCCTCCCTCTCTCGCCCCTCCTTCACCTCACCTCATCAGCTCCTATGGGGTTTAATGTTCATTTCTTTGTAGATTCATATATCTGTGTGTGTGTGTGTGTGTGTGTGTGTGTGTGTGTGTGTATACATAAAATCTCCAGCTTTAGCAGATGATTCAGATATATATCCAGATCTAGCCTTTCTCCTAAGCTCCAATCAACTGGATGGCCCCTAAACATCTCAAATTCCACTAAGTCCAAAACAGTATTCATTATTTCTTCCCCTCAAAATTTTCAAACTCCACTCTTTCTAGAATACCAGCATCTTTCTAGTCACCCAAATTCACAACTTCAGTCTTATCCCACATTCCTTACTCTTCCTTAACTCATAGATCAAATCATTTGTCAAGTCTTGATGATTCTATATCCCATAACTTATACATTCTGTATTATATATGTTCTATATTCCATAATTATATCATCCCATTCCTTATTTGTTTCCTATCTACTTACATAGCCATTACCCTAGAGTTCATCATATCTCTGTCTCTTTCATCTGTCTTTCCCAATCTATCTTCCACCCAACTACCCAAGTGATTTTCCTAAAGCAGATCTATGATCAAGTGATTACCCTATTCAATAAACTCCAGTGGCTCCCTATTACCTACAAGATGAAACACAAATTGTTCTTTCTTTTTTTTCCCTCCGAG
This sequence comes from Sarcophilus harrisii, assembly GCF_902635505.1. Lineage (NCBI taxonomy): Eukaryota > Metazoa > Chordata > Mammalia > Dasyuromorphia > Dasyuridae > Sarcophilus > Sarcophilus harrisii. The sequence continues at coordinate 422,891,982 of NC_045427.1, read as the reverse complement.
GCAATTGGAGTTAAGTGACTTGCCAAGGGTCACACAGCTAGAAGTGTTAAGTGTCTGAGATCAGATTTGAAGTCCTGCTGACTTCAGGGCTGGTGCTCTATCCATTGCACCATCTAGCTGCCCCAAATTGTTCTATTTTCAAAGTTATTTACAACCTGATTCCAACTCACCTTTCCAGTTTTCTTATAAATTATTCCCTTTAAGACATTCTAAATTCCAACCAAACTGCTCTTTTTGCTAGTTCTAATGCATAACACTCCCTCTCTTAATTTTGTGCCCTTGTACTAGCAGTCCCTGGTGGCTGGAATGTATTCCCTCTTGATTTCTACCTCTTCAGATTCAATTTTCTTCAAAAAGCAATTCAAACACCATCTCTTACATGAAGTTTTTTCTGATTTCTAGCCCACCCCAACTTACTAGTGCCCGATGCAGCTAAGTATTAAAGTGCCTAGATTTGAAAATATATGTGTATATGTCTCAGTCATATCCGACTCTTTGTGATCCTATTTGGGATTTTCTCGGCAAAGATACTAGAATGATTTGCCATTTCCTTCTTCAGCCCACTTTACAAACAAGGAAACTGAGGCAAGCAGAGTAAAGTGACTTGCCCAGGATCATACAATTAGGATGTATCTGAGGCCAGATTTGAACTCAGGAAATGGAGTCTTCTTGAATCCGTATACAGCAATCTATTTACCTAGTTGCCCCTTAGAGTCAAGAACACCTAAGTTCAAATTCAGCCTTAAAGATTATGTGACCCTGGACAAGTCATGTAACTTCTGTCTGCCTCAGTATCTGCGACTGTAAAATGGGAGTAATAATAGCACATACCTCCCAAGGTTGTGAGGATCAAATAAAATAAGCCTTGTTAAGGCACAGTGCCTGGCATAGAGTAATAGACATTTAATAAATGTTTCCTTTATTCTCCTTCCACTAAATTGCCTTGTATTTATTGTGAATGTATATTGCAATTACTTGTATACTAATATATATAAGTATATTAACACTTGTATACTTATATACTAATACTTAAATAAATATATATTTCCTTCAACAGACTGCAAATTTCTTGAGAGTGAGAACTGGTTCATTTTTATCTTTGTATCCCCAAGGTCTACACAAAATGTGGGCACTTAACGAGTACTTGATTAATTTATTTTGTCCAAACTCCTTTTCTTATAGACAAAGAAACAGGCTAGGAGAGAGAACAAGCAAATGATTTAAGAGTTATGCTTCTATTAAAATATTGTACCTATTCTGGGTCACGACATTTTCATCAAGTTAGTAACTCAGATAATTATATATATATATATATATATATATGTATAGTTAATTACTCACATAATTCTATATATATGTGTATATACACACATACACACAGATCATTTTACAGAACATCAGAGTGGTAAAGTGAATAGAGCACTGGGCCTGGGGTCAGGAAGACCTGGATGGCTATTATCCTTTAAAAGTAAGAAAGCCATGCTTATTAGGCATGGTATCAAGAATTAGCAATTCTTATGCAGACAAGATTAGAAGGGAAGCAATAAACTGGGAAAATATTTTTACAGTCAAAGGTTCTGATAAAGGCCTCATTTCCAAAATATATAGAGAATTAACTCATTTATAAAAAATCAAGCCATTCTCCAATTGAAAAATGGTCAAAGGATATGAACAGACAATTCTCAGATGAAGAAATTGAAACTATTTCTAGTCATATGAAAAGATGCTCCAAGTCATTATTAATCAGAGAAATGCAAATTAAGACAACTCTAAGATACCACTACACACCTGTCAGATTGGCTAAGATGACAGGAAAAAATAATGATGATTGTTGGAGGGGATGCGGGAAAACTGGGACATTGATTCATTGTTGGTGGAGTTGTGAACGAATCCAACCATTTTGGAGAGTAGTTTGGAACTATGCTCAAAAAGTTATCAAACTGTGCATACCCTTTGATCCAGCAGTGTTACTACTGGGATTATATCCCAAAGAGATTATAAAGAAGGGAAAGGGACCTGTATGTGCACGAATGTTTGTGGCAGCCCTTTTTGTAGTGGCTAGAAACTGGAAACTGAATGGATGTCCATCAGTTGGAGAATGGCTGAATAAATTGTGGTATATGAAAATTATGGAATATTACTGTTCTGTAAGAAATGACCAACAGGATGATTTCAGAAAGGCCTGGAGAGACTTACACGAACTGATGCTGAGTGAAATGAGCAGGACCAGGAGATCATTATATACTTCAACAACAATACTAGATGATGACCAGTTCTGATGGATCAGGCCATCCTCAGCAACGAGATCAACCAAATCATTTCTAATGGAGCAGTAATGAACTGAACTAGCTATGCCCAGAAAAAGAACTCTGGGAGATGACTAAAAACCATTACATTGAATTCCCAATCCCTATATTTATGCACACCTGCATTTTTGATTTCCTTCACAAGCTAATTGTACAATAATTCAGAGTCTGATTCTTTTTTGTACAGCAAAATAATGTTTTGGTCATGTATACTTATTGTGTATCTAAGTTATATTTTAATATATTTAACATCTACTGGTCATCCTGCCATTTAGGGGAGGGAGTGGGGGGGGTGGTAAGAGGTGAAAAATTGGAACAAGAGGTTTGGCAATTGTTAATGCTGTAAAGTTACCCATGTATATATCCTGTAAATTAAAGGCTATTAAATAAAAAAAAAAAAAAAAAAAAAGAATTAGCAATTCTTGTAACTTTCCTTAGTTCAAATCTGACCTTAGTCAAAGATGACTCTCACTGTGTGATCCTGGTAAAGTCCCTTAACGCTGTTTCCCTCAATTTCCTCACCTATAAAACGAGCTAGAGAAGGAAATAGGGAACTATTTCAGTAACTTTGCCAAGAAAATGGGCCATGCAGGACTAATGAGAAATGGCTAAACAACAGCAACAACAGCATTTTATAGTTTACAAAACAGCTCAGAACAACTCTGTGAGGAAGGTAGTGAAAGTACTTCTTTAGAACCTCAAAAAAATGCTATTTTTTTCAGTGTGGATACCCTCCACCCACACAAATAATAACATTTTATGATTTAGTAAAGAGTCTTTTAAAGCTTCTGTAGCAAGAAAATTCATCAGGTTGCCTGGCACTAAATACAAGTATTAATATCCCCAGACAAGGCAATAGATGAGAAATTGAAAGTCAAGCAAGCTGTTCAGTGTCACACAGCTAGGAAGGAATAGAACCAGGAATCAAGGCATAAAACCTGAGTTTCATTACTCTAAGCCCAGTCAACTTACACACACACACACACACACACACACACACACACACACACACACAGTTGTAGACTAAAGGTTAAATGTTAAATTGAGATGGTTTGGGTAAATGAAGACTGGTGACTGCATTAATAGTCACTTATTCTTTTTACCCTTCTAATGAGGAAGGAGGGTATTTTTAAAGACTTTTCCATAGCTTGCTGGGACAACTAAGTGATGCATTAGATAGAGCAAAAGGCTTGCAGTCAGATGTCTCCAATTCAAAGCCAGCTTCTGGTACTTTCTAGCTATGTGACCCTGGGCAAGTCACTTAATTCTGTTTGCCTCAGTTTTCTCATCTATAAAATGAGCTGGACAAGGAAATGGCAAACCCCTGCAGTATCTCTGCCAAAACCCCAAAAAGGCCTTGCAAAGAATCAAACGTGACTGAAAATGACTCAACACAACAATATATCTTGGTTTCCAGGATGACTTTTGAGTGGTCACAATCCATTCCTAACACTCACCTGGGATAGGTAATTTGCAGGTCTTTCAGTTTTCCTTTAGTCTCAGAATCTATGAATTCATCAAAGATGTCCTTTCTCAAGCGAATAATCGTGGTTCCTCTGCTCACCAAGATCATACTTCTCTTATCCTGCAAATTGTCGGGAATAAGGTGTTGGTGCAAGCCCTAGAGAAAGAAAAACAATCACTTCAAATCACAAACAACAGAATTCTCTGGCTGCCAGAGTCCTCCCAAGGTCACTTTATCCTTCTAACTTTCTGGACATTAGTCTTCTTCTCATTCCAGAGCCTAGTACTGTATCATGTACAAAGTAGGTATTTATAAAATGGTAACTGGGCAATTAAATCTATGTAGTGAGACCCAAAAAGTGCAGAATTACCCTCAGTCAATTACTCATCAATATATACCTCTATCTAAAATTCATCCCAACAATCCTTCTACTGCTTTCCTTTTTACAAAAAAACTTTTTTTAAATTATTGAACTTTTATTATTTTATATTTCTTCCTCCCACTGAAAAAGAAAAACAAAACCCTTAAAACAAATATGAAATCAAAAGAAAGCCCCATTTGGACTATGTCCAAAAATGTATTCTTATATGCATTCTTACTTAGCCTATCACCTCTATGTCAGGAGGTAGGTATCCTGCATTATTGGTCTTTTGTAATAATGTTTGATCAGTGTATTGATCAAAGTTCTTAAGTGTTTCAAAATTGTTGCTTTTATAATGTTGTTATTGTATATTGTTCTCCTGATTCTTCTCATTTCATTCTATACCAGTTCATACAACTCTTCCCAGTTTTCTCTGAAACCTCTTATTAATTTAGTTAATTTTAATTCAATTTTATTATCTTTCCAGTTACAAATTCTCTGTCCTTTCTTGACCCATTGAGAAATCAAGAAAAACAACACCATTACAAATATTTATAGCTATACATCCTACCTTAACTATGTTCCAAGAAAGAAAAATAAAAAGAAGGAAATATTCTTTAATCTGCACTCTCTTTCTGGAGGTGGATAGCATGCTTCATCATGAGTCCTTTGTGATGGTTACTGAGTGGATCAGTTACTGTCTTTAAGAGTATCTTTACTATATTGTTGTATAAATTGTTCTGTGTTCTGCTCCCTTCACTTTGCATCAGTTCATATAAGTCATCTAACAGTTTTCTGAAATAATTCCATTTCATCATTTGTGTTGTATAATAGTATTCTATCTTTATCATATAACATAATTTCTTTAGCCATTCCCCATTTGATGGGCACTCTTTGTTTCCAATTCTTTGTCACCATAAAAAAAGTTGCTATAAATATTTTTATACATATGAATTCTTTTCCTCCTTGATCTCTTTGAAGTTATCAACCTTTTAGCAGTATAGTTGGGACAAAGGGTATGTACAATCTAATAGCTTTTTTTGGCATAATTACAAACTGTTCTCCAGAATGATTGGACCAATTCACAATTCCATCAAGAGTACACTAGCAAACCTATTTTCTCACATTTTTTTCTCACATTTCCTCCAACAAATATAATTTTCTTTTTTTTTGTTTGTTATTTTAGATAATCTGATGGATGTGAAATGGCACTTAATTATTTCTTAACCAGAGTAATATTCTATTACTTTCCTATATTTTGTTCAGCCATTCCTCAATTAGTAGGCATCTTCTTAGTTTCTATTCTTTGTGACTATAAAAAGACTTGAGATATAGATAGATATGTGTGCATGTATGTATATACATATATACATACATATATGCATATATTTGCATCTAAGATCTTTTCTTTCTTTTATATTTTTGAGATATAGGTCTAGTAAAGTTGTCAATGGGTCAAAGGAACACACAGTTGTGTACCTTTAAGGGCACAATTTCAAATCACTTTCCAGAATAGCAGTAACAATTCTCAAATCCACCAATAATGCATCGATATCTATTTTATTTCCTTCCTCTAAAAGTCTAAAAGACTCACAGTCTTCCTCTCCATCCCAAGACTTACCTTCATACCTGAGGACTTCATTACATATGTTCATTACATATATGCTCTTAATTATCCTGGTTTATATATCAGCTCCTTTGATCTATACCTTAGCTCTATCTTAGCTACTCATAGTTATGGTCCTACTTTAGATTTTATCATCACTGTATTGCTCCATTATTCTATAACTTGAATTCCTCCTCTTTGATAATAACCTCTTATACATTTTGATGTTGTTCTTAACCTTTGTAAATCTGCTCTTTTAAAAAAATATGTAATCTCTAATATCCACCTCTCTGAACTGTTCTATCATCCCCTCTGCTCTCCCTTCTCACCCTTAACACCATAGTGTGATCCTTTATCCTTGAATGTCTTTCTCCTTATTAATTTTCCATACACCCCTTGCCAAGCCCCACCTTGGTTACATCCCCCCTCTGACTTTTCCAAGTTTATCCTATGTTATCTAGACTCACATTGGCCCTGGAAAGGGCATGGCAATCTTTCTATTTTCCTCGGGTTGAATATCTGTCTTTGCTGAAGCTCTTCCAAACTTTTTTTTTCCTCTTCAAGCCCTATCTTTCTCTCCTCTTCAGGAAAGGACATTGTTCTCTATTTTACTAAGAAAATTAGGTCCAGCTATCATGAACTTCTTCTGCCCACCATCATCTTATCTAATCTACATTTAACCCAATGTTATTAAATTCAAATAGAAACAGGGCCACTAAAACAAAATAAGGATCCCTTCGGGCCACATACTGATTTAGAAAACCACATATTAATATTATGTATGTTTTCTTGTATTATCATTTATTTTGTTAAATATCTCTGATTACATTTTAACTGGTTTCGAAGTGTTATAAGCGACCTGTTTAACAGCTCTGTTCTACATTACCTCCTATTTCTCTCTTCCTTTGATGTCTCTGAAGAAGTGACCCTTCTTACATTGATTCTTTTCCTTGTGCACTTCATTTTATCCCTTCTCAGCTTTTCTGGGAACCTGTCCCTTTGATCATTTCTTTCTCTCCTTGTCCTTAATTTCTCCTTATCAATTGGAGCATCACCAATTGCCAATAAATATGACAGGTCTCCCTCATCTTTAACAAATAGTCATTTGATCCTGCCATCTTCTCAAGTGATTTTCCCGTAATTTTCCTCCACTTTCTAGAAAGAAAAATCTAAAAAATTATCTATGACCCCCCAATGACCCAGTGATCTTCCAAGACCCCACCACTCAACTGAAACACTTTTCTCAAAGTAATGTTACTTGATCTTATAACTGATATATCTGGTGGCTTGCTCTTAATCTTTATGCTTTTCATGATGTCATTTCATTAAGAAGACATCTTTATAGCTTTTGATGATGTTGTCCACCCCCTTTTCTCCTGGTTTCTCAATGACACTGCTTACTAGGTAACATAAGAGTACTGATCCTGGAGTTAGGAAAACCCATCTTTCTGGGTTCAAATCTGCCTCAGACACTTATTAATTGTGTGAGCCTAGGCAAGTCATTGCCTCACTTTCCTCAACTGTAAAATAAGCCAGAGAGGAAAATGGCAAGCCATTCCAGTATTCTTGCCAAGAATGGGGTCACAAAAGTCAAACATGCCCGAAAAATGACTGTACACCAACAACATAAATACTATTTGATTAATGTCTTTCCTACTAAACCCATCGCTCCTCATTTTCCTATTTCTATTTAGACCAGAATTCCCTTTTGTCCCCTAAGTTCAATACTTTGGAATCATCCTTTTTTTTTCTCTCTCTCTCTCTCCTTTCATTCATTATCTCTAGATGGTGGTCAAGTATTATTAATTCTACCTCTATAACATCTCTGATATCCATCCCCTTTCTTCCATTCACATCCACCCTGATTCAAGCTTTTGTCACTTTCTGCCTACAACATCCCCTCCCATAGCTCCCAAATGGTCTCCCTACCTTTAGAATCTCTCCTTTCCAATCCATTCTCCATTCCAATCTATATCAATAGCTTGATATTTCTAAAACAAAAGTCCAACTAAATCACTCTTGGTCCAGAAGCACCAACCGCTCCCTATCACCTCTAAAATAAAATACCAGTGCTTTGGATTTAAAGTCTGTCATTATCTGACTCCAGCCTATCTTTGCAGACACTTCACATAATTCCCTTCAAACACATAATGTACCAATCGAGATAATATATTTGCTCTTGCCTATATGTGAGTATTTCATCTCCATATCTTTCTAATATGTTCTCTATATCTGAAATAGTCTCCTTCACTTCTTTTACCTTCACTTCCAATTTTTGAAATAATTACTTCATTTGATCACTTGATCACTTCCCAATCCCCAAGAAACCTTTCCCCAAGCTCTCCAGACAAGATACTCCCCAACCCACCCCCTAGTATTCACTAGATATGTATTTTGCACATAGTTTGGATTGGGTGACCCTGAGCAAATCCCTTAATCCTGTTTGCCTTAGTTTCCTCATCTGTAAAGTGAATTGAAGAAGGAAATGTAACTCTCCAGTAGAGATACCCTCCAGTTTCTCTGCTAAGAACATTCCAAATAACAGATATAACTGAAATGACTGAACAACAACAAGGTATTGTATAGATTAAGCAGTAGCTGACCTTGAAGTCAGGAAGACAAGAGTTCAAGTATCACTTCTGAAACTTCTGCCTGTATGAACTTGGGCAAATTACTCAACTTCTCTGCGTCTCAGTGCCTTCATCTTTAAAAAATTTTAAATTATAAAGATATAAAACAGAATTTCTCCTAACTGAAATCCAAAAATGCATGAAACAGAATAATAATGTGATTGGAATCAGGGTGTGGCTTCCCAGCAGGCAGAGTGGGGACCTTTAAAGGGGACATAATTCACTCAGATGTATAATAATAATTTACATTTACAGAACAATTCATAAAATTTGCAAAGCAGTCTTTCTTATAAAAATACTAGGAAATGAGTAATGTGAACAGTGTTGTTATTATTTACATTTTATAGATGAAAAAACTGAGGCTTGAAGTGACTTCTGAGGCCAAATCTTGAAACTGTTGTGCCATAGTTCCCTTTTATTGTTCTGACTCAGTTTCCCTAATGGTCCTGCCTCAGTTTCCCTAAATTGTTCTGTCTTGGTTTCCCTGGTTGCAACCCCCTTTCTGCTCATTAGAACTGAGATAATTAGGGCTGTGGAGATCTGACATTCCAGAAGGTAAGACTCCAGATGTCCTATCTCAGATACCTAATTGGCATGTTTATATCTCTAAGTTTCAGATTTCCTGGCTCTAGATGGACACCTCCTTCACTCCCAGTTAGTAAGAATTTATAATCCTACCCCACAACCTGCAAGAATTGGATTGATGGTACCAGAGTTTGGACTCCACCCCTTGCCTTTCTTTAGCTACCCAAGCTTGGAGGCAAGGGTATATATTTCATGGTAAAGGGACTTTTGATGCTGAATGCTTTGGACAGCAGCCCTGGGGGCAATATGGCAACAGCACAATCTCTCCCTTTCAGAAATCCAAATAAAATATTAAAAACTCTCTAATCTCTATCTTGCCTCAGTTTCTCCAGCATTACAAAATTTAGCTCACGGACTAAATCCAGTATTCTTTTCACACTATGGGTTCCAAAATTTGCAATTACAAACAGTGCAGTGTTACTAGTAGCTAGACCTAGGATCCAGGTAAATACATTACCAGAATACCACCTGGCTCCAGGGTGTGAATCTTCACATAGACACCCACCACAGCCTCCTGAGGAAGTGGTCCAAACTCCGTCATCACCATGGCACAGGAGACAGGGGAGGAATTGGACCCAATCCAGAAGTATCTAAAAATAGAAGGATTCAGGGAATCTCTTGTAGGAGATTGAATGTCCACTTGTGATGCTCAGGAGGAGTTGAGAATATTAGGTGACTCAGTCAACAAACATTTATTAAGCAATCTTTATTGATCATTAACCCTTCCCCCTTCCAGGAGAATTCCCACTTAACCAGAGTTAGCAAACTGAGTTTACCATGAAGAACCCATTTCCATGAATAACCCAAGGAAACAGCTCTGTTCATAGTATGTAGAGTTGGTAGTATCTACTCGAATTACTTTGTATTTAATTATGGAAATTTTGTCTCCTATTGCAGAATGTTTTTCCTTAAGGGTATTTTAAAAAATTAATTGGAAATTAGTATGGCAGAAACTAGGCACTGACCCACGCTTAACACCATACACCAAGATAAGGTCAAAATGGGTTCATGACCCACGCATAAAGAAAGAGATTATAAATAAATTGGAAGAGCATAGGATAGTTTACCTCTCAGACCTGTGGAAGAGATAGGAATTTATGACCAAAGAAGAATAGAGATCATTACTGATCACAAAATAGAAAATTTTGATTATAACCAAATCATTTCCAATGGAGCAGTAATGAACTGAACCAGCTATGCCCAGAAAAAGAACTCTGGGAGATAACTAAAAACCATTACATTGAATTCCCAATCCCTATATTTATGCACACCTGCATTTTTGATTTCCTTCACAAGCTAATTGTACAATATTTCAGTGTCTGATTCTTTTTGTACAGCAAAATAATGTTTTGGTCATGTATACTTATTGTGTATCTAATTTATATTTTAATATATTTAACATCTACTGGTCATCCTGCCATCTAGGGGAGGGGGTGGGGGGGGGTAAGAGGTAAAAAATTGGAACAAGAGGTTTGGCAATTGTTAATGCTGTAAAGTTACCCATGCATATATCCTGTAAATAAAAGGCTATTAAATAAAAAAAAAAAGAAAATTTTGATTATATCAAATTGAAAAGTTTTTGTACAAACAAAACTAATGCAGACAAGATTAGAAGGGAAGCAATAAACTGGGAAAACATTTTTACAGTCAAAGGTTCTGATAAAGGCCTCATTTCCAAAATATATAGAGAATTATCTCTAATTTATAAGAAATCAAGCCATTCTCCAATTGATAAATGGTCAAAGGTTATAAACAGACAATTCTCAGATGAAGAAATTGAAACTATTTCTAGCCATATGAAAAGATGCTCCAAGTCATTATTAATCAGAGAAATGCAAATTAAGACAACTCTGAGATACCACTACACACCTGTCAGATTGGCTAAAATGACAGGGAAAGATAATGCGGAATGTTGGAGGAGATGTGGGAAAACTGGGACACTAATACATTGTTGGTAGAATTGTGAATACATCCAGCCATTCTGGAGAGCAATTTGGAACTATGCTCAAAAAGTTATCAAACTGTGCATATCCTTTGAACAGTGTTACTACTGGGCTTATATTCCAAAGAGATTTTTAAAAAGGGAAAGGGACCTGTATGTGTAAGAATGTTTGTGGCAATCCTCTTTGTAGTGATCAGAAACTGGAAACTGAGTAGATGCCCATCAGTTGGAGAATGGCTGAATAAATTGTGGTATATGAATATTATGGAAGATTATTATTCTCTAAGAAATGACCAACAGGCTGATTTCAGAAAGGCCTGGAGAGACTTACATGAACTGAATGAAATGAGCAGGACCAGAAGATCATTATTTACTTCACAACAATACTATATGATGATCAATTCTGATGGATGTGGCCCACTTCAACAAGGAGATGAACCAAATCAGTTCCAATAGAGCAGTAATGAACTAAACCAGCTACATCCAGGAAAAGAACTCATAGAACGACTATGAACCATTACATAGAATTCCCAATCCCTCTACTTTTGTCCGCCTGAACTTTTTATTTCCTTCACAGGGTAATTATATACTATTTCAAAGTCCAATTCTTTTTGTACAGCAAAATAACTGTTTGGACATGTATACATATATTTATTTAACTTATACTTTAACATATTTAACATGTATTGGTCAACCTGTCATCTGGGAGAAGGGGTGGGGGGAAGGATGGAAAAAGTTGGAATAAAAGTATTTGCAACTGTCAATGCTGAAAAATTACCTATGCATATATGTGTAAATAAAAAGCTATATTAAAAAAATTTTAAAGATAAAAAATTAATTGGAATGGTAATTATTATTAATCATCAGGATAGTTAGGTGGAGCGATGGATACAATTAGAATCAGGATGACTCATCTTCTTGAGTTCAAATCTGGCACACATTTACTATATTGACCCTAGACCCTGTTTATCTCAGTTTCCTCATCTGTCAAAATGAGCTAGAGAAGGAAATGTCAAATCATTCCATTATTTTTGCAAAGAATATCCCAAATGGGTCATGGAGGGGGTCAGACATAATTAAAAGGAATGAATAACAGCAACAACAAATTGTTAATCATCCAAACATCAATAATCACTTATTGAGGATCTGGGTTACAAAGATAAAAGTGATATAGTGATAAAAAGTGATAATAGACTTTGCCAGTCCATTTTGTCAACAAAGGAGAACAAAGCTAAGTCCACATGGTTTATATTCAATACAAATACAAGGTTCTTGGGCAAGGATTTCTTTCTTATCTTTTTTATTTTGGGGGGGAGGAGGCTTGTTTGGTTTTTCCTCCATCCTACTATAGAGTAGGCATTTTAAATGCTTGGTGAATTAAGTTGAAAATCTTCAAGTTCCCACCTCAAAGAAATCTTCAGGTAGATGTGGACAAAGTATAAGGATAATCTCTTCCCCCACAGGGAGAGACATGCTCTTATCACAACAGGAGAGATAGAGGTTAGACCAGAAGGAAAGTGAAACAGTTCACAATTCAATTAAACAAGGATTAACTAAGCACTTCATACTGAGGCAAAACATTTCACCTCTCTAAGGCTCAATTTCCTAATCTGCAAAATGGGAATAGAAAAACTTGTAAAACCATGCACTCTTCTCATAGGGATGTGAAGAAAGCACTTTGAGACCTTAAGGAAATTGACCAACCAACCAATCAATAAGCACTCATTAAGTACCTACTATGTGCAAGGCATTGCGCTAAATTCTGGGGATTGAAAATAAAAATTAAAAACCTTCTGTATCCTCAAGGAACATATATTATACTAGATGGATACTCTAACTGATAATCTAATGACTTCCTTTCTTGGAAATTCCAAGGCTAGTAGCATCTATTTCAAGGCAGGAGGATGAAGAGCACGGTCAGAGGGCTTGGGTTCAAATGTAGACTTTTTTTTGTTACTTTGGTAGGCCCCTCCCTTCCCTGGACATCAGTTTCCTCATTTAAAAAGTGAGGGATGTTGGCCAAAAATGATCAATCTAAGTTCCTTTCATCCCAGTGTAGTGGAAAAATAGTTCAAGGATCCAATTTTACTTGTGTAGGCACTGATTTCACCAGTGTAAATCACATTGCATTACAGATCTACAGCTTAAAATACATAATCTTTGTGAGTTTGTCAGCTGGAAATTTAAAGCCTTTCTACATTGTTGGGACTGATAGGAGCTCATGCCCCATTGGTATAATTAAGGTAACACACTGGACCTATAGTCAGGAAGTAGTTGTTCATTCATTTTAATCATGTCCAATACTTTATGACCCCCCCCCCCCATCAGGGGTTTTCTTGGCAAAGATACTGGAGAGGTTTGCCATTTCCTTCTCCAGCTCATTTTACAATGTTTACATTTATATTTTACCAAATTGAGGCAGCAAATAGGATTAAATGACTTTTTTCAGGATTATACAGTTAGTAATTGTCTGAGGCTGATTCTAAGTCCAGTGAGTCCATCCACTTGGCCACCTATCTGCCCTGGAGTCAGAAAAAGCCAAGTTCAAATTCTGCCTCAGACATTTACTAGCTGCATGATTCTGGGCTAAATGATTTGCTCACTCAGACTCAGTTTCCTCATCTGTAAAGTAGAAAAAAATAGTAAGACCTGCCTTATGGTGTTGTTGGAATCAAATGAGATAATATATGTACATTCTTTTGCAAATCTTAAAGCTCTATATAAATGGTAGCCAGCTGTTACAGTTTTCAAGAACCCGGGGTCATGTGTACACAAGGATGAGTCAACAGAAGACCAAAGTGAAATCATTGTTGTAATCATAACAACTCCCATTTTCTAATTCCTAGTCCGTGCCTGAAATGTAGTAGTTATTTAATAAGAGCTTGTTGATTGATCAATTGCTTTAAGGTTAACAAAATGCTTTTCTCACAACTATCCTGTGTGGTGGCCATTATAAGTATTTTTATTCCCATTTTATAAAATAGGAAACTGAAGTTCCAGAAAAGAAGTGGTTTTCCCAAGGTTATACAACTAGTAAAGTATTGGAGCCACAATTTAAACCAAAGGCTCTGCTGACTCCAAGTTCTGTCCCTTCCACATACCTTTTCCCACTAGAGCTCATTGCCTTTAACTCTACTAGTTCCCCAAGAATAAAGATCTGGAAGTCATGGAGTCACTTCTCCTTTGTGTATTTCATTTTCCTAGTCTGTAAATGAGGAGAATAATATTTGTTAACAATGTACTAGAAAATTCTTGAAAAATAAAAAAACTATGATAAAAAAAATCTGTTGAAACAAAGAAATTATTTTTTTAAAAAAGAAAAAAAAAGAAAATTCTGAGGATTGAATATATTTAACCTATATTAGATTAACTGCTGTTTTGGGGGGAAAGGGAAGGGAAGAAATTGGAACTCAAAAACTCTTACAAAAAAAGAATGTTGAAAATTATTTTCACATGTATTTGGGAAAATAAAATACTATTGAGAAGAAGAAAAAAGAAAATTCTGAATTGTTCTCCTTTTCTCCTTTAGCTTCCTCAGATAAAGAAAAGACAGCCATGTGCTTGGAATCCAGGGAGTCCCAGCTGCATCTTGAGAGCCCCACCACCTTGTTGAGAGAAGAAACTGCCCCATCCACTATCCAGATCAAAAGATAATTAGCCTAAAAGACGCCAACATCTCAGGCAATGTCCATGGATAGATAATCTTGAAAAAGATTGAAGAGGCTGGGGCTATCATAAGTACCTGGCCTATAATAGTCAGAAAGGAGACCCCTATGTGGCTGCCTTGGCCAAGATAAAATGGCTGCATTCCTTGTCCCCCATGTGTCGAAGTCTCTTACAGTTCAAAGCACTCAGTAGAAGTCTAAACTCACCTTGTCCTCACCAGTGCTAGAAGAGTGACCAATAAGGTGTTGACCTAGTATGTGGCCCCTCTCACCAAAGAATATGGATTAAATGCTTGAGAATACCAGAAAGGGAAAATAAAAAGAGGGCAGCAAGACATAGGAAGCTCAAAAGCCAGAACCTATGAAAACCAAGTAGAAGAAAGGGGATATGATGCAGTTTTCTATTAACCCTGTCAGCTACAGCCAGTCCACCTGGATACCTTGATCTGGTGGGACCACCTGATTGTACTCTACATAGTTTTGTACATGGAGATGTTACCATGAAACTAATGGATAAAGTAGCTGAGATTGTGGCTGCCCACCATTGCAAAACCAATACTGTTATGGCTTTGATGGATGCCATTAACTTTTCATGACAATATTCAACATATATAGGACTACTTGCCATCTAGGGGAGGGGGTGGAGGATGGGAGGGAAAAATCGGAACAGAAGTGAGTGCAAGGGATAATGTTGTAAAAAAAAAAAATTACCCTGGCATGGATTCTGTCAATAAAAAGTTACTATAATAAAAAAAAAGATAAAATAAAAAAAAATAAATTAAGAGGTAAACCAGAAAAAAAAAAAAAAAACTTTTCATGACAAAATCAAGAAAAGTTGTGCCATGATCACCTCTGAACCCATGACCTTTATAAGCAAGAAGTCCATGGATGGTAATCTTAGTGGATGCTGTCCCGTTGAGTTGCATTCCCAAGAGAAATATCTCACTGTCAGTGCCTTTGTCACCTACCTGTCCCTGGACAAAGAGTGAAAAATACTCCCTGTACTTCAGCTGCTCAAGGAGACAAGAGGGGAAAAAACATTTTGAAGAAGGTAAAAATAAATGCTATCCCTAAACCTCAGAAACCCACGAAGAGGAAGTTGGGAAGGAATTTTTTTGTTCGCTTAAAATTAACTTGGCCAAAAAATCCTATTCACATTAAAAACTGGTATACTGTGAAATATTTTAATGCAGTGTTAAACTACAGTATATTCTGAATATTTATACACCAAAACTTACTTATGTTCCTCTAGTATAAATGCTATACAATATTATTCCAAACTGTTTCAAGTCATTCCATTGAAAAACTTAGAAAGCCCTACTGTGGTCCATTGAAAGTTATAGAAAGAACAGAGTGATATTATTAAAGCTATTGTAGCTGGAGCTCATCAAAAAGGAAAAAAATAGATAAGGCAACCATGATGTGATAGGAATTTTTTTTCATGAACAATTGTAACAGAACTGAAAGGAAAATAGTCCAAGGCTTTTAAAAACATAAAAATTACTACCAGCTTTTGATGATTCACATGGTGCCATGATACTACCAGAAGCAATGCAGGAAGAAATATTAAAAAAAGGAGCAGTTCTGGTCAAGAAAATGAAGTCTTTATGGGCACAGGGGGTGTTTTAAAACCTGTTACCAAAGAAGACAAGGGTATAAGACAAGATAGATTTAGGAGGTGAACAGCTGATGCTAGTTCCAGAAATTCATTACCTATTCTCACATACCATCTTCTAAAAACAATGGGCTTCTGGATCACAATTTAAAATGTAGGAAGAATGAGATGTCCAGAAATGGAATACTTCATGAGGATTCTGTGTATGTGTGTGTGTGTGTGTGTGTTTGCTTAAGAGTTTTTGCAAATCAGGGACAGCTAGTTGGCTCAGTGGATAGAGCCCCAGCCCTGAGGTCAAGAGGACCTGAGTTCAAATCTGGCCTCAGACACTTAACACTTCCTAGCTGTGTGACCCTGGGCAAGTCACTTAACCCCAATTACCTCAGACAAAAAAGAGAGGTTTTTGCAAATCTAATGAAAAGTGCTTTAAACAACAACAACAAAAAAAAGGAATAAAATTGTCTAGGAAGTTAAATACAGTTGAAGATAACTACAAGGTAGGAAGAATAATAATAGAGATGCCCAGAAATTCTCAGGAAACAGAATTCAAAAGAAGAGCCAGAAATAAAACCTATGACATCTCAGATGTGTATTTTCAAATGCACAAATTATGGGGGACAAGCAAAGCAAACCAGTAATCATAACATAAGGAGGCAAATTTGACCTCATGGGTATCGCTGATACATGGTAGAAGAGGAACCCTAACTGGAATAGGCTTCTTGGAAGGGTGTCCAGCTTGTCCCTCCTTATTCAAAATGAACAGAATGGAGAAAAGAAGGGGATAGCATAGCATTTTATATGAAGAAAATATACTCATGTAAGGAATCCAGAAACCAGTAGAAGAAAGAATAATATTAAGTATATTAAGTATAACAATCAACAAGTCTTTATTAGGCAGTTAAATGCCACAAGTGACAAGGAAATGATGAAAACAAGCATTTATCGAGTATCTACTATATGCTATGTACTTTACAAATATCATTTGATCCTTAAAACAATCCTAAAAGGTAAATACTATTATTTTCCACATTTTACAGATATGAAAACTGAAGAAAATAAGGATTAAGTGACTTGCCCAGGCTAATTTAATTAGTAGGTGTCTGAGGTCATATTTGAACTGAGGTTGTCCTGGCTCTAGGACCAGCACTTTTATTGGCTTGGCCACCAAATTGCTTCTGCTTTTGTAACTTCCTAAAAAACAACAAAAATGAAACAACTTTGCTCTCAGATAGCTTGTTGTCTGTCAAAATTTCAGATTAATGGAAGGAGGGAGCAATTGCTCTTGATTAGTGATTTTGTCATAAAAATATAGTTAGCAAATTCTGAGAGAGGAGGAAAGGAATGAGTTTAGGAAACAGATCACTAACAGAGTAGTGATAGAAGACTCCAATTATCTGATTATCTGTTGGATTTCTTCCTCTCTCCCTCCTTCTTTCTCTCTTTCTTTCCCTCTCTCTCCTCTGTCTCCCCCTCTTTTCCCCTTCTTTTCCTTCCCTCCTTTCCTTTTCCTTCCTCTTTCCCTCACTTTCCCTCCCTCCCTGTCTCTCTGTTTGTCTCTCTCCCCCGAATAGGAGAAAAGATAATAATATCTTAGGTTTCTTGATGATAAATTCATTCTTAAGAAGCTAGGGAAAGAAACTGGAGAAGCCATTGTTCTGAACCTAACTCTGACAATGAGGGGATCCTTGAAGGAAAATGACCCAATCTATTCTGGCATCTGTGATAGAAGCCAGGAAAATTAGAAGTGGTCTGAAATGTATTTTGGCTTTTGGAAGATGAGATTTTAAAGGGTTCAGAGAAGTGATAGTTCAGATATCATGTCTTAAAATTTCACAGAAAATGTCAGCTCTAGAGAGATGAGGAAAAATAGAAGAAGAAACTAAAGACATAACATAAATGATTTTAATGGTGAGAAAAAGGGCAAGTTAACAAAAAAAAAAAAGGATCAATGTGAATAACACAAGGAACTCACTAACTTCTACTTTATTATTTTTATTAATTTTTTTCTAACAAAAATCCACCTTTTTCTCAGTCCTTTCTGAAAATGAAAAAAAGACAAAATCTTCTATGTAAACATAAATAATCAAGCAAAACAAATTCCCATATTTCATTTCTATTCAATTCATTTAATATTGATTACATGCCAACTGTTCTAGGTGCTAGGGATACAAAAAGAGGCAAAAGTTCCAGCCCTCAAGAAGGAATTACATTACAATCTAATGGAAGAGACAACATATAAGCAAATGTTATATAGTATATAAAGCAAATTATGTGTAGGATAAGTAGGAAATAATTAAAAGAGGGGAAGCAATGGAATTAAGAGGGGTTAGGGGAAGCTTCCTCTAGAAGATGAGATTTTTAAGGAAGTCAGCGAGGTCACTAATTGGAAAAGAGAAGGGAATGCCTTCCAGGCATGGGGGCCAGCCAGAGAAAATTTCAGATCCCAGAAATGGAGAAATAGATTAGTCATGTCTCTCAATACACACACATATGTGTGTGAATTCATCAATCTGCACTCTGATTCCAACTTATACTTTAAAAAGACATGTAAATTGGGTCTATAACCTAAAGAGATCATAAAAGAAGGAAAAGGACACATGTGAAAAAATATTTGTACTAGAAATTCAGTGGATGCTCATCAGTTGGGGAATGGCTGAATAAGTTAAGATATAGGAAGGTAATGGAATATTATTGTTCTATAAGAAATGATAAGCACTCTGATTTCAGAAAAGCTTGAAAAGACTTACATGAACTGATATTGAGTGGAGTGAGCAGAACCAGGAGAACACTGTACACAGTAACAACAAGATTACATAAAGAACAACTGCAGTGGACTTGGATCTTTTCAACAATGAGATGATTGAAGGCAATTCCAATAGATTTATGATTGGAAAATGCCAATCACATGCAGAAAGAGAATTATAAGACTAAATATGAATCAAAGCACAATATTTTCACCTTTTTTGTTGTTGCTGTTTGTTTTTTTCCTTTCTCATGCTTTTTTTTCCTCTTTTGATCTGATTTTTTTTTTTGCACCAGATGAACATGAAAATATGTTTAGAAGAATACCACATATTTAACTTATATCAGGCTGCTTGCTATCTTGGGAAGGAGGGAAAGGGGAGGGAGGGAGAAAAATTTGGAACAGGGTTTTTCAAAGGTGAATGTTGAAAACTATCTGCATGTATTTGGAAAAATAAAATACTATTAAAAAGAAATACATGCAAATAATATACAAATAAACACAAATAATTATAATAAAAAGTAGAATATGAAAAAATTATATATAAAAGTTAAAATATGTCCAGAAAATGTAAAAGACTGAAGCAAGAACTGGTAATAGAGAATGAATACACAAGCCAGGTAAGTCTTACAAAGTTTTCATTTGTAAATTCTTAGAGACATCAAGAATGAGCTAAAAGGTTGATGAAAAATGATAAGAAGTACAAAAATGTTATGGGCCAGAACTCTGAACTTGAAACAAAGGATTCTTACAAGGTACTAAAATCAGTGGAATTGATAGAGACATAGTTATCTAATTTAGCATGGTTCAGTATGTTATGTCTAATGTTATTGTATACAGTGTATTCCTGTTTCTGCTTGTTTCGCTCAGCATCATTCATGTAAATCTTTCTAGGCCTTTCTATAATCAGCTTGTTCATCGTTTTTTATAGAACAATAGTATTCCATGACCTTCATGTACAACAACTTGTTCAGCCATTCCCCACTTGATGGGTATCCACTCTTTTTCCAATTCTTTGCTACCACAAAAAAAAAAAAAAGCTGCTACAAACATTTTTCTACATGTATCACATTAATTTTGAAATATATCTCACCCTTCTCTCCTATTTAGCAAGTTGTTCCTTGGAACAAAGGTCAAAAAGGAAGATTAAAAAGTGTAGTTCAATAAAACTAGCCAACACATCAACCTTATTTGGCAGTATATATAATCACTGTTCTCCCAAAGGGATAATTTTTAAGCTATCCTGAGGGAAAGAAGATCAAAAAAAAAAAATGAAAAAGAAAAAAAGATTGGATCCTGCTGCCTGAGGCACTGATAATAGATACTAGAGAGAAGGGTGGCCTACTCAATCCTTTTTTTTTTTGCTTGTTTTCTTTGCCAAAAACATTTATCTTTAAACTGGAAATGACAAAATAAAAATGGCTACTAGGTATATCTGAAGATTAACTTACCAAGACATACTTGAGACTTCTAATGTTACTACTACAAAATATTTTTTATCAAAATAAAGGAAGGCAAATGACTGGGGAGATTATTCTATTTCATGATTTAGTCATACTTATATAAGAAAAAAATGATACTAGCAAAACTCATTTACAGATTTAGTGCCAAACCAATTAAATTATTAAAGGTTTACATTTAGAACTAGATAAAATAATGACAAAATTCATCAGAAGAAACAAAAGATTATATGTCTCAAAGAGAAAAAAAAGTAAAAATGAAGGTGGCCTACTATAACTATACTATTAAGAAGTAATTAACAAAACTATCTGATCCTGTTTCAAAAAATAAAAAAGTTAATCAGTGAAACAAACTAAGCAAAACCCAGAAGCAATTTAACATAGATGTCTAGTGTTCAATAAACCCAAGACCACTTTTCCCTATTTAGGAAAAGACTCTTAAAATGACAAAAATTGCTTGGAAAACTGGAAAGCAGTTTGAGAGGAATTAAGTTTATATCAGTATCTTTCAGCCCACACCATAATAAACTCTAGATGGATTTTTGATTTAAGTATAAAAGGTCACATCATTTTTTTTAAATAGAGGAGAATGGAAGGAGGTAACTATGACTAAGGAAAGAATTCTCAAATAAGCATGAGAGAGAGATGATCATAAAAGATAAAAAGAGACAATTCTGATTACATAAAATGTAAAAACTTTTACATGAACAAAATCAGTGTAGCTAGAATAACAAGGCAATTAAATTGGGGGGGGGGTTAAGAAAATCCTTCTTTTTCATTCACTCAATATTCAAAATGGTCATTTGACCCTGAACTTGGTGTTCATCTTATTATAGTTCTATGTGTTTTTAAAGGCTTTCCCTGTACTTGGAAAGCACCTGCTCTCACCCTTTGAATTTTTGATTTCCTTCCACACTCTGGTGAGGTGTCACGATTACCATTAATGTCAGTTCTCTCTTCCTCCTTAGATTGTATTGTATTTACTTATCTATACAAATATAATCCTATCCCAACTTGGCACAATGTATCTATCAATAGAATGCATCCTCTTTGAGAATTGGATTGTTTCTAGTTTTGTTTTTATATCCCTAGCACCAAACATAATGCTTTGCACATAGAAGGCATTTAATAAATATTTATTCAATTGAATCAGTAAGTACCTATTTTCCCAATTCATTATCTCCTGATGGTGTTTCAAAAACAATACTTAAATAAGTACATGCTAAATCCAAGTGCAGAAAAGCTGTTGTAATGAGGGGACTAGTGGGCAGCTGAGCAACTGAGGGGGATTTCAGGTAGGTCCCTTCTAATTATGAGACTTTAGGGCTGGATGCTTCTTTGATGAAGTAGTGCTTCCCACCTTTTCCTGTCTCCTCCAAGAAAAACCTAGCAATCTCATGTCCTTCCCCACTCTGAGCCTGGAGCTTCCATGTTCCCCAAACCCTACTCACTTGTTCTGTGAATTTAATTCTTCAGTTGGATTGTCTTTATCATCTTTGAGACTGTCAGCTTTTTCTTTCTGCCTAATCTTCTCCATATATGCCATTTTCAGATTACTGAAGTCCATTATTGGGTAGGATTCGATCTGAAAATCTCTAAACCTTTTCCGGGATGATTTTTCTGTGAGAGAAAAACAGATTTCTCTAAGCAAAGCATGCAGTCATCTTTGATTGGTGAGTGGGTTTCCATTAAGATTGTTAAGTTTAAAAATTTTTAAGTGCTTTTAAAAAATCTTTTTATGTAAAAAAGACAAGCACAAAAATGGAAATAAGGCATGCAGAAAATAAGCTGGTATAAATACATTGATGCTTTGACAGATTGACATTTTCATCAAAAGACATACTTCCCTCCCCTGGTATTGATTGCAACCCATTCTTTCTTCTAATCCTGTGCAGCTCTTGTCAATGTCATTCTGGGCATCCTCCGTGTGGTTTGTTCACCCAACTTTCTAGAGGCATCTCTGTATCTGTCTCCTTCTTCCTCTTTCTTTCTCTCCTTCTCCCTCTCCTCCCTTCCCCTCTTCCCTCCCTCTCCCCTCATTCCCTCCCTCTGTCTTTTCCTCCCTCCCTCCCCCCTCTCTTTCTTTCTCTCTCTTCCTCCCCCCTCCCCATTCAGAAGAAGTCTCCATTTTTTAATTCTTGATACAAAACCGTCTCTCTTTTTATTTTCTTTAATTTTTTTATTCTGATCTTAACACCAAATAAAATTAAAATTTCCAAATGCAAAGTAAGGCAAAAAAAAGAGAGAGATTGTGCACGAAACCCTGAATTTCCATTATATATAACTTGTTCTTCCTTTTAACATAAGAGTATGGGGGTGAGGGACAGCTAGGTGGCATGGTAAATAACATACTGGATCTGGAGTAAGAGAGACCTCAGTTCAAATCTAGTCTGAAACATTTATTAGATATCCCTCTGAGTCCCCAACCTCTTTTTGCCTCAGTTTCTTCATCTATAAAATGGGTATAATAGCACTCACCTCCCAAAAAATCAAATGAGATAATAATTGTAAAGTGCTTAGCACAACACCTGGTACATAATCAGTGCTATATAAATATTAGCATTGATGATGATGATATTACTTTCAAAGCTGACCTGCTTATCTATGTCTCCTTTAATCTTCCTTCTGTTCTTCTCTGTGTTTTTAGAATGTGTCAGTAAGTCTGTATAGAAATAGATCTCTCAGATGACATTGTTGTTTTTATTCGTTAATATTTTGCTATAAATATGGCTGTAGGGTTAGAATAGGGGTATTTGAGTTATTTGTGTTTTGTTGACATTTAGTTTATAATTTGGAAAAAAATCATTTTGAGGAAAAAACAAAGAAAAAGAGTCCCCAACTGTTGAAATCATGGGAAATACTTAATAACTGCCTCCCATCTCATTCTTTCAAAGCTTGGCCCTATTCACCGGAAGACTGACCTCAGGAGGAAAATACAACTCTTTCTTCATATCAAAAGCCCTTAGGGATTCTGAGATTCAGCCCAATTTACCCATAGGCTGGGGGCTTTTAAAGTTGAAGACAAGTATAGTTCAGGAAAGGAACCTCAGGGAGTTTAGTCACAGATGTGACAAGCTATAAACAGCTGCCTGTGCATACAGAAGGAGAGAGATAGCAGATCACTCCCTGCCTTTACCCAGAAGCAATGAGGCTGATATTAAATCAGCCCCAGAGATTTTCTAATGGGCCCCTCCACAGCCCTACTGTGGAGTTATTGTTGATTACTGATTCTCTGCACATATGGCAAAGGAGATTGTGCAAGACCTGCTATCCTAAAGAACTCTCTCTCCACCCTGCTCTTATGTGTGAGTGTATGTGACTCCCTTTGGATCAGAGCCTCAGCCACAAAAAAACTTTATGAGGGAACTCCAGTCCAAAGGTTCTCATTTCTTGAATTTCCAGCTAGAATTCTGTTTGTCTGTGCATGTCCATGTGTCAAGGGGAAAGTTACAAGGCAGAGAGGATAGTCTAAGCTGGTCAGATTTTTAGGAGTTGCTACTGGCCCTAGACTAATCCTGAGAGAGCCCTTCTGAGAATACGGCCCTGAAATCCTAAAAGGAACTCTGGTCTAAGAGAAGATACAGTGTCCTCATAAATACTGTATAAATTATGAAACAAAACAAGAGCACAGCTGGATCAAGCTAAAAGGAGCTGATGAGTGTAGCACAATCCCATCATTTTGCAATAAGGGAAACAGAGGACCAAATGTTATTGCCACTATACTTACCAATATACTTACTTCTCAGTCACCAGAAAGGAAGCAAGAGGTCATGAAAGGATCAGAAAAACTAACCAGGGAATGAGAACCAGATATGGTGAATGAAACCCAATCGAGGGAGAATTTGTTATGTGTCAGGAACTATATAAGTTTGAAGACATTCTATTGGAGGGGGGGAGAGATGATCTGTATACAAAGTACAAACCATATACAAAGTAATTTGAGGAGAAGGGAACTAACAACTGAGGGGGCGTCAGAAAAGGCTTCTTATGGGAAGTGCCTCTTGGCACCTCCTTGAAGGAATGGAGGTGAGGAGGAAAGAGTACATACCAAGCTTGAGGGACAGTTTGTTCAAAAGCATGGATGGCATGCAAAGGAACAGCAAGGTGGGCAGTTTGACTGGAATGTCAAGTACATGAAAGAGTAATATGAAAGAAGTCTAAAAATGTAAGCCAAGAAAAAGATTGTAAAGGACTTTAAATGAAAAACAAGGATTTCATTGATTATACTTCCTGTGTACCTCTTTAAAGAGCAACAGTTGGAAAGGAAGTATAAATAGGAGCTGGGTGATGGGTTCAAGTTCTGGTTTTGTCCTAATTCACTGTTACCTTGGGAGAAGTCCCAACCTCTCTCTGGACTTCAGTTCCCCCATTTGTAAAAGAGAGAATTTCATAAAGTGGAAAGGGATGACCCAGGAGGCATGGATTACCCTCTCCCTGAAAGTCTTCAAGGAAAAGCTGAATGAGCTTTGGTTCGTAAGAGGTTTGGTGTCTAAGGGCTCTTTCATTGTTAATATTTTCTGGCTCTATTATACCTGAAACAGGAACCTGGAATTTATTTCTGCTAGGTCTATTATTATCAGATTTTGGAAGCCTAGGGGCTAGCAATTCTATAACTCTACCAAAGTTCTTAGTGTCCAGAAGGCTCTGATCCACCGGTGTCAGATGCTTCCATATCCACTTGTAGTAGGAGATACAAGTCGAAAGATCCACCAGCCGAATGACATCACACAGGCCCTAAATTGTTGAGGAAAATGGTAAGGTGAATCCCAGAGACTTGGGTCAGTGTAGTTCTGGAGATGAATTTAGTATCAAGTCACTGTAGAAGCGACCCAGGGACTGAACTTGCAAAGGGCAAATTTTCAGATTCAAAATAGGAGGTACATAATTGTAATGGAAAATATTAAGAAATTGCTACAAGAAATGACAAGCAGTATTATTTTAGGAACACCTAAAAAGATTGACATAAACTGATATAGAATGAAGTGAACTAAACCACACAGGAGGAGGAGAACACATACACATTGGTTGATGAGCAACAGGGAAAGACTTAGCTATTCATAAAACTTAAAAATAATTTAATTAAGAGAGAATTCTATATTATGTCAGCCATATTAATATTATTTTAGATATAGGTATATGTATACACAAATGTATATGTGTATGTATGTAGATATATACATATGTGTATATAGGGCTGTGTGCATGTACATATGTGTGTACATATATATACACATATTTTATATAAATATACACATTGTTATTATACATAATATATACATAAATATATTTGTGCTTAACTGCGTAGGGGAAGAATAAAGTACACATCACAGAACAAAAGAAAACCTACAAGGATTTTACATGAATACAAAATCTTCTATTATTATATATGCTTTCTTGAAATGGACATTTTTTGCTACATATTTTGAATTCTCGCTGATGTTTTGATGGACACATGACAATGTTTTGTTTTGTTTTTCTGTCTTTCTTTTTCTATTTTGTTTTTTTCTTATTTTGCATTTAAGTTTCAAATAAATACATTTAAAAAAGACTTCACTATTCTCAGTAACACAAGAATCCAAGTCAATCCCAAAGGACTCATGATGAAAAATGCTATTTACCGCCAGAGAAAGAACTGATGACATCTGAATACAGATCATAACATATTAATTTTCACTTGTCGTTCGAGTTTTTCCCCACAAAATGACTAATATGGGAATATGTTTTTCATGACTGCACATATAAACTCTATCATATCACCTATACTGGATTGCTTACTGTCTCAAGGATGGGGGAGGAGAGAGATAAAATTTGGAATTTAGATTTTTTAAAGCAATAAATGCAAATTTTTTTATACATGTTATTGGGGGGAGTTTTTTTTAAAGATGCAAAATAGGAAACATTTTTATATTACTGGAGATGCAGCATAGTATGGGGGGGGAAGAGGGGGGAAGAGGAGTCTGACCTTAAAGAAAAAAGAATTGGGTTCCAGTTCCGACTACCATTGTGGATCCACAGGGAAATCAATTCATTTCTCTGAACCTCAGTTTCCTCTTCTGTAAAATAGACATAATAGTTGTCTCCCTCACAGAGTCATAACATAGGAAGTGCTTTGTCATTTCTTTCTGGGACTCGAAAGGAATCATCACTATGTAACGAAATCTACAAGGCTCGGAACCATAAGGACACCACCATCTAGAGGCAAAGACTAAGACTTACAATACTGTCTCCCCCCTCCCCGAAAGTCGGGGTTTGGGGTCTCGGGGGCTCCCAGTTAGCTGAGAGCGGAACCCGCAAAAGCCAATCGTTTGATACCAGCAGCAGATCGCTCTTTTCCTCCGCCTAAAGCAAGCTCCCCAACTTCTTCCCTTCTGAAGCCCGTCTTCAGTATCCACTTACTGCAGCTGTGGCCACTGGGAAAATTCTCCAGCCCTTGCTCCGTTCCCACCCCCGCATCCTCCTCCCCTCCCGAGTAGTGATCTATGAATGAGAGCCTTCTTTCTCCCCTCTGTGTTTTAGTTAGGACGGAGTGAGAGGCACCGGCGTGGATGGGCCATGGATCTGTTAACTATCTCATTTTATTATCATCGCCCTCAAAACGACTCCTCAGCAGAAAACAACTATTGTTAGACACCACCATCCTTCCAGTCACCCAGATTCAGAATGTGGTGATATTCTTGATGAGTCATTCTTCCTCATCCTTGATAGCCAATTAGTGGCTAAATCTTACTGCTTCTTCCTCCATATCCATTCTGTGGGATGTCATCATCTCTTTCTGGCCTTTTACAATAGCTTCCTAATTGGCCTTCCTGCTTCAATTACCTCTCCACTAGAATCCATTTTCCATACACAACTAACAGAGTAATTTTCCTAAAGCCTAGGTATGATCATGTTATTGTTCTTATCGATAAACTTCAGTGGCTCCTTATTGATTCTAGAGTCAGATATTATTCTCTATCTCATCCTTTTTAAATTTCTGCTTTTGTGTGCTTAATGATATACATAATTATTCCACAGTGGTACCTGCAAGTAATTATTAGTATAGTGGTACCGGCATACAATTTTTTAAAGTCTATGATCCTCCACATGTACAAAAATGTTAGTGGCAGCCCTTTTAGTAGTGGCAAGAAACTGGAAACTGAGTGGATGCCCATCAGTTGGAGAATGGCTGAATAAATTGTGGTATTTGAATGTTATGGAATATTATTGTTCTAAAAAAAAAATCAGCAGGATGATTTCAGAGAGACCTGGAGAGACTTACATGAACTGATGGCAAGTGAAATGAGCAGAATCAGAAGATCATTGTACACAGCAACAGCAATAGTATAGGATGATCGGTTCTGATGCACATGGCTCTCTTCAACAATGAAATGATTCAGACCAGTTCCTTTGGTATTGTGATCAAAAGAGCCTTCTACACCCAAGGAGAGGACTGTGGGAACAGAGTGTGGCTCCCAACATTGTTGTTGTTGCTTGCATTTTATTTTCTTCATCATTTTCTTTTCTAATTTGATTTATTTTTTCTAGTACAGCAAGATAATTGTATAAATATGTATGTATATATTGGATTTAACATATATTTCTACCATATTTAACATATATTGGACTACTTGCTGACTAGAGGAAGGGGGTGGAAGAAGGGGTAGAAAACTAGAATACAAGGTTTTACAAGAGCTAATGCTGCAGAATTATCTATGCATATGTTTTGAAAAATAAAAAGCTTCACTTAACCTCAATTTCTTCAGCAAAAAAGAAAAAAGAAAAAGCTTTAATAAAAATAAATAAATAAAATAGTCTGGTCCTTTATTTTTTTATACTATTTTAATAGTATTTTTAAAAAAAGGTAGCTTTCAATATTCACTTTTGCAAACTTTGTGTTCTAAAATTTTCTTCCTCTTTTCCCCACTTCCCCATCCCTAAGACAGTAAGCAATCCCATATAAGTTAAACATGTGCAATTCTTCTAAATGTATTTCCATATTCATCACCTGCATATCATTTGTAAATAAGTCAATGAACACATATTGGAAGTGAGAGCTTAAAATCTTTTTACTTATAGGATTTTGTGAATTTTTAAAAAAAAAGTTTGGAAGTCACTGGTTTGGAGGAATCAACTCAATTCAAAGAATATTTATTAAATGTCTGTTATGACTGAGGCATGATGTAGGTACTGAGAATGCTTACCCTCAAAGAGTTTGTATTTTTCTGGGATGAATGAGTAGATGTTATTAATATAAAGTAATATAAAGTTGTGACTATGAACAGGCAACTTAAATTTCAATTCAATAAATATTGATTAGAAATATGCCAGACACTGAATTAGGTGCTACAGATACAAAGACAAAAACAAAACAAGTTCTGCTGTCAAGGAACTTATGTTCTACTAGTGGGAAAATATTAAGTACACAGATTAAATAAATATCAAATTCTTGCAAAGTAAAGACAAAGTAATCTGAAGCTGGAGAGAAAAATAACTACTGAGTGGGGCATAGTAAGGAAGGATCAAGAAAGGTCTTGAGTAAACCATGACCCTTAGATCCCCGGAGGGAGGTTCAGGTGAGGAGGAAGAGCATTCCTGAGATGGGTATGCCCTGTCTAATGCCCTGGAGATGGGAGATGGAATGGCATGCATAAAAAACAGCAAAGAGGTCAGACTGGAACATGCAATGCCTAAGAGGAAATAATGTGGAATTAATCTAGGAAAATAGTT
The DNA here is from genome assembly GCF_902635505.1 of Sarcophilus harrisii. Lineage (NCBI taxonomy): Eukaryota > Metazoa > Chordata > Mammalia > Dasyuromorphia > Dasyuridae > Sarcophilus > Sarcophilus harrisii. Next base: position 422,862,898 of record NC_045427.1, on the reverse strand, counting down.
GGAGCCAGATTGTAAAGGGCTTTAAATGCCAGACAGAGGAGACTGTATTTTATCCCTGAGGCAACTGAGAGCTTCATGAACTGGAGAGAAACATTATCAAATGTGCTTTAAGAATAATAATTTGGGAATTATCTCTGTATCTGTCTGTCTCTCTCCTCTCTCTTACACACATAGACACACACACATACACACACACACACACACACACACACACACACACGACCCAAGAGCCCTACCATAAGAGATAAATAGATAAATGGTCTAAGGAAATGAAGAGTTTTCAAAAGAATTACTAACAACATATGAATTATTGCTCCAAGCCACAAATAATATAAAAAGGTCATTTTAAAACTTTGAGCTTGTACTCATATTTTTTCAAAATTGTAAGGATTATAAAAAATTGAAATGTTAAAAGAATTATAGGAATTCAGGAATACCAATATGCAGTTGATAGAGCTGTGATATGGTCCAATCATTCTGAAAAATAGTTCAGAATTATAACAAAAAAAGATCACTAAAAAATTGTTCATACACTTTTGACCTGTTAATACCTTTACTGGGCAGATCTTTCAAAAAAAAAAAAAGGCCTCTCTTTCTAGTACTGGCTGAATTTTCATTCATTTTTTTTTACAGTACTCTTTGTTCCCTATTGCTATTCCTGGATTCTCCCTCTTCAACTTTCATTCAGGAATCTGTCCTCGAGATTCACTTAATCCGTACCTACTCCCAATAAAAATTCTGGGAATTATCTTCTACAGCCATCCACAACACTTCTTTTCTTTCTTCAGTGAACTCCCTCTTTCTCACCTCTAATAACTTCTGACCTCATGCTAGGGAACTTCATCATACATACCGATATTCCCTTAACATTCTTACTTATCACTTCCTTAATTTGTTCATTTCACATAATTTATTTCTTCATCCTACCTCAGCCACATCCAAAGTTGATCAGACTCTTGATTTTGCCATTATCCACACAAACGTCCCACCTTCCATGTTTATGAATTCTGAAGTTGCCTTATTTGCTCAAAATCTGTGTTCTACTTTATTCTGCCTTGTAACTCCAAACCCTGTTTTTCATCCACATTATGATCACCAATCTCTCAGCATCTCATTTCTTTTCCAGGCTATCACCTGAAATAGTCAGGCTCCTCTCTTCTTTATCTTGACCTCTTGGTAATAAACAAGTTCAACTCTACACTGTTCAGATCTCTCAAGTTCCTTGACCCCCTTATCTTAACAGTGATCAAGTCCTGCCAAGCCTCAGTCTGGGATGAACTCTCCTATCTGATGCCTTTGTTCCTACATGTATTAATGAATGAAGCTGAAGAAAAGAAATTGGATCCATATAAATTTATGTTATATATCCTCCACTGATGCCAGCTTTTGTGTTTTGGATTTTTTATCAAATTAAATAAAGTCTGTTCTACATTTTAGGACTGTGTGTGTGTGTGTGTGTGTGTGTGCACTTGGATGAGCCTTGGGGGTCTCTTCCTTAGAGACTAGACACAAACCAAATTCTGATGTTGGAGAACAAGGGCAAAAGTTCAGTCATTCAATGAAGGCAATCCTTTCATGCCTCCCTAATTAATGTACTACTGTGGAGCAGCTCTTCTTCCAAACCTTTCTTCCCTCCTCAAAAGTCTCCTAGCTTCCCTTTACCCCACCCAAGCCAAGGAAGATTTGGGAATTATCTCTGTCTGTCTGTCTGTCTGTCTGTCTCTCTCTCTCTCTCTCTCACACACACACACACACACACACACACACACACAGGACCAAGACTCTACCCCTTGGCTCTTGGGTAAGGCCAAGAATCTTACTTTGTATTTCACTGAAAAAATTAAGAGGCAAAAATTGAGCTCTCCTAGAGCTCCCTCTTCCTCTCTTACTTATCCCACAACATCACTCAGATGCTTTCTGCTACAATATCTTCTTCTTCCCATCTCACATATTGAGGTGGTCCTTTCTTCTTGCCAAGGCAAACTCCTCTACATGCACAGGTGAACCCATTCCATCCTATCATCTCCAGTAGATTGTCCTCCTCCTCATCCTGTCTTCAGTCTCTTTGTCTACAGCTCATTCCTATTGTCTTATAAAACATGCCCTTGTCTCCCCTCATCTTCAACTCTTCTAATTTGATAGATATGTCTATTTCTGCTCATTATATTGCCTTTTGTGGTTAAGTCTTTGAGAAGATCTTTTAGAAAAGGAGTCTCTACTTCTTTTCTTAAGTCTCTGCAACCTGAGTTGAGACCTCATCATTCAACGAAAACTATTCTCTTCAAAGATACTAGTGATCTAATTGCCAGTGATCTCTAATGGCCTTTTCTCAATCCTCATTCTTCTTGATCTCTCTGAAGCTTTTGACACTGCCAATTGTTCTTTTCCTCCACATTTTCTTCTATATTTTTAGGACATTATTCTTTTTCTGGCTCTCCTACTTATCTGATTGATCCTTCTTAGTCTCTTTTGCTTCATCCAAGCTATGTCTACTAACTGTGGATGTCCCAAAGCTCTGTCCTGGACTATACTATTTCTCTTAATGATCCAACAGTTCTCATAAATTAAATAATCTTTATGCTGATGATTCACAGATCTACTTATCTAGCCCTAATCTTTGTGTGGATCTCCAGTATTCAACTGTATACTAGATATCTCAAATTAGATGTCCCAGAGACATCTCAAACTCAACATATTTAAAACTGAACTCATTATCATCCTCCCTCACCCAAACACTCCTGTCCTCCTAATTTTCCTATTATTATTGAGGATACTATTATCTTCCAGTCGCCCATGGTAATATTTTCGCCTCACCATCTGTCACCCTTCCATATCTGTCACGAAAGCCTGTCAATTTCATTTTCAAAATGCCTCTCAAATATGCTCCCTCCTTCACACTGCCACCATTCTAGTGCAGGCCCTCATCACTTCATACCTGGATTATTGAAATAATAGTCTGTAGTGGGTCTGCCTGCCTCCTCTCCCTACCAGTCTATCTCAGCTAGCAAATAATCTTCATATACCTCAAGTCTGACCATGTCACTCCCTGCCTTTCTTCTAGGATCAAATCCAAAATGCTCTGTGTAATGTCCAAAGCCCTTCACAACCTGGCTCTCCCCTACATCTTATCTCTTCTCATCTTCCTGCATGTATTCTGGGATTTATTGACTCTTTTCTCCCCAGAAAAAAATGCTCTCTCTCTACTTCAGACATTTCCCCTGGTTGTCCTCTATGCCTAGAATGTTCTCCCTTCCCATCTTGTCTCTTGGCTTCCCTGGCTTCCTTTAAGTTCCAACTAAATCCCATCTTTTGTAGGAAGTCTTTCCTGATTCTCCCTTAATTCTGTGCCTTCCCTCTGTTATTTCTTACTAATATATATATATATATATATATATATATATATATATCTTGTTTATATGTAATTATTGCAAATAATGTTGTCTTTCCTATTAAACTGTGAACCACTTGAGAGCTGGGATTGTATTTTGCCTTTCTATGTATCCCCAAGAGTGGCTAGGACATAACAGATCATTAAAAATGACTGATGGGGCAGCTAAGTGGCACAGTGGATAGAGCACCAGCCCTGAAGTCAGGAGGGCCTGAGTTCAAATCTGGTCTCAGACACTTAACACTTCCTGGCTGTGTGATCCTGGGCAAGTCACTTAATCCCAATTGCCTCAGGAAAAAAAAAAAAAAGATTGATAAGGCAGAAAGAGGGCCTCAAGGGTACCAAAATCTCCATAGCAACATTTTTGTGGCAGTGAAAAAAAAAAGGAATCAAAATACTTGCCTGTTTATTGGGGAATTATTGAATAAACTGTGATCTATGGGTGTGATTCAATGTTATATCATAAAAACACCAAATATAAAGAATTCAGAGAATCATAGGGAGGCTTTTATGAACTAGTAGAAAATGAAGCAAGTGGAGCCAGGAAAATTATGTACACAATGGCTACAATATTATAAATAAAAGTAATAATAACACACTGATTAATTACAATGACTAATCTCCCTGCTGTTCTAGGTGTAAAGGTAGGAGGGTGCCCAGTGTGGTAAATTCTGTTGGATTATGGTTGCTATGTCTCTTGGTTTGTTTGTTTTTTTTTTTTTTTTCATTTTTATTTTCAGTTCCAAATGTTCTTCCCTCCAACTTTTCCCCACCCACTGAGAAGGCAAGAAATATGATACCCATTATACATATACAGTCATGCAAAATATATTTTGGAATTGACCATGTTCAGGGGGTGGGGAAGAAACAAGAAAAATAAATAAGGGAAAAATATGCTTCATTCTGCACTCTGAGACCATAAATTCTCTATCTGGAGGTGGATAGTTGTTAGTTTTATTTAAATGTTTTCTTTTGTGTATGGAAAGGTTCAGTGGCTTAAGGAAACGACTGGTATAAAAACAGAAGGCATTTTAAAAAACTTCCAAAAAAAAAACCTTTTAAAACTTACTGGTTACAATTCACTGTGTTCTGAGTTGAGGAAGATACAAAATGTCAATAATTACTCAAAGTCTTTAAGATCTATAAAGCAGGTCCTGCCCTTGCAAAGAGTAGGAGCCATCAACATCTAACATTCCATATCAAGATAAAGTCAAAACGGGTTCATAGTTTAGACAAAAAAGGTAATACTATAAGCAAATTAGGAGAACAAGGGATAGTTGTCTCTCAGATCTGTGGAGAAAGGAATAATTTATTTATGGTCAAAGAAGGACTAGAGAACATTATGAAATGCAAAATGGATAATTTTAATTACATTAAATTAAAAAGTCTTTGCACAAACAAAACCGATGCAGCCAAGATTAGAAGGGAAGCAGAAAGAGAAAAATTTTATAGCCAGTGTTTTTTTTCCTAATAAAGTTACATACAGTTTATTACTTCATATTTCTAAATTACAGTATACTGTCAAGATTATATAAATATATACTTAATTGTAATTATATATACTTAATTGTAATTACTGAATAACAGCCCATTACTTTAGTATCATAGATTCAAAGCTGGAAGGAAACTTAGAAGTCCAATTTTTCACTTTACAGATGAGCTGAGGCCCAAAAGAATCAAGTGATTTGTCCAAAGTCACAAAAATAATTCCAGCTATTTAGAATACAGGAATAGTAATCCCTTTCCCATTCCAGGTATTATACATAGTAAATATAATGCATCAAAGCAAAGAGGTTATAGATTCCATACCATCATCATAAAATAATACTCTCTTTTTTTATATATAATAATAACTTTTTATTGACAGAACCCATGCCAGGATAATTTTTTACAACATTATCCTTTGCACTTATTTCTGTTCCGATTTTTCCCCTCTCTCCCTCCACCCCCTCCCCCAGATGGCAAGCAGTCCTATATATGTTGAATATGTCGCAGTATATCCTAAATACAATATATGTGCGCAGAACCAAACAGTTCTCTTATTGCATAGGGAGAATTGGGTTCAGAAGGTAAAAATAACCTGGGAAGAAAAACAAAAATGCAAAGAGTTTACATTCATTTCCCAGTGTTCTTTCTCTGGGTGTAGCTGCTTCTGTCCATCCTTGATCAATTAAAACTGAATTAGTTCTCTTTGTCAAAGAAATCCACTTCCATCAGAGTACATCTTCATATAGTATCGTTGTTGAAGTATATGATGATCTCCTGGTTCTGCTCATTTCACTTAGCATCAGTTCATGTAAGTCTCTCCAAGCCTCTCTGTATTCATCCTGCTGGTCATTTCTTACAGAACAATAATATTCCATAACATTAATATACCACAGTTTACCCAACCATTCTCCAATTGATGGGCATCCATTCAGTTTCCAGTTTCTAGCCACTACAAAAAGGGCTGCCACAAACATTTTGGCACATACAGGTCCCTTTCCCTTCTTTAGTATCTCCTTGGGGTATAAGCCCAGTAGTAGCATTGCTGGGTCAAAGGGTATGCATATAGCCAGTGTTTTTGATAAAAGCCTCATTTCTAAAATACATAGAAAATTGACTCAAATTTATAAGAATACAAGCTATTGGCCAATTGGCAAATGGTCAAAGGACATGAACAGGCAACTTTCAGACAAAGAAACTAAAGTCATTTGTAGTCATATGAAAAAAAGCTCTAAATCACTATTGATTAGAGAAATACAAACTGAAACAACTGACCTGCCACTTCACACCTTCCAGATTGGCTAAAATGACAGGAAAAGAATATAAGGAATGTTGGAGGGGATATGGGAAAACCAGGACACTAGGGCATTATTGGTGGAGTTGTGAACTGATCCAACCCTTCTGGAGAGCAATTTGGAACTATGTCCAAAGGACTATCAAACTGTGCCATTACTAGGTCTGTATCCCAAAGAGATCATAAAAGAGGAGAAAGGACCCACATGTGAAAAAATGTTTGTAGTAGCTCTTTTTATAGTGGCAACTAGAAATTTGGATGGATGCCCCTCACTGGGGAATGTCTAAATAAGTTATGATATATGAATGTAATGGAATATTATTGTTCTGTAAGAAATGACGAGCAGGATGATTTCAGAAAAACCTGAAAAGACTTACATGAATTGATGCTGAGTAAAGTAAACAGTACAGATTAACAGCAAGATTATGGGATGATCAACTGTAATGAACTTGCCTCTTCTCAGCAATGAGGTGATTCAAAGTATTTCTAAAAGACTTGGAATGGAGAGAACTATCTGCCACCAGAGAAAGATTTGTGGAGACTGAATGTAGATCAAAACATAGTATTTTCATCTTTTTGTTGTTATTACTTATTTGCTTGGGTTTTTTTCTTTTCTCCTGTTTTATATATATATATATGTTTATATATATATATATATATATTATATATATATATACACTTTTTGCATAGTATGACAAATATGGAAATATATAGAGAGGAACTGCACAAGTTTAACCTATATCAGATTGCTTACTATTTTCAGGAGGGAGTAGGGGGAAGAAGGAGAAAAATTTAGAATACAAGGTTTTGCAAATGTGAAGGTTAAAAATTATCTTCGCATTATTTGGAAAAATAAAGTACTATTCAGGGGAAAAAAAAAAAAAAGGAGCAGCTAGATGGTGCAGTAGATAGAGCACCAGCCATAGAGTCAGGAAGACCTAAGTTCAAATCTGACCTCAGAAGCTTAACACTTCCTAGTTGTATGAACCTGGGCAAGTCACTTAACCCTAATTGCCTCACACACACCCCCCCCCCAAAAAAAAAGAGTTAGGACCCATTGGTATGTCTTTTATCAGGAGGCCATCATCTAGGTTGATTTATAAACCCATTCTAAGTTTTCATCTGCAAAATGGGGAAATTAATAGCAGCTACCTCCCAGAATTTTGGCAAGGATCAAATGAGATAATACTTGTAAATTGTAAGCCTTAATGTGTTATATAAATGCTAGTTATTATTATTATCATCATAATCATTATGATGATGGTAATGATATCTCCCTTTATTGCCAAGGAAAACTTACTTTATTTGTCTATTGGACTCTGATACAAGTCTTTTGTGTTATACATTGTGCATTGTCTATCAGATTAAATAGAAATCTATTCTACATTTTAGGGCTCTATGTGTATATGTGTATTATCTCTGTGCTTTTGGGGAGTTGGGGATTCTCTTCCTTTTAAGGGAAGACTAGACACAAACCAAATTCTGATATTCTGAGAATGAGGGCAAAATTTCAGTCATCCAGTAATCTCACTAAGAAGATAGTCAACCAATCAACAAGTATTTAGGTGCCTAGTACATACCAGGCAGAGTTTCTGCTCTTCAGAGCTTACTTTCTAAGGGGGACAAAGTGGAGGGGTGGGAAGATAAGAGGAAGGAAAGAGGGAGACATCATGCATATTTATTGATAAGTATGTAAATACAAGGAAGTTAGGGAAGGGCAAGGTGTTAGCAGCTAGAAGGAATAGGAAAGGCTGCTTTTTTGTTTTTTCTTTCTCTTGTTTTTTTTCCCTTTTGTTGTGATTTTTTTCTCCCACAGCATAACTAATATGGAAATATATTTTAAATGATTGTACATTTATAACCTATACTAGAATGCTTACTATCTTGGAGAGGGAGAAGCTAAGAGAGAGAGGGAGAAAAAATTTGAAACAAAATCTTTCAGTAAAGAATATTGAAAACTATCTTTACATGTCATTGTAAAAATAAAATACTATTGGGGGGGGGGGGCAGGGAAGGAAAGGATTCCTTCATGTGGAAGGATGCATTTGAGCTGAGTTTTGAATGAAATCATCAATTCTGAGAGACAAAGAGGAGAAGATTATGAATTCCAGGCAGAGGGACAGTCAGTGCAAAGATATGGAGTAAGGTGCTGTTTTTGAGTGACAGCGAATCACAGAGTATATGAAGGAAGCAACTTTAAGAAAACTAAAAAGGAAGAGCTCAGGGTGTGAAAAGATTTAAATGCCACCATTGTTTATATTTGCTCCTGGAAGAAATAAGTAGATGGATTTTATTGGATAGGGAGTTGACAAGATCAGAGCACTTGAGTAAAATCATTATGTTAGCTGTGCAGAGGATAGCTTGGAATGGGGAAACATTCTTGACACAGGAGACCAAAATCAGAGGTTGTTGTAATAGTACAGACAAAAGGTGATAAAGGCCTAACCTGGACTGAGTGCTGTGTGAGTGGTGAGGAGACCACGAAGATGTTATAAGTCAATATTAAGATATGTCAACATGACCTTTAAGGGAAAGACTATCTCTGTCCTAATTAAATTATATATTATTAGACTCAAGCTCAAAGTTCTAGCCTATCAATAACTTTTTGGATTCTGGTAAAGCCAACCACTGGGTTCCTTCCCAATTCTATGGCATCTGCAGATATAATGAGTGTGCCATTTATGCCTTTATGAAAGTCATTGACAAAAATGCTGATTACTCCAAGTGTCAACAGGAGATTGATTCCTGGTACTCTCCAGCAGAAACCTCCTGCCAACCTGGCATTGACTACTCTGAGTCTTTGCCTTTCAACCAGAAACAGGCGAGTCTTCTTGAGAAAGGTAGAAAATAAGCTGTGCTTTGAAGGAAGGTTAGGAACAAGAAAGAGAGAGGGGGAGAGGAGGGTGTCAGGAAGGAGTGCCTCCCAGACCTTCCTGTGCAAAGGGAAAGCAAAGAAATGCTATATATAGGGAGCCACTAAATTAAGAGGGCAGTTTGATTAAAATGGAGAGAGACAGAAGGGGATAAAATGAAATCAATCTAGAAAGAGAAATAGTAATCAGATGGCAGAGAGCTTTAAATTCCATACTGAAAAATTTGCTTATATCTTACAAAAGGGGGTCTTAACCTTTCCTGTGTCCTGGACCCCCTTGACAATCTGGTTAAATCTATGAATACCTTCTCAGGATAATGTTTTTAAAAGCATGAAATAAAGTTTTAATTTTTTATCTTAATTTATTTTAATATTTTATATTTTAGTATTAAGCATGTCCTATTTTAGCATTAAGCAAAGGTTCTTAACTTATTGTATATCCTGGACAACTTTGACAGTCTGATGAAGTCTATGTTTTTAATTGCATAAAATAAAACTTACTTTGTTTTAATATTTAGATTTTTTAGGATTACGAAGGAAAAGAATTATATTAAAATAGTTATTAAAATATTTTTTAAGTTCACTGATTCCAGGTTAAGAAAAGAATCTTTAACCTAGAGGCACTCAGAGCCATTGAAGAACAGAGAAAGTGATTTGTAAAAAAAGATCTGGATTGCCAAATTCATTGAATCTAGAACTGCAGCTCTGGGTCACAGGTCACAAGCTGGGATTTCCTTAGGGATACTGGAAACTGCATTAATTATAGTTTCAAATGAAGAAGGCTCTATACTTTCTAGCATTTCTAAGAAATTTTCAATAGCAGAGAATTTTTAAACTTTTTTTGTTTCATCATTGCTGTGGTTTTATTTTTTTTTACATTTTAACTATTTTTATTAGTTATTTTTTGTTGTCCTCTGTTATTATATATTATTGCTTAGTATTTTAGGGTCTATGTTTAAACACTAGCAATAACTGAGCATAGAAAATGTTCTCTTAAGTTTTAAGGCAAATATAAGTCTAAATGAACATTGAGCAATTGTATTTTAGACATGAGTTTAAGCCCAAAGTTACTCAATCATTGATTGGCAGTCTGATTGGATCTTCACAAAGAATCATTGATTTGGAGGGGAGCATATGGACCATAAGCACACCATTGAAAGGATGTTATCCTGAGCAGAAAATATTTGAAGAGCTTTAAGTTAGTAAGGAAAGTATTCTGAAAAGAGGACAATACAAACGTTGACCTCTGTGAGCTCTCTGGAACTATGGAGTCTTCCCCAGGAATGTGCAAACTATGGAGTCTTCCCCAGGAATGTGCAAACTATGGAGTCTTCCCCAGGAATGTGCAGAATTGGGATGCAGACCAGTATTCTCAAAGTCCTCATCCTTCTTGACCTCTTTGATGCATTTGACATTCTTGACCACCCTTTCCTCCTGGGTATTCTCTCTTCCTCTGAGTTTTCATAATATTGTTCTTTCCCTGATTCTCCTACTAGCTGTCTGAAAACATTTTCTCTATCTTCTTTGCTGTTTCATCATGCCCTCTAACCAAGATGTCCCAAGATTCTGTCCTAAGTGTTCTCTCTTCTTTGCCCCCTTCTCTCTCTCTTTCTCTCCCTCTAAATATATATATATATATATATATATATATATATATATACACACACACGTATATCACTTTCTCACTCTCTCTCTTCTCTCTTTTTCTCTTCTCCCTTCTCTCTCCCCTTCTCACTTCTTTCCCTCTCTCTGTCCCTCTCTTTCTCTTTCTCCTTCCTCTCTCTTCCTCTTCCCTCTTCCCTCTTCCCTCTCTCTCTCTCCCCCACCTATCTCAAATGAGATGTTTGTAAAATACTAAGCAGAGTGCTTGATATATAGTAAGTGCTTAATAAATGCTTAATCCATTCCCTCTGAACAATCTCCCTCACCCCAAATATTCGATAAATTGACAAATCTCAGGCATTTCTATCCCCATATCTCCTACATACTTTCCCTCTTCGCTCTACTGAAACAACTGCCAACCTTACTTAGTTCAGGTTTTTATGACCTCCTCTAGCTTGATTTATGGCAACAGCCTAACTGTCATACTGTCTCAAGTCTCTCCCCACTTACATCTGAAAACAAGAGCCAAGAAACATGGGCAGCTTGGTTACCACAGTGGGTAGTCTTCTAGGGCTAGAGTCAGGAACATCTGTGTTCTAATGGGGTTTCAGATATTTTCTGTGTGATCTTGGGCAAGGTATTTCACTTCTGTTTACCTCCATTTTCTCATCTATAAAATGGGAATAATAATAATACCTGTCTGATAGGGTTTTTGTAAGGAAAGAATGAAATAATAATTGTAAATTATTGCGTTTAGCACAGTGCCTGGCACATAGTAAATACTATATAAATTTTAATGATGATGATGATGGGGAAACCAAGAAATAAACTAGAGGGAAAGTTTCCACCTCACCCTTTAGTGTTATTATGAATTATGTAGACTGTGCATGTCTGGCGAAAAGTGTTCTCTTCCATATAAGGAAGGGCCAAACCAGGCTGGTACTATAAACCTAGAGAACTGGGAAAAGAGAAATCATCAGATAAAAGATTTGCTTGATTCTCTAACAGTTCTTAGAAGTTCCATCTACTAGTTATACAAGAGTTGTCCCTGAGTCTAGACAGGCAGTCTATATCTCTAAAGAGGGAAGATTCATTCAAAAGGCAAGAAGAGTTTCCTTGATTTACTAATCAGAAAGAATATTTATTTTCTATTAAGTGAAATGTTAAGTGTCCTATAATCTTGAATTCCTTAGATTAAGTGTATAGGAGCAAAATATTTTTTTTTTTTTCCGTTGTAAAGATCTGGCCACAAGCCAAATTCTGATGATCTAGGGGTAAATTTGGAATGGGCGAAAAGAGGGAATTTTTTTTGATTGAAGCAAGTGTTAAGTGCTGACATATGTGAACAAGACCACCATCTAGTGGCAAATGTGAAATTACATGTCTTCTGGATTTGAAATCTGAGAATGAATCTATGAATATTAAGTTGTGAATATAAAAACATATAAATATCAATAGCCATTGAACATTTAATGTTTCAGCAATAAGCCACAACTTCCATTTTTATGTTTAACATTTATTTATTTCAGCTGAGGAAAGGATTTGGAGGAGAAAATAACAGATTCTGGTTTTGGATATATTGAATTTGAGATGCCCGTAAGTGACATCTGGTTCAAAGTTTCCAACAGGTAGTTGGCAATATAGGATTGTAGGTTGATAGAGTGGTTTGGAGTGCAGGATTTGGTAATCATCTACATAGAAATGATATCATTGAACCCCTGGGACTAGGTAAGATCATGGAAGAAGAGAGGATAGACAGTGCTTGGCCCAGCATAAGACAGCCATTACTAGCAGGAGTGACATGAATAAAGAACTGGCAACGGAGATAGAGAGTGGTCAGACAGGTGGAAGAGAAAACCAGAGAATAAACAGTATCTAGTAGGAGAAAGTGATGAATTATCGAATGCTGCAGAGAGGTCAATAAGGATGAAAGCTGAAAAAAAATGCCATTAGATGAGGCAATTGTTAACTTCAGAGAAAACAGTTTCAGCAGAATAATGAGGTTGAATACCAGATTGCAGAAGGTTTGGGAGACAATAGAGGCATTGAGTATAGATTTTTCATGGTTTATCTGGGGAAAAAAATCTAGAATGATACCTAGCAGAGGTGGTAGGATCAAATGAGAGGCTTTTCTTAAGGACGAGAAAGAGATGAGAGTGTTTGTAGGCAGCAGGAAAGGAGGCAGCATATAGGGAAAGATTAAAGATTAGAGAGTAGGAATAATAGTAAATCAAGTCTTCTGGAGAAGACTTGGGGATAGGATCAATGACCTTGGCAAGGAAAAGGGGCTCTTCCTTGTGAGAAGCTGGAGTGGAGAAGACCAGGTGGGTGTGGGTCATTAGGAGAAGGGGAGAAAAGGAAGTTCTCATCTAATGGCTTTATTTGGGAAGGGTGGCAAAATGCTTGAGTTAAGGTCCCCAGCAGATGGAAAGTAGAAATAGCCTAAGAAGGCTTGAGGAAAGATGAAGAGATTTAGAGTAGGCTAGAGAACTGATTATGGCAAGAATGATGTTTTTCAGTCATCTTTACATCCTTTGTTTGTAATTTGCAAGCTAAAAATACATACATAAATATGCATATATATGTGTGTGTATTTCATATACATTCCTTTCATGCTAAAACACACACCCTCTTTCAAAGTGGCCTGTCATTCTCCACACTCTCCTTCTCCCCCAGCCCCTCAACCTTTCTGTATCCAACTCTCACCTCTGTGACAAACATGATAAAGCCAGAATCCGTCACGTTCCGAGATATCACCTGCCCAAATGGGAACTTCTCCACTTTGCAATGACTTGCCACTGTCGAGAGAGCCTTATAAGACCATGTCTTAAAGAGATTGTGATCCCTGAAGAAAAAGAATATTAAAGGCCATTTTTTTTTCTGAGCCAAGGATTTGGGGAATATTGTATATTCCCTACCTACCACCCTCTACCCTTTTCCTTGCTAAAGACACAACTAAGGCAAGGCAATAAGGGCTTTCCCTAGGTTGTTAATATCTAAAAAGCAGAATTATCCTTCCCATGGCTTTGTACCCAAATCATACTTCACTACCCCACCCCACCCCCCAATCCTCATCCACTTTAGCTGGTCATTCTACAGCATAAAAACTTTCTGGCAACCAAATGCACTTTAGCTAAACTCTCCCTCCCAACTTCAGACCAGCTATACCTTACCTCTTCATTCACTCCAAGTGAAAAAAAAAAAAAAAACCTAGTCATGTTTCTGTCCCTCGATTCCCTCACCTAGCATTTAATCACCCTCTGTAACTTTAGGAAGTTATTTTAACCTTTTCCCTGAAATCAATTGTTCCAACCAGCATGATCTCCTCACTGTCCCCCAACTAAAATACACCTGGCACAATTGCACCTTCATTTTTCTTACCTGGGTGATCCATTTCTTCCATAGATACGTCCTTGACCTTTCCAACTCCCTACATCCTAGAGCATTTTTCTTTGCAACATGCAGTCAATGCAATCATATTTGAATCTGGCACATATATTTGAATCCATGCTGTCTAGAAATATTTGATTGTCTTGCCTCTTCTATTAGAGATGTTAACTGTGCCTTGAGGGCAGGGTCCATGTTGTAATAGGATCAGAGATTTAGAGCTAGAAGGGATTTTTTAAGAACTTAGAAGTTCATACTCTAGGATCCATGAATTTGTTTGTTTGTTTTTTTTAATCTCTTAATGGCAATATTGAAATGTAATTGCTTTCTGCTATCCCAAAATGTGTTTCTTCCAGCACTCTCCTTTTTATTAGCAAACGTATTCCCACTCTCCTCCCCTTCATTCCCCACCCTGCTCTCCCTTCTCCTTCCTAGGTGTAGCTATGACTTTCCATGAAGTCAATATTCAATAACTATTTGATGAGTTAATGGTCGATTTACCTGAAGAAATTAAACCGAACTTGAAATTCTTCCTTCACCTCTTCATCTATGCCACAGCCAAAGAAATCCTCCTTGTCCACAACGAGTAATTCTGTGTCCTCCATACAGACTACAGTGGCAATCCTGTCACAGCCGGTCAATAAAGCCATCTCCTGTAGGTGGAGGATAAAAAAGGAGCTCTCTCTTCATGCCTCCCAGTCTCCACACTCCAATTCATTCTATACCACTGCCACATTAACCAATCAATCAACAGGTGTTTATTTAGTACATTTTATATGCCAGGCACTGTGCTGAGCACTGGGGATTCAAAGCAAAGCAAAAGCAAAAACAAAAATAGTTCTTGTCCTCAAGGAACTTAATGGTTCTAATGGATGAGACAACCTAGCAAAATCAGGTGAATACAGAACACATATAAATGATATTAATAAATAAATAGGTAAAATGAATACAGAACAGATGGGAGATAACCTCAGAAACTATGGCACTAGCAGTTATGGGGGTGGAAAGAACTACCAAAAACCTCCTGGAATATGGAATGTTTGAAATGATTTAAAGGAAATCAGGGATTCTAAAAGTCAAAGATCAGAAAGGAGATCATTCCAGGCACAGAACACAGCCATAGCATGGAAATCTGGAGACAAGAAACAGCATGTTATATGAGAGGAAGAGCACAGGCAGATTATAGATGTTGTAGAAGCAAAAAGTCAAAGTCTGGAAAGGGAGAAACAAGTTGTGAAATGCTATAAATACAAACAAACAGTTAATTTACATTTGACCCTGAAAGTAATAGGGAGCCACTGAAATTTCCAGAGCAAGAGAGTAAGAGAGTTATTTACCCTTTAGGAAAGTCACTGTTGGGGCAGCTTTGTGGCACAATGGATAGAACACTAGCCCTGACATAAGGACTCCCTGAGTTCAAATTTGACCTCAGACTAGTTAACTAGCTGTGTGATCCTAGGCAAGTCTCAACCCTGATTGCCTCTCCTCGAAATACAAAAAAAGGTGAGGGGAAGTCATTCCCCCCCCAAAAAAAAAAGATGACCGAATAGAGGATGATTTCAGATCAGGAGGACAATTAAGAGTCCAAGCATCAAGTGATAAGGGACTAAACTAGTGTAGTATGTTGTAAGTAGAGAAACCAACATATTCAAGAGACATTGCAAAGAAAAAATATGACAAGATTTGGGAATGATATTAGTGTATGTATGTGTGTGTGAGAGAGACAGAAAGACAGGGACAGAGACAGAGAGACAGAGATGAGAGAGATAGACAGACAGACAGAGAAACAGAGAAAGAGACAGAGTCAGACAGAGAGACAAACAGAGGCAGAAAGATAGAGAGACACAGAGAGGCAACAGAGAAAAGGAAGGACAGAGACAAAGACAAAAGGATCAAGAGTAGAAAGTGACAATAAGATTGTATACTTAGAAGGACAATGCTATGATAGGGAAGTTCAGTTGAAATGAGCATTTTAGGGAAAAGATGACAAGCTCCATTTTAGTCATGCTAAATTTAGAATACTAATAATAATGAACATTTATATAACTCTTATTATGTGTCAGACACTATGCTGAGCACTTTACAATTATTATCTAATTTGATCCTCACAACATGTTATTGTCATCACCATTTTATAGATGAGGAATCTGAGGCAGAGAGAGATTGTGACACAACTAAAGTTACACAGCTAGGAAGTGTCTGAGGGCAGATTTGATTTCAGGCCTTTTAGACTCCAAGCCCCAGGACTTTCTATTCAGGAAAAAAATTTATTCAGGATAAAAAATAAGATGAGATAAATAGATATGGGAACAGTTTACAAAGAGATGATAATTGATGAGATCAACAAATGAGATAGTGTGGAGAAAAATTAGAAATAGGCCTATCACAGAACTATGGGGAACACCTACAGTTAATGAACATGATAAAGATAAAGATCCAATAAAAGACCACAGGGAATCATCAGAGAGACAGATGCAAGAAAGCAACCACAGAAACTAAGAAAGAGAGTATTCAGGAGGAGAAGGAGGAGAGCAATAGTATGAGAAACTCCAGAGGCCTTGGAGAATGAGGATTTGGGGAAATGGATCATTAGATTTGGCAATTAAAAGATCATTGGTAACTTTGAAGAGAGCAATTTCAGCTGAATAGTGAAATCAAAAGTCAGATTAGAGAGATTTTAGAAGAAAGTGAGAAGAAAGGAAAAGTAGGTATCAAGTATAGAAGGAATTTTGCCATAAAGGGAGAAAAGATCTGGGAAAATACCTGATGATCATGGTAGTATGATGCAGCGAAAGTTTTTTAATAATGGAGAAAGTTTGGGTGCATTTGCAGACAGGAGGCTAAGAGATAACAGAGAAAAATTAAAGTTTAGAGAATGGGGATGATAGAAGAGGAAATCTTCAGAAGATGAGAAAGGATAGAATCAAAGGACTAGGTAAGGAGACAGAAAGTCACCTCTTCCTCAGAGTCTGGAGTGAATGAAAAGATAGTAGGGAACAACAATAGAGGAATACAAGATGAGGGAAAGAAAATGCCATCATGTTTTTCAATGAAATGAGAGATGGGATCCTCATCAGAGAAATCAAATGGATTGGGAAGGTTAAGGAGAGAAGAAAAGATTTGGAACAAGTTTTTAGTCAGTAGGGTTGGGACTAAAATAGGAGGAAGAGGATTGCCTTACTGTAGACTGGGCCCAGTTGAAGTTGGTTGGTATAAATTTATACAGGACCATAACCTTATAATCCTGGCCCAAAACTCCTGCCTTAGGAATTTTTCTAGCACAATCCTGCTTTGCTTCTCTCTAGCTGGGCTTGTACCTTGAGAATATTATCCTTTCAGGGAATCAGGAATGCCATTCTCACGAACCCCACCAGATACCAACTTACTCCAAAAGATGAACCCTTGCTGAGCAAGTCTGGGTGTGCATCGAGGAAGGCACTGCTCCCATCTTCATCTGAAGTCATAGCAACTGTCCCCAAGTAGATGAAGTAGAAACTGTTGCCCTTATGCCCCTTCTTAAAGATCACACGCCTGCGGCCAAACCTAAGAAGCAGCATATAGACTACCATTTGGAGAGCAATGGAAAACTGAACTTGGTAGTAAGATCTGGACTCAGGTCTTCTCTTGGAAAGAGTTGAGTAGTCTCCACACTCTTCTTTCTTCTTTCTGGCATTATCCTAGCCTAGCCTAAAGAGGCTACTTCAGCTCTGGACAGCTCCTAGGGCTGTCCCTTGTACCAGTCCTTGTCCTTAGAACTTCCTCTCCCCAAAAAGATGGGAAAGAGAGAAATGATGGGTCAGTTAGGGAAGGAATCTGCTAAGGATCCAGTTAAGTAATGTGGATCAATAAAACCTAAAAATATCCTGGCTCCTTACTTATCTCTCGTTTATAATTTATGATCTCATAGGCTATTATTAGCTTGTAGATTAAAGTCCCAAATTTTCAGTATAAAAAACTCTCCCAAATTTCCTCTAATTATTTGATTCTCTTAGAGACTAGTCTGTCAGCTATGATGTAAATAAACTCTTTTGTGACTATAAGAGAATCTCTTTGAATTCTTTCAGACTGTGAACCATGACTCTCACAAACTTCACTACTTCTAAGCTTGGTTTGGGGGGCCTGAAACCTACTGTTTAGTGGATTTTTCAGCTAGATCTAAAAATGCTGCTTCTAAATGGGGTCACAAGACTTAGTTCAGGTGACTGCTTCTGAATACAATACCTTGAACAATAAGAGGCTCTGTGATACCATTGGAAAAAAGCTGGATTTGGAGACTAAAAGACCTGGGTTCAAGTTTTGCCTCTGAAACTAATGCATGGGCTTCGTTTTCCTCACCTGTCAAATGAGGGAGTTGGACTAAATAAACTCTAAGGTTCCTTCCAGTTCTAAATCTATGTCCTAACATAGAGATGGAAACAGGATCTGAGGATTTCCCGGGCAGAGAAAACTCTCAGCAGAGGAAAATACCTCTCCCAATGCAGATCAGTACCTTCTCTGCAATTTAGTCTTAGAGAATTGTCTAGATTAGTGGTATTACACTCAAATAAAAATGGGACTTCTATACCAAACATAAGGATCTTTGCTAAATGCATTTTAATTTACAAAGCCAGATATTAACATTATCAATATCAGTATTTTTGTTAACTGTTTCCCAATTACATTTTAATCTGGTTTGAGCTACATTTGGGTATGTAGACTCTGGCCAGATATTTGAGAGGTCTATTGAGAGGTCAATGCTAGAGCATTGAGAGGTCAAATGTCTTTGCCTCAGGTAACACAACCAGAATGTGTCAAGAGACTGGACTTGAACCTGGATCTTTCCTGCTTAGCCATGGTTTGCTTAACATAGTTGGTTCTTAATATTTTTCTTAATGAATCAAAAGAAATTTTCCATGATTCAGAGGCCTAATTCAAATTTTATCTTCTTTCCAGCATCTTTCCTGAGCACCCTAGGCTGGAAATTAGTCTTCTTTATTCTGCATTACTCAAACACTAACTGCCTTTACCACTCAACAAGCTTGTTCACAGTCAGTCTTGCAATGTAGTGATTAGTCTATGTCTCATTCCTCCTACTTGACTGGGAATTCTTGCAAGGTAAAATAAAAAACTCTTATGAGCATAGAGTCATAGCATTCTAGCTGGAAAGCCTTTGAGGCCATCCAGTTGAGTCTCCTTTTACAGATGATTAAACAGCCTAAGATCACACAGAGAAATCCAGAATCAGGAGCAGGATCCTCTGACTTGTTATTCATCTCTGCCTCCCCAAAGATGTTCTATATATAACCTTGCATATAGTAGACATGGGAATAAAATGTTTGTTGGATGAATTAAGAGATTAAGGTTAGATCTATTAATAAAAATGCTATTAACAATAACACATTTTCATACTACTTTAGGGCAGCTAGGTTAAACAGTGGATAAGGCCATCAAGCCTAAAGTCAGGAAGGCTCCTCTTCCTGAGTTCAAATCTGGTCCCAGACACTTACTAGCTATGTGACCTTGAGCAAGTCACTTTACCCTGTTTGCCTCAGTTTCCTCATCTGCACAATGACCTGGAGAAGGCAATGGCAAACCACTTCAGTATTATTGCCAAGAAAATCCTACATGGGATCACAAAGAGTCAGACATTACTAAAATGACTGAACAACAATAATAATAAAAACATTTTCTTCAGAACAACCCTTTAAAATGGATAGTATAAGTATTATAACCATTTATAGGTGAGAAAATTAAAATTCAAGGAGATGAAGTCACCTGGCCAAAAAAGTTCTAGTCTGTGAGACTCTGAAATAAATGAGCAATGAAATCTGGCATCTCATTCTCTCAATCTCATGAAACAAATGATCCCAGGGACCTCTGGGTCCAACCATTGTCTGGGTTTTCTCCAGAAAATCTCCTAGTCCAATGATGAATTCCCTTTCCAGCTACTGCAAAACTCTCAAGGGCAACCTGAATCAGATCAAAATATCAGTGAGAAATGTTTAACAAAATTAAAATACAGTACAACATAATGTTCCCTTTGTGATTTTATAAGTCAGGATCTGTTTCTATTTGAGTTTGATACCAGTATACCATATGCTGAGAAATGGGAAAGAAATTTGATTTTGGTGCAGAGGACCTGGATTCCGATTCAACTTCTGATCTTTTCTACCTGTATAAGCTTAAGCAAGATATTTTAACCTTCATAGGGCTCCATTTTGTGAAATGAGGAGATTGGACTTCATAGATGGCCTCTGAGGTCCCTAGACCTATGGTGAAATGATTGCTTAGTCCTTTCTTGTGAATATTGCCCTTACTGAAGCAGTCCTTTGCATTTTCAGCTCTGACTTTAAGGAAATTTTTTTCTTTTTTTTCTTTTTCTTTTTTTTTATTTAATAGCCTTTTATTTACAGGTTATATGCATGGGTAACTTTACAGCATTAACAATTGCCAAACCTCTTGTTCCAATTTTTCACCTCTTACCCCCCACCCCCACCCCCAGATGGCAGGATGACCAGTAGATGTTAAATATATTAAAATATAAATTAGATACACAATAAGTATACATGACCAAACCGTTATTTTGCTGTACAAAAAGAATCAGACTCTGAAATATTGTACAATTAGCTTGTGAAGGAAATCAAATATGCAGGTGGGTAAAAATTAAGGAAATTTTTTTTCTTTCAGAACCATGATAAACCTAGGCAAATAGGGCTTTAGCCCAGCCCCTGACATAGAAGAAGTGCTGCACACTTCCTTCCCATAGCCTGAATCACCATGGCTTTTAGGTCTTTGCTGACCCAGACTATCATACATCCCAATTCCTTTGAGGAATGAAAGGATGGCTCAACATTTTACCTGTGGCTGACCTGTCCCAAGTGTCATCTTCCTCTGTTCTCCCCATTCCCAACTGGTTTTTCCCCAAGTAGAAATATTCTTAATAAAATTCTTTGTCCCTTTCTTGGGAGTTTTGTTCCTCCCCAGAAGCAAAAGATGACTAGCCTGGGAGTTGGCACTGACCGTTCATAGCGGACGACTTTGGCCAGCAGCAGCTGGACCCGCAGGCTATAATTCCAAAAGCTTTTCAATCCCCGCAGAAAATTACAGAGACTGTAGATTTCGCTTTCAGCTCTCCACTCTGGCCTCTTCTGAGTAATTTCAATACCTCTTCTAGGGAAATGTTCCTGGAAAGAAAAGAGGTGGTATGATCCAAATCCAGGCCTGAGAGAGCATCTTTTCTTCCCTGGACTGATTTCTCTTCCCATCCCTTGATATTGGCAATTTCTTGTATCCCAGTCTCCTCCAGTAGGGAGAAGCAGGAAATCTCCCCACTATCTTCCATGCATATTCTTATCGTCATGCCTTTGCTCATACCACTCTTTTTTAATGCCTGTAACACCCTTCCTCTACCCCTAACTAAATCCTTTCCATCCCATTAAGTACCCAGCTCAAACACTCATTTATCTGCCGCTAACTTGCTCTGTGAGCTTGACCAAGTCTCTTCTATCTCAGCCTGTTTCCTCATCTTTATAAATAATTTCTTGCTAATATCTTATTTAAGATTTTAGCATCAATATTCATTAGGGAGATTGGTCTATAATAAATCTTTCTTTCTTTTTCAACCTACCTGGTTTAGGTATCAGTACCATGTCTGTGTCATAGAAGGAATTTGGTAGGACTCCTTCATTCCCTATTTTATTTATAAATAATTTCTAATAATTCATAGACCTGTCCCCTCATGGGGTCTTGGTCACCTACTTGTTTCAATGAGCATACTCTCCAGAGTTCTATTTGGTTCTTACAATATGACATCTTATATTCTAGATCTCTCCTAAGCTTGCCAGTTCATTCTGGCATTCTCTCCTGTGGGTTCCTGCTATAACATTTACTGTTTGGACCCTCATCCACTGCTTCAGTAAGTGTGTGTGTGTGTGTGTGTGTGTGTGTGTGTGTGTGTGTGTATCTTAGCTCTCTATTAGACTTCAAACCTCAGGGTGTAGGGTCTCATGAGGGAGAAGAGTCTATCATTCACAGTCTATCATGGTCCTCACTCACCCCAAACAAAATTAGTAATCAGCAATTGTCAGGCTTATAGTGGGGGATAGGAGGAAAGAACAGAAATGATTTTCCTCCTTTCTTCTTTCCCTCAATGAGTAGCTCAGGGCTTGTTATGGAAAGCAAAGGAGAAGAGGAAGGAATAAGAAAAAGGGGAAGAAGAAAGAAACTGGAAAGAGAACTGCCTATTTCTCCCTCCCCAACATCAATTAAGTGATAGCAGAAACTGGGTCATGTTGGTAAAACCGAGAATTATAGAACATCTGAGAGCCATCATACAGATGAGGAAATTGAGGCTCAGGGAAAGAAAGGAGATTTCCAGCAAGTTAGTGGCAGAGCTAGGACTGCAACCCAGTGAGTTTCTAACTTACATTTCAGGATTCTACCCAGTAGTCCACCATGATAATAAGAAATTTATTTCCAGCTATGAAAGGCCAGACTATCCTTACCTGCTCGAAGAAGAAGTCAGTGTAATTGAAGGTCATTTTGGCCTGTTTCCTTTTCTGGAAAAGAGGAGGGGAGGAGAGCTAAGTTCCCGTTCTCAGCCCAGTCTCCAGTCCCTGAATCACTGTTAGTTAGCAGAAGAGCCTAGGGCTAACCTCTTTGGCCTAATCTCTACATTTTACCATCATTCACTGGCATAGACATTGGTGAGATGCTGCTGTGCTAACAGAGGAAGAAAAAAGGAGGTAAAAGGAAAGAGAGGAAAAGGAAAAAAACAGAACAGAGAGTAGTAGAAGAAGAAAGTGAAGAGGAAAAGAGGGAGGAGGAAACACGACAGAACAGAAAGGAGAAATCAGAGAACACAGGGGAGAGTTTCAATAAGGGAAAAATGGAAGAGAAAAGACAGAAAACAGTGGAAAGAGCAGAGACAAGAATAAACAACAGGGAGAAGAAAACTATAGAGGATGAGAGAACTGAGAGGAGAAAATAAGGATAAGTAAGAAAAAGAAGGAAAAAGTGAAGGAAAACAGTGAATAAGCACTTAAGTGTCTTCACTAAGTTCCAGACAACTCTGTGTAACTCTTGTAACTCTGGGGATACAAAAAAAGCAAAAGATAGCCCCTTCCCTCAGGGAAGTTAAAATATAAGAAGGAGACAATAAGCAAATAAGTATTATAAGAAGGAGACAATAAGCAAAAAAGTATGTACAAACAAGATACATAGATATAGATATATGCATATGTATAGGAATAATCACACACAAAAAATACACAAATATGAATAGCCCATAGAAGGAAAGCATTAGAATTTTTAATACTATTTTATTTTTCTAAATACATGTAAAGATAGTTTTCAACATTCATTTTTGTAAAATTTTATGTTCTAAATTTTTTTCTTCTTCCCTCCCTTCCCTCTTCTCCCCAACACAGCAAGAAATTTGATATAAGTTAAACATGTGCAATCCTTTAAAAAATGTTTCCACATTTTTCATGTTATACAAGAAAAATCAAACCAAAAAGGGAAATAAACATGAGAAAGAAAGAAACAAACAAACAAAAAAGCAAAAATATTATGCTTCAATCTACATTCAGTCCCCATAGTTCTTTCTTTGGATGTTTTTGGCATTTTCTGTCCCAAGTCTTTTAGAATTGTTTTGAATTGCTCCATCACAATTGGCCATCTCATAATCTTGTTATGACACATACAAAGTTCTCCTGGTTCTGCTCACTTCAGTCAGCATCAATTCATGTAGGTCTTTCCAGGTGATAAGCATTAGAATTAAGAAGGATTGAGAAAAACTTCTTGTAGTTGGAAGGATTTTAACTAGGACTTCAAGTAAGTTAAGAAAATCAGGAAGCAGAGATGAGGAGGAAAAGTATTCCAGGCAGAGAAAATATTCAGAGCTGAAATAGAGCATAGTGTTGGAGAAAGAACAAGAAGGCTGGCATCAGTGGATTGAAGAGTACATTTGTGGGGTGTGTTGAGGTGAGTATAATGTATAAAAAAGACTAAAAAGATAGGAGCAGCTGTATGAAGAGCTTTGACTCCCAAAACAAAGGACTTTATAATTTAATCCTGAAGATCATAGGGAATCAATGGAATTTATCGAGTACGGAGATGACATGGTCAGGTCTGCACTTTAGGAAAATAACTTCGGTATCTGGATAGAGAGTAGATTAGAATAGGGAGAGAGGAGGCAGGCAGACCAAGGAGCAGGAATAGGCCAGATAAGAGGAAATGAGGGCTTATGCCAGTGATAGCAGTGCCAAAGAAAAAAAGCTATTGGCAAGATGTTTCCAAACCAAAATTAATACATCTTAGCAACATTCTAGATAGAGGGGGTGAGAGATAATGAGAGGTCAAGATAGATATCTTGATTGTGAGCCTGAGAGACCTGAAAAATGCTGTTGCCCTCAACAGTAATAGGGAAGTTTGGTTGGGGGAAGGTTTTGGGGAAAGATATTGAATTTAATTTTGGACTTATTGAGTTCAAGATGTCTATAGAACATCCAGTTCAATAGGCAGTTAGGAAATAGATCAAATAGAAAGAACAGAATGGAGAACAGAGAGGGAGAAGATGAAAGTAGAATTTTTTTTTAAAGGAGAGGGCATCTGTCAAAATGTGGCAACATCTTAAGAGGACTTAGAGTCTACAATCTTACAGATGTAGAATGTAAAAAAGAAAGTGAGAGAAGAGAAGAAAATTAGGGAAAGGAAATAAGAGGGATACATTCTTGGGATGTCAGGTCAGACAGGGCAGGAAGTAAGGGGAAGGCCTTCAATGACTCAAGCCAACACCCACATATCAGCTAACATCAGAGGCAATCTCTCACAAAGGTAGGGATTTCCCCAACAAATAAGATACATAAATCTTATAAAAGGTCACATAACTAATTAGTTTCTGAGGAAGGATTTGATCTTTCTAGCTACAAATCCAGTGCTCTATCTACTACCTACATTATGGGAAGAATTACAAGCAAAAAAGTTTTCTCAGAGGTCCAATGTGAACTGAATCCTCTGGCAAGTTTTGAAAATTGCTGGTTTGAGACAGGTAAGCTTGGCTTTAAGAACTTGGATAGCTCCTTCACAGTCACTGCCCTTTGTCTTTTGCAGGTGCAAACAGGCTTTTTGTATTATACACTGACATTAATTTAGATAGCCTGGGAGCAGTTTTGTCACAAGAGGATACTGATTTCCAGAAGCTCAATGACTTTACACATAGGGAGTTCTCATTGAGAACAAGGCCTGCTATACCAATTACAAGTTGAAGTTTTTATCTTGAAATCAAGATTACTTAAAAGCATTGAAATTATGGATATTAACAGATAATGATTTTAGGTCTAGATAGATCATAGCTGGGGCTAAACAGCCAGCCTTAGGAGGAAGATCTCTGAGCAGGAATACCCACCAAGGGAAAGGGTTTTGATAAAGAAGAAATACATGCTATTAACAGCCATATGAAACAATGCTTCAGGTTACTAAGAGTAAGATATGGTGCAAATTGAAATAAATCCGAGATTTTACTTCATACTTAACAAATTGGCAAAACAGACAACAGGTGAAAATGGGGACTATTGGTGGGATTGTGGAAACATAGACAGTTTGGTGGTGCTCTGGGCCTGGAGTCAGGAAGACTCATCTTCCTAAGTTTAAATCTAGTCTCAGATACTAACTGTGGGATCCTGTACAAGTGGCTTCACCCTATTTGCCTCAGTTTCCTCATCTGTAAAATGAACTGGAGAAGGAAATGATGACCCTCTCCAGTGTCTTTGCCAAGAAAACCCCTGAAAGGGGTCACAGAGTCAGCCATGATTAAAAAATGACTGAACAAAGGACAAAGGAAGGTGATAATAAAGGCACTCTAGTCTTTCATTGGTTACCACTTGAGAATTGACCCAAATAATTTGGAAAACAATTTGGAATTGTACCAGCAAAAATTCGCATACTGCTTACC
Source organism: Sarcophilus harrisii (assembly GCF_902635505.1). Taxonomy (NCBI): domain Eukaryota; kingdom Metazoa; phylum Chordata; class Mammalia; order Dasyuromorphia; family Dasyuridae; genus Sarcophilus; species Sarcophilus harrisii. The sequence goes on along the minus strand of NC_045427.1, from coordinate 422,836,938 downwards.
TTTGACTCCACGATATTGCTTCCAGATAGATACCCTTCCAATCAATTAAGAGACATTTAAATAAATATGAATGGAGATGAAAAGACAAAAATAAAAGAATTTTTGCCTTATGTAGGAATATACAAAACCTATACAAAAATAAAGCCAAAGTAATTTTGTGTGGGGAAAATCAACAGGATGTATGGGCAAAGGTTACACATTTTTTAAGCACTAGGCACTGAGGTAGATGTTCTTGTCCCCATTTTATAGTTGAGGAAACTGAGGCAGACAGGAGTTATGTAATTTGCTCAAAGCTACACAGCTACTATGTGTCTGAGGCCAGATCTGAATTCAGATATTTCTAACTTGAAGGCTAGTGCTCTGCCCACTATATCACATAGCTAACATTTATTCTTTAGGAAATAAGGAAAGGCTTCCTATGTGGAAGTTATGCTTAAACTGAGTCTTGAAGGAAAACAAGAATTTTCAAAGATCAAAGGCAGAAAGAATGAAACCTTTCTGGTCAGATTATAAAAATAAACACATGTAGATGTAGATATAGACATATAGATGTAAGTACTTTTTTAGTGGCAAAGAATTAGAATACAAGGATGCTTATTTGGGGAATTATGATACATGAATATAATGAAATATTATTTTTAAGAAGGGATGAATATGAGGAACTCATAGAAACTCTAAGAAGACTTGTGTGTGTTGATGCAAAGTAGGCGGAACTAGGAGGACAATGTATACAACAATATGAAGAAAAAGAACAATGACATCAGAAAACCAAAAATGAAACGTCTTTCATCAGAGAGGTGAGGGTAGGGCAGAAGGAAGCATATATTATCAGGCATGGCCAATAGACTAATTTGATTTATTTAATTGCACTTTGTGACAAAATTATGTTCAAAATGGGCGGGGGGCCCACACTGGGAAGTAGCTTTAAGTTTTTTTTAAAACATCATTAAAAGGATATATATGTACACATATACACACACACAGCTATAAGTTTTTCTCAAAGCATCATTCAAGGATATAAATGTGTGTGTGTGGTGTGTGTGTGTGTGTGTGTAAAGGGGAAGCAGACTTTATTTGCTTAAAGTTTCTGTTTTCAGGACTGGCAGACATTAGAACTCTGGCATGGAATGCTATATTGGAACTTAAATGAGAAGGCAGCATAGAGTAATGGAGAGAGCACTGAATTATTAGAGTCTGGAAGACCTAGAATGAAGCTCCACACATTTAATAGCAATGTGGTTCTGAGCAAATCATTTAACTCCTCTGTGCCTCAGTTTCTTAAATCTGTAAAATGAGCAAGTAGGACTCAAGGGCCTCTGCAAGAGGATGTGCTGGAGCTAGTTTCAGAACCAATTAAATTTTCAGTATGATTCTTTATCCTCTGGAAATTTGCAAGTGCTACAGACAGGGGCTTGATTTATTGTTTTGTTGATTACCTAAGACCTAACAAAGAGATGCTGAAAATGTTAATAATGCAGATTAAAGTTAAAAGTGTTACTACTCCTGTTCCCAAAATTCAGCTGTTAAACATTTATTCACACACAACTGCTTCTATATCCCTTCCAACTCTAAATCGTGATTCCATAATACTATAAGAAGTAAGAGAAAAAAATTATCAGTGTCCAAAATTATTGATCCTTATCTGTGAAATCCATCCACAATGATTTGAGGCACCACTGAAAAGAAAATTCTGGATCTAACATCAAACAGATTCTACTATTCTCAAACAGCAATGGATGATAACAACATTTAAATGATTTTTTATTTCTGTCCCCTTCAGATTTTTTTTCTCCTTTCATTTGTTAATATCATGGATATGAGATGAGAAAAACTACTGAGGGTAGTTCACCTGAGCTTTCTAGGTAAGTATAATATCATGACTACAAAACAGTTTTCATTGCCAATATTTATTCCAATGTTAAATAGAAACAATAGCTGTTGTCTTCCTGTTCAACACCTGTCTTTATTGGGAATGATTCTGATGTTTTGCATTATATCATCATAAATGTAGAGCTGTTAAAGTGAACTCATGGTTTTGAACATGGATTTATTGTTGGGTTATGAAAATATCTTTTTATTTCTATATTATAAAATCTCCATATCTTTTCAAATACTCTACATAATGAGTTACTTATTTTTAAAAGGCAGAATTCACTTACCAATCCAGTTGAATCTGGTGAATCCATTGTCAATTTGGAAAGCAGTTCTTAATGTCCAGTCTGATTTAACTGGATTTGATGTGAATAATCAGAGTCATCAAACAAGATTATTTTAGTTATTATAAGGTTCAAGGACTCTTGTGTACTACTTTCTATTTGTGGTCCCTTACAACTTTAAATCTATAGTCCTTAGAAATACTTGTCACATACACCTATAAGTGTATATACTGTCTGAAATAACTGCTGCAAAGTAACAAATCTGGAGTTGTCTCAAGAAGGTTGCCTTCAAAGGTGGTTACACCCAAGCTTTCTCCAAATTGAGTCTTTCTCTGATCCATGAGATTCCATGCATCACTTAAGAGTTACAAAGACATTCTAGGCACAATAAATTGCTTAGCACAATACATGGTACAAAGTAAGTATATAAAATATGGTGATTGATTGATAAAAAAAAATCATTATTTCTCATATTGATTCAGCCCACATACCTGAAATTCTAATTATGGTTCTTTTCTCAATATAGCCATAAAGAATTCACTTATTTAACCTATGGGCTAAATGCATTTACCAAGGTGAAATCAAAAGTTAAAAAAAAAAAATTATTGTGTTAACAACCAAACCAAATTGAGGAAGCCACAGCTATCCCCTTTTGAAAGTCTGAATTTTCAAGTCCTTCTACTAGTTCTTCCAAATGCTGCTTCTTTGATCTTATACCAACTACAAGGACAGACACACCCAAAAATTATTTAGTAGAAGACTACTAAGAATTTTCAGTTGCAAAGTCAAACAGTTTAGAAAACTTTGGAGCACCATCCTTGCCTAATTTCATCTTTTTATTCCTGTGGACACAAGGATTCTTAACCTGAAGTCCACAAACCTCCATGAATATATTTTCAGGAGTCCATAAATGCAAGATCTATTGGATCAACACCTGTTTTTATTGGGAATGATACTGATGTTTTGCATTATATCATCATAAGGAAAGGGAAAAGATCTATTTTTATTTCAATATAATTGGTTTCCTTTGTAACCTACAAATTTTATCTTTTTATTTTTATTTAAAAACCTTATTATTATAAAGTTCCAGGAAGAGATTCATAGGGTTCACCAGGCCACTAAAGGGATCCATGACATAAAGTTAAGAACCTTTGATGATAAGATACTTCAGTGGGTTGAAACTAGAAAAGCCCATGTTCCCCAAACTAGGATTATCTCCATTTTTTTTGTCTCTTTTTTAATAAAAGAAGCAGCAGATCTATACTGTCAGCTAGAGAGAACAAAACACTTTTTTTGGCCCTTTAAAATTATACCCACTCACTATCATGTGTGACCTCCTCTGGCCTCTGCCCTTTATTATAGAGCCCCATTCAATTTTTGTACTTCTGTCTCTTTTTGTTGCCTAAAATACAAAGAAAATATTGCAAAACAGAAGAGCAACTTTCCCCCCATAGGGATTACATTCCTGTCAATCAAAGTGGAAAATAGGAAGATGTGTATGCTCAGCAAATCAATCAACAAGAAAGCGTTATTGTATACCAGATTTAAAATGAAAGTAAATGTTTGTTGAAATTCAAAATTTCTTTAAAAAATAATAATTTTTATAGAACAGATAATAATAGTTGATACAATTTACCCATAAATTCATTTGGATCAGGAATTTTTTTCCTTTGGTAATTCCTTTATATCTTGTTCAGTTTCATTGTTTGATTGTCTAAGATTTCTATATTTTGTTTGTTTTGCTAATTTTTGTATTTTATATTTTTGTAAGTAATTAATATCCTTTAACTTCACATTTGCTAGCAGATGATTGAGTATAGTAGTCCCTGATAATACTTTTTATTTCCTTTGTTTACTCTGAATTTGTCATGCTGAGTTTTGATGTTGGTAATATGATTTTCCTCTCTTTTAAAAAAAATCAGACTGGCTAAAGTTTTATTGGTTTTGTTAGTCTTTTTAAAAATAGCTATTAATATTGTTTTTCCATATTATCATATTTAACTTTATTTCTCCCCTAATTTTCTCTTCTAATTTTCATCTTTTGTGCTTATATGGAGAGTTTGGTAATTTAACGTTTTCTATTTTTTTTAATTACATACTGAATTTATCAATTCTCTCTTTTTTTATCTACTATACATTCCATTTTCCACAAGGTCTTAGACTACTTTCAACTCAATGCTACCCATGGTTTTCACTTCCCTCTGAAGGGAATTGGACCAGGATTGCCAGTAGACATTATGTGACATTCTTGGGTTTCCTCTCCTACAGGCTTTGAAAAGAACTATCATGTGGTTTGAACATCTCCCAGAAGACAAGCACACTCTGGGGGGTAGCTAGACATGTAAACCTCTTCTGTGTACCTACTTAATCTGAATAACTGAAGGTAATAGCAGGGATAAAAGAGTAGCTCTTCATTTCTTCAATATCATGCACTAATCATCTACCTCCAAAAAGCCATGTGAGTAATCTTCCTCTTTCTGTAAAAAGCAGGCACACTACTCACAAATTGCTTTTCTCTATCCAGAATGTTCAATCTCTAAATTCTGTCGCAATCCTAAAGCTTGGTAATGCCCAAGAAACCTCCTTTTGCTATTTAGGATGCTAAATTATGAGATTATGCTCTGTCAAAATAATCACAGTCCTTTTCTTGTACACAGGTGTTTGAAGGTCAGGAATATTATCTACAAAATTCCTTCATCCAAATGATGAGCATATACAACTGCCATGTGCTTTTCCAATATAATCTACCATTGTCTTAACTGTAGACATCTAGAGTAGAGAAAGTCAACACTCACAGGTCTCTGTGATACCTATGCCATTCTCTACACTGAGAAAGCTGTAGGTGAACACATGCAGTTTACATATGTTGTAGTCTGCCTCTACACAGCAACATTTCCCAATCTTTATCCCAGACATGTCTCTCAAGATCTCAAAGATCTCTCATGATTTCTCCAGGAAAAAAAAAACACAGCGAGAAGACAAGGGGGCTAATTAGAGTTGCCAGTTCTCTTTTATAAACAAGTAACAGCTCAAAGGGATAGTTCCTATCAGAAAGTCCATTCTCTCAAGAATACAAACCAGTCAAATGATCTCAAGATTACAACCCAATCACTGAAACACATCTCCTAAAGAGCAAGAGAAAGACAGGACAGACCCAAACCATCTTGTGGAAGCCCTAGTCACTGAGTTTTATTCAGTTTTTGTCATTTTAAGGTGTTAGTAAACATATCTGTACCCCATAGGCAGGGATACTTTCAAAAAGTCCAGGCTCACCACTATATAAGCTTGTCAATTTAATTAAAGAATTCACCCAATCCACCCCTTACCCACAAATAATTGGAAAATGTCAGGAACTCTAGATATCTTTTGGAGCACACAGTCCAAACTGGCCAAATTCAACTATCTTTTTTTTCTTTTCCTCTGGTATGAAGATGTGATAGTTCCCACTGCATAAATCCAATACTCAAAACCATTGGCTACCTAGAAATTAATATGAGCATCCCAACTTGTAGTATGGTGCACTTATGGACCATAATGCTCTTGTTCAAAACCTAATAATGCATGCCCATCTGGAATTCTCCAGTTTCTTTTCAAACCACCATCAAAAAGTCACCCAGATTAAAAGACTCCATCACAACACTATTGATCAACTGATCTTTTGATGATGGTTCCTTGGACCATGGACCTTCCATCTCAGAAAGGGTAATAGTATCTTTCCTGTGACTGCTTTCAAAAGAGTTAGGGATTATTGTGATGGAGTTTTTTCCTTTTCTTTTGAATCTAACCTATATCCAATTTATTCTTTTAAAGAATACAATAGTTCTGATGTTAAGTTATTGCCCCCAATGATCCTCCCTTTCCTTAAGATATTGAAGAGTCTTAGACAAAGACAAACTTCCCTGGATGCAACCTTGATCAAATTAACCAAAGGTTTATATATTTTGTTGGCTTTGTCATTAAACCAGATCCTAGTTTTATTAGTTCAATAGTTTTCTTTCAGTTTTTTTATCTATCTCTTCTTTGATTTTTAAAATTTCTAATTTGATGTTTAATTGGGGACTTTTAATTTGTTCTTTTTCTAATTTTAGTTGTATACCCAATTCATTGATCTCCCCTATCTCTATTTTATTCATGTAAACATCTAGAAATACAAAATTTCCCCTAAGAACTGCTTTAGCTATATCCCATAAGTTTTGGTATTTTGTCTCATTGTTATTCTCTCGGATTAAATGATTCAATGATTTGTTGTTTGATCTATCCGTTCTATAGGATTAAATTTTTTAGTCTCCAATTAATTTTTGTCCTATTTTTCCATGGCCCTTTATTACACATAATTTTTATTGTATTATGATATGAAATGTGCATATCTAATATATCTACATTTCTGCATTTGATTGTAAGGTTGTATGCCCTAATATATAGTCAATTTTTGTGCAAATATAAATTTTGTGCAATATACCACTACAAAAAAGTATATATTCCTTTCTATCCCCATTCAATCTTGAATTAGCCCTTGGTGGCTTTTTTGATACTTACTTCCACCCATGGCCTCTTCTCTAAGCCATACGTTCTGACTTCTTTCTGACACTAATGAATTTTAAGCACACACTCATATAATCCAGATATGAATGGTGGCTTTAGTTTCTGAACAAGCTGTAAAGGTACATATTAGAATTATCTTTCATGGGACCCATATGTGCATGAATGTTTGTGGCAGCTCTCTTTGTAGTGGCCAGAAACTGGAAAGTGAGTGGATGCCCATCAATTGGAGAATGGCTGAATAAATTGTGGTATATGAATATTATGGAATATTATTGTTCGGTAAGAAATGCCCAACAGGATGATTTCAGAAAGGCCTGAAGAGACTTACACGAACTGATGCTGAGTGAAACAAGCAGGGCCAGCAGATCATTATATACTTCAACAACAATACTATATGATGACCAATTCTGATGGACCTGGCCATCCTCAGCAATGAGATGAACCAAATCAGTTCCAATGGAGCAGTAATGAACTCAAGCAGCTATGCCCAGCAAAAGAACTCTGGAAGATGACTAAAAACCATTACAATGAATTCCCAATCCCTATATTTTTGCCCACCTGCATTTTTGATTTCCTTCACAGGCTAATTGTACAATATTTCAGAGTCCGATTCTTTTTGTACAACAAAATAACGGTTTGGTCATGTATACTTATTTGTATCTAATTTATATTTTAATATATTTAACATCTACTGGTCATCCTGCCATTTGGGGGAGGGGGTTGGGGGGAAGGAGGGGAAAAATTGGAACAAGAGGTTTGGCAGTTGTCAATGCTGTAAAGTTACTCATATAACCTGTAAATAAAAGGTTATTAAAATTTAAAAAAAATTTTAAATCCAGAAAAAATTATGATTATAAAAAGTGAAAAAAATAGAATTATTTTTCATAAATAGAAAAGCATTTTCACTTGAACCCATGATCCAACACTGTAGAATACTCTGCATCTTCTATCTTTGCTGTCATTTCTATACAGAGTATTGTGTTTTTAGACAGAAAAGACCCAGGAATTGGTTGGGACAGATTTTAGGGTCTTCAGAACCTGCAATAGCTTGAATCTTCCATGTCCATCTTTCGATGTTGGTCTACTAGATTCATAGGATTATATATTTAGAGCTGAAAAGGACCTTATAAACTATTGCATCTATCCTTTTAATTTTATGAATAAGGAAACCATTCAACTTCTGGCAAATTCTAGATTTTCCTTTCTAGCATGCCTAACACAAATGTGGCCATCTAATCCATATCTGTAGCAGAGACCTTGGTGTCTCTGGAAAAGTCCTTTTTAAGGGATGCAAAAGCATTCTGCCTTTTCCACTGTTCCTAAATTCTTTTTTTAAATAATTATATCTAAATTCGTTTAAACTATATGTGAAGGAGAGGATCTATACATGGTTCCTTTTTCTCTCCCTTATGTTCTTCAAGATAGTCTGATTGAAATAAATTGATCTCTCTTATCTTAGTGGCCTATACAAGAGTGAAATAGTAATGGGGAATGACTTAACACAGTGAATCAGTTCTCAGACCAGGATCCTCCCAGACCCAGGGACTATGAGATTTTCTAACACTCCAGTAGAGGACCTCAAAGATTTGATGCTCCATATCTCAAAGATTGGGGGGGAGGGGGGAGAGGAGGCAGAGAGGTGGGCAAATCTAACTCCAGGAGATTGAAATCAGTGCAGGTCCCCAAGAATACCAGAATAAAACCAAAAAGAACTGATCATCCTACCCCAAAGCATAGCTTAGTTGTGGCACAAAACACAAATTCAAGAAAATTTAAGAAATGAATAAAGCAAAGAAAACAAAAAAATAATTGCATATCTAGAAATTGCCCCAAAGAAGGTGAGAGTAATACTATACAACTACAAGCAGAGAGACCCAAAGAAAAATGGACTTAACACAAGGACTATATAAAATACCTACCATAAAACAAGAGAATTTTTTTAAGCTATTGAGGGAAGGGAAGGAAAATAAATAACTTAGAAGGGAAAATGATAAATCCTAAGTAGCAGACTTCTTGAAAACTAAAATAGGCATCAATGATTCTGAGTCAAAAAATATTTGGGGGGGGGGGAGGAAAGGGCGCCGCCAAGATGATGGAGAGGACACATGCTTTCTGATGTCCTTGGACCCTCAACTAATTACCAAATTTAGCCTCTGAATTAGTTCTAGACTCACAGAATTCACAAATATTGGGAGTGTAGCCAATTAACAAAAGATAATTTCAAAGATTGCCAGAAAAGGTCTGTTTTGGTTGGGCAGGGAGGGAGGCCAGGCACAGGATGCCAGCACACACTGTGCAGAATGGGGTAGGGTGTGGTCTCCCCCAGGATGGTGAAGACTCAGTGTGGTGGAGAATCTATAGGGAGAATTCTACTACAGTGTTAGCTACTCTGCCCTGGTTGCAAGCCAGTAGATAAGCAGAGAAGTTATAACACATCCAACACAAACACAAAAGGTAAATAGTGAACCCAAATGGAGTTTCACAGGACCTTGCCACTCCCACCCAGCACCCGGAGTGAGTCAGCATGATTCCAGCGCAGCTGCTGCCACTTTGCTGTGCCTGTAGAGGAAGCTTGGAAAACCTCCCTTTCCCTAAAAGCAGATCCCAACTTTTTTTTTAAAATGAGTAAAAAGGCAAAGAGAATTCTAACTATAAATAGTTTCTGTGGTGAAAGAGAACAGATTTCAAACCCTGAAGAGATTAACAGCAGATTGTCTCCAGATGAAGCTCCAAAGAATGATATAATCTGCTCCCCATCACACAAGGCTCTCCTAAAAAAAATTTAAAAGGATCTCAAAAGAGAGAAGAAAAATGGGGAAAGGAAAGGAAAACTCTGAAAGAGAGTTTGGAAAAGGCATATAACTCATTAAAAGATTTGATAAAGTGGAAAAAGAAAACTCCCTGAAAAATAGAATTTGTGAAATGGAAAAGGTAAATAACTCCTAGGAAAACAGAATTTGTGAATTGGAAAAGATAAATAACTCCCAGGAAAACAGAATTTATGAAGTGGAAAAAGAAAATTCCTTAAAAAACTAGAATTTTTGAAATGGAAAAAATTCCATAGAACAAAACAACTCATTTAAAAACTCAATTGGACAAATACAAAAAGAAGTAAAAAAAGTAAATAAAGAAAATAATTCACTAAAAATCAGAATTGAAGAAATAGAATGACTTGAGTCATCAAGAATCAGTCAAGCAAAACAAAAAAAAAAAATGAAAAATTAGAAAAAATGTAAAATATCTACTTGGGAAAACAACTGACCTGGAAAATAAATCTAGAAGAAACAATCTAAGGATTATTGGACTCCCTAAAAATCATGATAAAAAAAAGAGCCTAGACACTATTTTTCAGGAAATCATCAAAGAGAACTGACCTGATGTCATAGAATCAGAAGGTAAAATATCCATTGAAAGAATTCACAGAACACCTCCTGAAAGAAACCCCAAAATTAAAACTCCAAGGAATATCATGGCTAAATTTCAGAACTATCACACCAAAGAAAAAATATTACAAGCAGCCAGAAAAAAACATTTCAAACACTGAGGACACACAATAATTATCACCCAGGATTTAGCAACTTCCACCTTAAAGGATTGAAGGGCCTGGAATCTGATATTCTGAAAGGCAAAGAAACTTGGAATGCAGCCAAGAATAAACTACCTTGCTAAACTGAGCATTTTCTTCCAGGGAAGAAGATGGGCATTAGATGAAACAGGTGAATTCCATTTATTTCTGATGAAAAGACCAGAGCTAAACAAAAAAATTGACCTCCAAATATAGGACTCAAGCATAAAAAGGTAAAAAGAACTCTTGAGAATTATATTTCTCTTATGGATATACATGTATAATTTGTGCATGTATAATTTGATTTTACTATTATAATATAAAAAAGGAACTAGAGGTGGGAAGGGGATTGTACCAGAAAAAGGGAAAAGTGGAGGTAAAATGAGGGAAATTACATCTCACAAAGAAGCAAAGGAAACCTATTACATTAAGGGAAAGAAAGGAGGGGAATGAACATTGTGTGAATCTTACTCTCATCAGATTTGGCTCAAAAAGAAAATATTAGACATATTTGGTTTACAGAGAAACTTCTCTCACCTTATTGAAAAGAGGGAGGGGAAAGGCAAAAAGCGAAGAGGTAGGCTAAATAGAAGAGAAAACAGAAATAGTAGGGGAAAGGTATAAGGGGGAGAGACTCTAAAAGAGGGAGCAATTCTAAATGCTTGAGACAAGTGGTGCCTTATGAGTTAAATACTGGGGAGGAGGGAAAGGGGAAAAGGAACAAGAAAAGTATAATCTGGGGATAATAAGATGGCAGGAAATACAGAATTAGTAATTTTAACTGTAAATGTGAATGGGCTGAACTCTCCCATAAAGTAGAAGCAGACAGCAGAGTAAATTAAAAGCCAGAATCCCACAACATATTGTTTACAAGAAACACATTTAAAGCAGAGTGATACATACAAAGTAAAGGTAAAAGGCTGGAGCAGAATCTTTTACGCTTCAGGTGAAGTAAAAAAAAGCAGGGTTAGCCACCCTGATCTCAGATCAAGCAAAAGCAAAAATGGATCTAATTAAAAGAGATAAGGAAGGAAATTATATCTTGCTAAAGGGTACCATAGATAATGAAGCAATATCAATATTAAATATATATGCACCAAGTAGTATAGCATCTAAATTCCTAAAGGAGAAGTTGAGAGCTGCAAGAAGAAACAGACAGCAAAATTATAATAGTGGGAGATCTCAACCTTGCTCTTTCAGAACTAGATAAATTAAACCACAAAATAAATAAGAAGTTAAAAATGAGCAAGGATGGGGAGCGGCAATGTTAAGAGAGCGGATGATACCAAGGAAGAGTCATAAGCATAACTTTCTGTTCCTGAAGGATTTTTTTAAAGTAGAATCTAAGAGGATGCTTTATTTAGTTTGCCTTTTATATGATAAGAGAAATAGATGATCAAATTAGGGCATATAAATGCAATAGAATAATATTGTGACATAAGATACCACAAAATATACTATTTCATAATTTATAAAAGGAACAGAAACACAAATTTTGAAAGACCTAAGAGCCATGATCAATGTCAGATCTGACCAGTTGTCCATGGTTTCAGAGGTCCAGAGTTATTTATTACTTCATAGGTGAGAGAAACAATGCAGAAAACATTATATACTTTTGGATGGCCACTTTGTGGATTTATTTTTCTAATTCATTAACTTGTTCATTACCAGTACTTTTTTAAAAAATCTTTTTTTTCTTTTCAGAAATTGGGGTTAAGTGACTTGCTCAGGGTTACACAACTAATACCTTCCAAGTGTCTGAGATCAGATTTGAATTCAGATCCTCCTGACTCCAGTGCTCCATTTGCTGTACCACCTAGCTGCCCTTTCCTCTCAATTTCTAATTGAAGGGGAAAGGAGATTATCATCAAGGATGCTAAAAAAAAAAGTGCCATTGAAATATTTTTAAAATATATAGAAGAAAGCTTATAAGAGGGCAGTGATAAGCAAGCTAGTTTTTGTTGTTTTTTTTTTTTTTTTTTAAACAAGCAATATGATGTTGCAGCCATCTTGAAATGGAGGGGAAAAAAAAAAAGATTGACAAGCTATCATCAGTATTTACAATACTATCAGCTGGCAATTCAGCAGCATGTGTAGATCCATCATCCTTGAGCCATCAGTCTAAGAATCAGTCTTATAAAGATGTGACCTAATAAATGCTTTCAGGAATACTATAGCCTCTACTTCCTCAGCAAACATAGCCATGGAACAGAAAAGTTCTCATTACCAAAATCCTTGCCACTACCAAACGGTTCAATATCAGAAATGGATTGGATCATCTCAGTAGAAATGGTGAAGATAACACTATCCTCTAGTTTGCCAATGCCCCTAAAGATCATGGCATCTTTCTGCCTTCTAATTTCATATATACACACACATATATATATATATATATATATATATATATATATATATATATATATATATATAAAGCTTTTATGCTTATCTCCCCAATTAGAACATGAATTTCATGTTCTGTCTTTTTTTCTCTATTTGTAAACCCTATAGTTGACACAATATTCACACATAGTAAGCACTTCATAGTTCTTTCATTCATCTTCCAAAGGGTCCTATGTGATGACCGCATATTTTAAAATCAGCTGGAATCAGGAATTCAGGTTAAGAGAAAATCTTCGATCTTTATTCTTTGTGGAGTTGAAGGGGGATGGCGATCGGAATGTGAGTGGCCACAACAAAACCTGGCCAGCAGTTCTCTCTGCCTCTCTCTCCGCCCTCTTTCTCCACCCACCAAAATCGTCCCTACATCATTTCCTATACAATACATCAGAATTTGCACAAAGAGTGGGCAGGGGCCATTCTTTCTCCAAGCATATATTAATAGAGTATTGTCCAATTACTATTTAGCCTCACATGCTTGGGACCTCAGTGCATCAACTCAAGTTTCAGCCCATTACAGTCCTACACATAGTGGAAAGGCCATATATATCAGAATAGTCAAAAGATGTTTCTTTTGCCAAAAGGCGGCTCAGTGCTGGTTAATTCCTATGAAAAAGCACTGATCATAATGTGTAGCCAAAAACTACTTCCATGCACTTTGCACACAATGGTATAATGTTATTAGACCAAAACAATTAGCCTGATTTTGTAAAAATCACATTAGAAAATCAGATTGTCCAATCACAACTTAGAAAAAGAGAAAAAAATCTTAAAATCATTCTTACAGAAAAATGATAAATATTGGAGAGAATGTGGAAAAATAGAAACATTAATATGCATTGTTGATGGAGTTGTGAATCATTCTAACCATTGTAGAGAACAATTTGAATTACGTGCAAAGGGTGATAAAAACTCTGTATATCCTTTGTCTCAACAAGACTACCACTAGATCTATATCCAAAGAGATCAAAAAAAAGGGGGAGGGAAGAATCTATTTCTACAAAAATATAGCAACTTTTTTGGTGACAAAGAATTAGAAACTAAAAGAATGCTCATCAATTGAGGAATGATTGAACAAATTTGTAATAATGATTGTGATAAAATACTATTGTACTATAAGAAATGACAAACATGATTTCAGAAAAACCCTGGAAGACATAGGAACTGATGCAAAATGAAGTTAGTAAAACCAGGAGAATATTGTTCACAGCAATAATATAAGGATGATCGGGGCAGCTAGGTGGGGCAGTAGATAGAGCACCAGCCCTGAAGTCAGGAAGACCTGAGTTCAAATGTGATCTGGCCTCAGGCAATTAATACTTCTTAGCTGTGTGACCCTGGGCAAGTCACTTAACCCCAATTGCCTTAGCAAAAATAATATGATGATCAATTCTGAAAGATTTAGCTACTCTGATTAAGAGAACACCAAAGGAGCCATGATATAAAAAAATGCTATCTACCTCCAGAGAGATCAAAGCATACTTTTTTTACTTTATTGTTTTTGCTTTTTTTGCTTCTTTTCCCCAACATGGCCAATGTAGGAATATGTTTCATATGAATCCACATGTATGATCACTATATTGCTTGTCTTCTCAAAGGAGGGAAGAACATAATTTGGAACTCAAAATTTTTAAAAATGTTAAAAAGAAAAGGAAAAGGGGTATTCTTAAAATGCTAGATGAGTATCCCTAAAAAAGTAAAACCAAGTAAACCACCAATGTAGCCCAAGCTGTCCTTACTTATGACCCCCCCTGAAAGCTACTTCTAGTTTTCCACTATTTGAATCAACACCCACTATTTAACCGTAGTTCACAAGCCATCACATATTTTCTTTTACTAGACCAACCAGAACATACTAGGTCAAAGAAGTATTTAATAGTATAACAAAATACTGATAACAGCAACAATAATGAATATATTCCCTTTCCCATCTACTATATACACAAATTATCACAATTGTGCAAGAGAGAGCACACAGAAAAAAAAAAACATAGTAAACAAGCATTATCAAAGCAATTCATGCTACTAAAGTCATACCCTCTGTAATGCCATTTTATTTCTCATGTTGCTGCTTCGCCACTTGGAGGTATTGATTATCTTTACTGGTTTGGTGATGTGAAGTTGGAACTCCACTCCCACAAACTTTTTTTCCCAAGTCAAGGAGCAAAGTTTACTGTAATTGTAATACCAATTGAAGCAGGCTAAGTTCCAAAAGGATTTAGGAAAGAACCAAGAGCAAGGAGACAAATTTATCCAGTTTTTCATGTCACTGATTTGCTAATTTTATGGCCCAGAGATAGAACTGAGGAGTGGACTCAGGGATTTGGTTATCATTGACCAGCAGACAGTCATCAATGTTTGTAGGACTACTGTAGAACTATTCTAAGGCCAGAAGACTTTAGAATCATTGACAAATTGTTAGAACAATAGTACTCTAAGGTCAGGGGATCACAGGATTCTTACAGGAAAATGATATTATTATTGCTTAGAATTATTATTATTGCTACAGAATTATTGCTTAGAATTATTGCTAAATTTCCCCTAGAAGTTGTACTCTATTATTCCCCTCTCAGCAATTTGAACCCCAAATTCATTTCCCACAAACTATTAGGATATTCTGCTAAATTCTCTCTGTAGCACCTAACTTTCTTCTTCTGAACAAATTGTTTCATTCTGCATATGCTGCCATCTGTAGCTCTTTGTGGCCTTCTCCTTGGTAGAGAGGTCTATACTCCCAAGTGCTCTCAATTCTTTTGAGATTCAGACCCTCAGTCTAGTCTAGTCAATAAGAAAATCCTTGAGGCACTAAATCTTTTTTTTTTTTTTTTGAATTGCTTATTTCTGCTTCAGATTTTCACTTTTTGAATTTATTCTGCTCTGGACTGAGAAAATTCTTCTAAATTCTTTTTCATTTCACCATATCAACTAGGAAAGAGAAGCACAAACTCACAGACTTTGCTCTTATTATTAGAGAAAAAAGACAGAAGGGAACCATTTCATCATGGAAGATGAGGCACAAAGCCAATAAAAGGGAGAAAAACAAATTTTCAGACTTAGTCCTTGCTCGTACTAGAAATATTAGCAGAGCAGGCAGACCCTTGTACTGAGGAATAATCTATAATCCTTTTTCAGCATTGTGAATCATATGTATTGTATAGATCCCAAAGGAATATAGATTCCTACTTTCAAGTAAAGGTTGCATGACACCTTCCAAAAATGGGAGGGAAGTTGACCTGATGGTTTCAATTGTACAATTCTGGAGGTAAGGGGTGGAATTGTCTATCAAAAATAAAAACAACTTTGTCCTTATCCCTATATTTGATGACTTTTAGCCTGAGTGCTTGCAAGGCAGTTAAAGACCTTTTGGTATGGAACAAAAGAAGCCAGATGCTGACATTCCCATTTTCCTTATGTGGAGACATAAATAATTTGTGAGAAAAAAAGATATCTAAAATTGTACTTAATACTTTAAAAACATATCTGGATCCATTATTGGGGAGGGGATAGCTGAAGTATTGGCTAACCTGAAATAGAATTTTAATGTCTCAGATTATAATTTCAACCAATCCTATTTTAGTTATTAAGACCATGCCAAGAGGAAACAAGCTATATGTGGCTGTAGACTAATATAGTACAGCATTAGACTGAGAACCAGAGAATTTCAGTTTAAGTATAGGCTCTGCTAACTAAATATATGAACTAGGGTGAGGCATTTCTCTGGATAGTACATTTGTTCACTTATGAAATAAGGTTAGATTCATTATTGTGTCTCCTTTTCTCTGACTCTCTCTATTGCCCCATTTACAGAATTCTGAACCTTCCCTAAAGCCTCCAATAACTGGGAAGTCCATGGTCATCTATTTCACTTTTCAACAGTTCAGATTGATTTTTTAAATGCAATTTTTATTTTAACTTCCATTGACAAGTACAGGTATTCAAGAGAATTTTTTTAATGAACATACAAAATGAAATTTAACCCAACAGAATATAAACACACATGTGTTCTAATACTTTATTTACCAACTGTTAGCTCCCATCCTAAAAGATACTAACTGTAGCCTGATCAAAACACAGCATTCTTTTTATTAGTCTTGTAGACCTTTTTTCCACATGCATAACATATTTGTTGGGATAGCTCTAAAATTGTGTGGTTTTGTTTTTTTTTACATCAAACTGAAAATATGCCTCTGTGTAACTTTCACCTTTTCTTCCAAAAACAAACAATCTTTTTTGGAATATAGATTTTTAAAGATGACATGGATCAGAATTTCTCAGGAATGAATCAACTGCTTATGAACCTCCCAGGCTACAGTTATTACCTGGATTATCATAAGACCATAGATTTATAGCTGTAAGGGACTTTAGATGCCATCTAGTCCAATACCCTCATTTGATAATGAAGAGTTTCCAAATGACTTATACAAGACCACATAGATAACAACAAATGGCAATGCTAGGATTTGAAGCAATGCCCTTTAATTCTAAATTCAATGATCCTTGCACTGTACCATGTTGTTAAAGGTAAAGCGTCTTTGGGAAAGGAATCCATTCTTATAGAACCATTGGGAGACAGCCTCTGTTGAGGATTTTTATCCTCTATTTGAAAGAATAACATTAGAGGGGAGCAGAAAGGTCTGAACAAATCCCAGGGGCCCTTCCCTTACATCCCATGCAGTGAAGATAGGCTTCTCCTTCTCTGCGACCTGCATGATCTGACACTCCCGGAATCCATGGAGGCCCTGACGAAATATCTTGCACACTCGAAGCATGATGATGATCTTTTTAACAACACGACTAAATTTCTGTAAGGATCCACAGGAAATACAATAAAAAACAGTCTTATCAGCACTTAATTCATTTCAAATCAATCAGCTTTTATTAAATGTTTATTAAACTCTTTTATGAAATGATTATAAAAAACACTTTTATTAACTGTTAGGACTGGGTAATGATGATGAACAAATCCATCATTATGGCTACCAAATCTCACTGAGATGCTATGTGAGACATGATCAAGGTATGGTTTCCTCCCTTTGGGGAACACTAATTGGAACATGCCCTCTGTTACAGTATCAGAAATTCCACCATTTGGAGTAAATTTCAATCTTTTGGATTAAACTTGGCACTCTCTTTGCAACCTCTTTCAAAATGCAAATGTTCTTGTCAGAGCTAACATGTTAAGTCAGTAATACTGTAATAAGAATGAATTTATCAAATTACTCTTTTTACTAAAAGCAGAAGTTACAGAATCCCAGGAGCAAAAGATACACCAAAAGAGTCACATTTCTTTTATATGCCTGGAAGCCAAGCCTTTCTTCTTCTCATTCTTTCACACAAATTCAAATCCTACCTCTCCCATGAATTTTTAACTCCATAAAGATACTAACCTCACAAAGCATTTTATTTGAATCTCTCTAATAAAGGATCTCATATTATTCATTATATGGCCATATCTCTGAAAGTTATGTCCCCCACTAAACAGTGAACACCAAGTCTTTTTTAAACTTTCTATTTTCTACAATACCCAGCACAGAGTCTGCACAGAGGAGGCACTTCGATACCCAGTACAGAGTCTGCACAGAGGAGGCACTTCGACAAACAAATGACTTCAGAGATCATCTTGTGTATATGGAGATTCCATGCACAAAAACCCTCTGTAGTATATCTGAGTCTTTTCCTTAGATACTTCAAGTAAAGGGGCTCTCTTAACTTCTCAAGATAGTCAATCTCATTGTTAGACAGCTATATTAGAAAATTCTATTTACTGAATAGAATTTATATGAATTGAATAACTTCTATCCAAATGGGTCCTAGTTTTGCCCTCTGAAACCATAGTCCATTTCAGAATCCACATGATAATCCATTAGATGGGGGGGATGAGAGAAAGAGAGAAAGAGAGAGAGTGAGAGAGAGTGAGAGTGAGAGAGAGAATGAGAAAGAGAGAGAGAGAGAAAGAGAGAGAGAGAGAGAGAGAGAGAGAGAGAGAGAGAGAGAGAGAGAGAGAGAGATGGACAGGACAGATGGATGGATCAACTTCTTTGGGCCCTAGAGTGGGAGCTTCAAAGATGAGTGGATCGAGTACCTAAAGGACTCCAGTCCTAGATTCTGGAAAACCCTGGCTTAGAAAATTCAGGTCTCAGATCCAGATGGGGAGGAGGTCAGTGGCAAAAGATTATTGTTAGAAAAGGATGATTCTCTAGGAGGAGGAAAGATATATTAGGAACATAGGTTGAGTGCAGCACAATCCATCAGTGTGCACCCAGGCAATTTTATTATTTTTTTTAAAGTAAACTATTGACTACTTAACCATAAAAGATATTACTTTTTTTAATCAAACTAAAGAAACTAAATTTTAATTAAACTTAGCCATAACCCTTATGCATAATACAACAATCCATGCTTTAAAATTGAAAGGGCTTGTTATATAATTAAAATGTAAAAGCTTTTTTTTTTTTTTTTTTTTGGAGGATGTGCCTCAGTATATTAAGCAAATCTGGAAGGCATATTTCTGATTGGGAAATTAAGGTGATATAAAAGCAATATATATTTATATACATGTTTTTTTAAAATTTAAAGCCCATCTAGCACCTCTTTTTCTTTGCTTTTCTAATACCTTTGATGTGTTACCCCTTTCCTCTTTCAAAGTCTTCCAAGATACACGGTGGTTTTTTTTCTCCATGTCTACTTTTATGCTGGAATACAAAAACTAAAAAAATTCATTTCCATAAGAGATGGAACCCAATCTATGCTTTTCCATTTCCCATTAAATCTACAACAAATAGCTCCCAAAAAGCCTGAGGGCAGAGCTTATCTCTGGCTCCACATCTCCAATCAACTCATCAAAAAGGTCACCAGGGATGCCATGTGATGAGGTCACAAAAGCAGCTATTTAGTGACAGGTCATTTACACCTGGAGAGTTTAGAGACAATCTAGTGGTATCTTAGTTTGGCTCATCCTTAGACATCAATTAGCTTGTTCGACTTATGGAAGAAGAATATGGGATCCAAAGTAGAGAGAAGGGATTTGTCCAGCTTTTACTCATTAGATTAATTGCAAACCTGGGATCACAACCCAAGTTTGTCGACTCTCCAGATCAGAGATTCATAATTCTCTACATAGTACTTAAATCAACTCTGTAAGGTATTTTGATATCTGAAAGAAAAACTCTTTAAGAGACAGAGTTGTAGGATGTTTTTGCTTGCAATGCAACACCACACAAATGCATAATGAGACAGCCCTAAGGACAAACTCAAATTAGAGTTTCCACTAAGGATTCTTTTATACAGAAGATGACGATCAAAGAAAAGCTTTCTCTATTCTCATTGGCTATACTATTAAGGTGTAAGTAATGCAAACAATTAAGAAAACATCTTAAGAAAATATTAAGAAAACAAAATTAATTAATTAAAATTAATTAAAACATCTCTAACAAGATTGTTTTATCTTGCATGTGTGAATTGAATTTAAGTGAGGCAGAGGTGCAAAGTCATTAGCCTCACTCTTCCAGAGTTGCTGAAGTCCAGTGACAAGACAAAAGTCAAGACAACTTGTACATCAAGGATGTGCTGGATGATCTTGGCAGTCTTCAATGTCTGACGAAGCTTGGGGTAGACTTAGTTTAGTTGCTCAGCTGAGTTTTACCAGGCACATCAAATATGGAAAACCAACAGAAGGTCCATTTGTTTGAATCCTAGAATTTAAGACAAGTAAAAAGCCTGAAAAAAACCAGATTAGAGCCAAATATGATTTTATGAAACAATGCAGAACAAAATAACCAAAAGAACAAAATGAATAACAATCATTTTTGGTCTACACATGTGATTTCATTGGCACAGAGATCTCTGTCTTCCTCAAACAGTACAGACTGACAACTCTTGTTTTAGGGCACTGAAATTAAGTGACTTGACTGAGGTCAAATAATCAGTGCAAGGAGGTACTGGTAAATATTTCCAAAGATGCATAACACACTGGATTTTAATCAACTTTATTAACATTTTCTCCATCACTTTCATAAGCCTATAAATCAATCTTTAATTTGTAGCATTAGCTGAGTTCAAGCTGGCTACAGCCTTCCCCCACCAGTATGTATCCAAGGAAGACCTTGAACCAGAGGGCTTCCTGGTTCTGAGGTCAATTCTTCCTCCATCCACTAAAGTAGACAGAAACCCCAATATGCCTATGGATCTCTTATATCAGCATTGTGAGGATTCCCTTCAACAATGTACATTATAAACATCCAAGTCTGTGATTTGTGTCCATATCATTCTGTAAGCACCCGATATGTTAAGGATCTTCCTCACATCCTCTTGACATTATAAAATTATGTACATACACACATACACAAACATGTTAAGAACCATACCTAGGTGAAGGGGCAGGTCAATTCTCTAAGAGCCTCCACAGCTGTGAATCATAACACTTGAAGGAATTGCAAAGCAGCCTTCGCAGATGTTCCTCCTGGCTTGGGAATGAAATAAATTGGAGGCAGCGAGAAGAGGAGAGAGGTCAGACAATGCAACTGACTCTCAGTCTCCTTGTATCATCATCATCTTCTCACATGAAGAGATCCATTCTACAAATCTGAGTTAGACCTCCAGCAGCCACTGGCAGGTGGCTCCCATGTCACAACACATTCACAAATTATATATGTATATTATATACATGTTCATACATATACATGTATTAGGTCTTAGTAGTGTACTAAGCTGTCCTGAAAACCTATCCTTTTTAAATTAATTAATTTATTTATTTTTAACACACATATCAATGTTTATGAATCAATATTGGGAGAGAAAAATCAGAGCAAAAGGGAAAAACCATGAGAGAGAGAGAAAAAAAAAAAAAGGGAACATAACGTGTTGAATTATATTCAGTCTCCTTAGTTCTTTTTCTAGGTGCAGATGGCATTTTCTGTCCAAAGTCTATTGGAATTGCTTTAGACCAGTGAACCACTGAGAACCAAGTCTTTCATTGTTGATCATCACACATTCATGCTGTTATTGTGTACAATGTATTCCGAGTTCTGCTTGTTTCATTCAGCATCAGTTTAGGTAAATCTTTTCAGGCCTTTCTAAAGTCAGCTTATTCATCATTTTTATAGAATAATAATATTCTATTACCTTTATAAACCAAAAACCTATCCTTCTTGAAGGGCTTTTACCTACCACTGTCTAGATCTACACAAACCATCACAAATGTGTAGATAGATAGATGTATGTATACATATATTTGTGTGTGTATATATATATATGTATATATATATACATACACATACACATACACATTTATGTGTGTGTGTGTGTGTGTGTGTGTGTGTGTGTGTGTGTGTTGTTAAGGGTTATAAAGGGGTCTCCTAAACTTGTTGTTTTTGAATTGCCATATTTCCACAGTACATAAGAGGACCTGAATGTATCAAGGACAAACCTCTCTAGCTAACGTAATTTGTTAGCCCCCAAAGCTGAATTTCCCATATGTCCTTGGGAGATGAAACAGGCACCAGGCAGGCTATACCAAGCTGGGACAATGCTTGTGCAGACCCATCTATGTTCATAATCTAGTGGTTCCCAAGGGAAATGAATACAGCTTTTGTCATCACTTTAGTTCTCTCCTTCTGGAGGGGTTTTGTCCTTTATCCTGCCTTTACTGCACCTGTCTTGATTAGTGATATTTTAGATATGAGGGCTAAGAGGAGTTGTTAAAGTAAATTTCTTCCTCTTTGCAATTGAATATTATTATATTATAAAAATATATATTAGGATTATTAGAGCACATATTTTTTTAAAAAAACTAGAAAACAATAATAATAATAATAATAGAAAATGATTTATTGTTAGGAGAAAAGCATAGTAGAATCCTCTTAAGAGATCTTTGTCTGTGAAGTTTCTTGGGATGAGACCTATAACAGGATATTATGAAATTCTGCAGCACTGCCATTTGAGGACCTCTCCCACCCAAAGTGGAAAAATGTCATTTGAGATCATTTGGAAACTCATATATCATTTAATGCCATTATTGAATCAATTATTCAGCTTGCACTCTTCTTGGAACACTTATAGAAAAAAAGTATAAGTTACTTTTATAACTTATATATATAAGTTATATATATAACTTGCGCACAAGTTAGTCCTTGACCAAAATTGAACTATTCAACCATAGCTCCTTCTGATACCACAGCTTTCACCAAGAAAATTGTAACCAGTTATAACCTGTTTATCTACATGGACTCTGCAGAGGGAACTTCATTTCGTTCTTACCCCATTGTATTCTAGAAATGGTCTCATGTTGTCTTTTTGTCTTTATTTGAAGATCAAGGTGGGGAACAAGAGTTGGAATGATGACTGCTAATAGATGAAATTTGTGAATAGTTGTTTTTTTTTTAAATTTAGATGAGATTTTTGTTTTAGCTTTTTCTTTATGTTTTATAGATGCCTTTTGTTTTTAAACAAGTCATTTTACAAGATGCCATTTCTCCCTCCATCCCACCCCCCAACAATGATACAAAAGAACAATTCAAGGAAGCCCAACACAACCATCCACATCTGAGACTATCTACAGCAATGCCGCACCAATAGTCTTCAGCTTTTTTATGGATAATAATGTTTCATAATCTGTGCTTGGGGACAAGCTTAGAGGGTTTTTTTTTTTTTAAATTGGATTATTATTGTTCTGTTCATGAGTCTTCCCACATTCTTTGAATTTCTCAGGCAATAGCATTCTGTTCCTATACCATTTGATCAGTTGCTTCCTGATCTCTGGGGACTCACTTTATTTGCATGGCTTTTGGACTGCTTTTCTGCTATTATAGATTCTATTAATATTTTGGTATATTTGGGGGACTTTGTTACTGACTTCCTTAAGGTATTTGCCCAACAGTGGGATTTTAGGGTAAGAGCATTTTTCACACAGAATTCCAAATTATTTTCTGAATTGCTGAACCAATTTACAACCTCACCAATAGTGTAATGTATATGGCTTCTAGTAGCCCTTCCAATATTGACTATTTCCTACTTTTAACATCTTTGCCGCTTTGATAAATATGAAGTGAAACCTCAGAATTTCTTTTATTGTTAATAATTTTGATTCATACAATTGTCAATAATTTGCAATTCTTTTTTGAAAGCTATTTGGGCATATCCTTTGATTAGCATTTTTCAATCAGTGGAATAGTTTAGGGTTCAATTCTGCCAGAAAAGTTTATCATCTGAAGAAAGGACTTTAGACCTTGCATACAGTGACTTCAATGTCACACCTTCACTTCTATTAAAGAAGACTGGGTCCAACCTTAGCTAAACCCTGAAAAGGGATAGTGTGCACTAAGACAGTAAGGCAGTGACTGGGTCACAGCACACTATGACCTTAAGGAGTTTCCCTATGATGATCTCTCTAAGGAGATACTAGTCTTTTGGTATCCTCAGCAGTTGGCATCAGTCAGTATTTGCTCCAAACCTGCCATGAGGGTCTACAAATTGAAACAGATATCCCAAGGGGCAGCAGAGCAGAGCCTGGAACCTGAACTCTGATCAGCACTAAGACCCTTTTACCTCTCTAAAGAGGATCTCAGAGTGGCCATACCCCAAAAGTAAATGAGGAAGAAGAATTTAGTCAGGACTTTCCAGATTTTTCTTGGCTTTGAAGAAATGGCAATTCTCAGTAACCAAAATAAGATACTGGTCAAGTTTATGGTTAAAACAGGTGCAAAAGTATTCAAGTTCTATTTTAAGGAACAAAAGGCTAAGCTACTTAAGTATGTATTGCACCTAAATTCCTCCACTACAGAAAATTGGAGACTGTTCTTCATAGAGGAGCTCTTCAGGACCAGTAGAAAGCAAATGCAAGCCCATAAATTTTCAGGGATTAGTCTTATTGCACCTCAGCCATATAATATTGGGTTCTGTGTGAAAGCTAAAAAAAAAAAATGTAACCTTGTTTATAAGAAGTATATAATCTAAAGTTACAAAGAAACACACGTACCACTTATGTACAAATGAATTCCTCCCCTTCTTAATCTTTGTGGGGTTTCTACTTTTGGCCAAGACAAGACAAGGCAGGGCCTGTGACAAGTATAGAGCTGTACTAGCAAGGAGGGCTGGTGGGCTGGTACACCCTGTGAGAGCAGAGTGAATGAGGAACCATCCCTGGGGAGGTGAGTTTGGTTGACAAGAATGATGGATGGCCTCCCTGTAAAATCTGCTTCTTCCAATGGCAAGCAGCAGTGTTTCATTCATCCAGGAAGTCCCATGAAGGCTGTTCTCCAATGCTATAATGTGATGTAGAGAATTCCCAGATTCCTGACAGCTGTGATAGAAAAGTTCCAGCCACGCTGGAAAAGCTTCTGGTAATCGTCGGTTGTGGTCTGCATGTTCAGGGTCCAAGGACCAGCTTCCCTGTAGCCCTTTACATAGGGAAGCCTGAAAAATACTTCTCTTTCATTCTCTTTTTCTGGGCTTATTTAAGATTCAGGCTCAATCCCTCTCAAGACAGGGTAGTAGCAGAACTAGAACTGCCTTTTAAAATCCCTTTTTTATCTGTTCCCCTCCCCTGTTCAACAAATCCCCAGTCTTGTCTGATTAATTGAAAACTGCCTAGTCCATTAGGAATTAATCAAAAGAGCTCTTTCCTTTTTCTACTGAGGTTCTCATCTAATTGGAAGGTTTGCTATTTTTTTGTTTCAAAAGCTCCCATTAGAAAATATTCTTTCTTATCCTTGGACAGTCCCCACAAAGAGTGAGGATCTGTTTTTCAGGATTAGATTTCCAAAACCATTTGAAAAAGCACTAGTTGAGAAATTTTCAATAAAGCACAACAGATACAATATAAGACAAACCCAGATAGGGATGAGGAAGGATCACAGAAGTCACAATTTTCCTCTGATAGAGGTAGTTTTATTCTCTAGGTTCAACCTAAAGACAACAGCTTCTTATTGGCCTTCTGACCCCCAAAAGTCAAGAAAAACTCACTGTTTTTTACATACTTCAATGATACCAAGTTATAGGCTTTCTAAGCCCAGGAGGTAAGTGGTGTCTGCAGGCATATATTACTACAAATCCATCCGCACTCTCCTGAGCCAGTACCTGTTGTGGCCATCTTTTGATCTCAGTGGCAGATGAATGAGGCAGGGCACTCATAGGGTGTGAAAAGAGCTCTAGGTTATTATGCTGGCCATCCTTGTTGATATACATTTTTGCAAGCATGATCAGCACCTGGACAGTAGACAATC
This sequence comes from Sarcophilus harrisii, assembly GCF_902635505.1. Taxonomy (NCBI): domain Eukaryota; kingdom Metazoa; phylum Chordata; class Mammalia; order Dasyuromorphia; family Dasyuridae; genus Sarcophilus; species Sarcophilus harrisii. The sequence continues at coordinate 422,811,061 of NC_045427.1, read as the reverse complement.
CCCAATCACCATTCAGAAAAGCAGCTTGTGGGCATTGGGTATGCATGGTATCCACCAACAAGAGGTGGATCCTTATGCAGCAATTCAGCAACTTGATGTAGCAACTTGATGAGAGGCCCTGTTCAGGCATCCCTGTTCATATAGCCACTGGCTGTGACCTGTTATGAGCCAAAACTGTACTTGAAACAAGGAGTTTTACAAGGTGCTAAATCAGTAGAATTGATAAGACACTGGTTATCTAGTTTAGCATGGTGCTTAATAGTTCTCTAGTTCAGTACATGTACTTAGTACTTAATGTAGTTCCACAAGATTCACACCTATGATAATGTAATTATAAGAGCGCATATAAGCTCAGACAAACTCAGCCAGACAGATTCAGTCCATCTCACACTGCCTTAGTGGCAGGCTCTCCTCCTTCACTTCTCCACTGAATCCAAGACTCGGAAGGCCTCCAAGAAAGCTATCCGGGGCCCCAGGCAAGGAGATAAGACTTTGAAGGAGATAAAGAATTTGGACTTTAACACCTGGCTATTCTTGTGATGATTACTTTGCAGAAATGAAGACTGGTCCAAGACCTTCAGAAAATCAACCAGAACATTACAGTGAACCTCCAGCTCAACACTTATTCCCACAATCACAAATCACTGCTCTCTGCTCAACAAGGGCATTTCTACAACATGGCAGAAAATTTACTGTGCACCAAAGGTTGAGGTGGCCTCGGTACTCCCTCTCAGCCAGGTCCCAGAACTCAGCAGGCACCTAGCCCAGTGTACAAGGCTTGCCCTCTTCTGTGTAGGGAAGGTTTAAAATAACTGTGGAACATCTGCAGAGCCTCCAGGCTCAAGTCTCTTTGGACAACGGAGCTGAGTCCTCTGATGACCCCACAGAGAAACAGAAAGCCGAGTTGTTCTAAAAGAAACAGGTCAAAGCTAGTGGCAGAGGTAGGCCTCAGTGACCAAGCTAATGGGGCTAGCCCACTAATCATCGGACTTCATTGCAAGCTGGCCCCCGGCCCCCAGCATTTTCTACTTATCAATACAGATATTTCTAGGAAAACAAAAGGGTGATATAAAGACAGAAATAAGATGAATTCAACAGGCAACAGAAACACAGTGAATATAATCACATTTCCATCTTCATGTTATCCTTAGCCCAGAGGATGCATGCAAAGTTTGCATGCATGATGCTTGCCAGTGTGAAGATTACAGTGAACTAGCAGCCAACTTGACCTTACTTCTCCAGGAGCAAGTCCAGCTGTTCCTCCAAGAAGCTGAGTTGTTCTTTTTTTGTTATTGTTCTGCTGTTTGAGTTTATCCCACACAGCCTGAAGATTGTTCTTGAGGATCAGATGTTCCCCTTTGAAGATATGGTCCTCCTGGCATTTTGCTCTCTTCAAAGTCTCCTGGTACTTTCCCTTCATCACATCAATCTGCCTTCTGGAGTCCTATAACAAGGTGATTTTTTTTTCTCATCTTCTTGGTGCTGTTCATCAAATTCATCAAGTGTGCTTTTTGATGGTCTCTCCAGGTCTTCCTTGGTATCAGTGATATTTATATCTTCATCATCATGGTGATCATCAGAATAAGATGAGTTTTGAGAGAGATTTAAATACATCATCATCATTACTGCTGCTGATGTATTTAAATCTCTCTCGATGCTCATCATATTCTGATGAGCTATGTCCCTGCTTATGGCTGTTCATTCTTGAAGAAATGTCCAGGTCGGTCAGGGAACCATGGATATCACTGTCCTTTGTTTCATCTTGAGCAATGACCTCCCGTCTAGTACTGACTGCTTCAGTATCTGTACTCAGCATCAGAACTCTCTTGATTTCCTTTTCCACATCTGGAAATTCAATGTACTGGGCTTTCTTCTTGGCTGTTTTCCAGACCCTTCTCTTTCTGACATTCTTCAGTGTTGGATGTTCAGAGTTGATGTCATGGTTCCAGATAAATTTCTTCTCTTTGTCTTTATTTTTTTTTTTATTTAGTTTTGGATCATTACTGGCAACTAGTTCTTCCAAAGGTAGATAAAGATCACCATCCAAAATACTCATAAGCATCTAGCAAATATCTGCAGTCTTGTAAAAGATTTTCTTATCAATAGTTTTTAAACTTCCAATAATACAGGACAGGTCAACCAGCTTAGAATGGGATACAATCCACACGCTCAGTTCCATGACATCCATTAGCATGTAATTTGATGGTTAATTTGTCTTTCAAGATGACATTTGCAGACTGTATTGCCTTATTCCAGAGGTAGACACAATATAAATTAGCTCTTTAAGGTCATGGGGAGAATCTTCTTTGTTCTTGCTCATCTTTTGTTCTGGAGTAGCTTGGCTTTCATAAACAACTTCCTGGAAGCCAGAGACTATAAGTTCTTCAGTTTAAAGGACTTCTCAAGGATGAAGAAAACAATGTCTATATCTTTGACTATCCCAAATTCAGGAAGATCAGCATGATCTTCCGATGATGATCATGATGATGATCCTGACCAATACATTGAGCAGCATGACCTATGAGTGATGACAACTTGACAACCATCTTTAGCATGTCTTGAAAAGAAAATATTTTATTGTAACTTATTTGATCTGCACTATCTTGAAATTGACTATTCAATGTATTTATACATCCCATTTCAGGTTTTTTTGACAGTTGCCATTATTTTGACAATTTTTAAATGAATTCAATTATATATTAGGAGTCATCATTGTAAAAAAAAAAAAATCATTCTATTAGTAATTCCCTAGCAAAATCTCATCTTCCTGGGAGAGGGATGATAGTTAAAAGGAAATAGCTAAAAAAGAAAACAGCTAGAGTGATAATTTTTAGTTGGTTTTAATAAAATTATAAAAAGATTAGGTATTTATATATGCCAAATATAAAATTTGGGTTGAGATGTTGTTTTTAATTTTTCACATACTTGAATTGTCAACCTAAAATATAAATTCTCTGGTCTAGTGATTGATGTTCATATTAGTACTATTAAGGTAAGAGCTGGCTATCACTACCTATTCTGGTTATTGTAATAGCAAACTAGAATTGTACTCTAGTATTATTTTAATTATATCAAGTATTATATTGTATTATTAAGATCTATTTTGTCAGAGATTTTTAACAGAGAAAGGAATCTCTGCAAGAGATCTAAACTGGAAGAGCAGATGATACGCAAGAAGCTACTCTGAAGCCCCTCTCATTCCAGTGTACCCAAAGAGGAGATTTTTTTCAGTGGCCTTGCATCACCATAATGGGACAGCTGTTTGTCAAAATGGCTTGAATCTTTTTCATAAACACAAGATTCTCAAGTGTCATATGTTGGGCAAACAATGCTTATATTACAGTGATTGATCAAATGCGAATCTGAATGTTTTACTAGGAGGTACCTCTCTGTCATGATCCTTGGTTAGTGAGTGTCACCTCAGATATTTATTGTCTATTGAATATATTATGAGTTAATGTTTAATCAAATGGAACATAATTAGTGTGTTATGTTATGCCTACTTCCCTCTTCTCTAATGTCACCTTTGCATCTCAGTAAGGGTATTGCCTCTTTCTGGTTTTGTGTTGCCCATGGAGGACTGCCATCCTAAATACATTTAGATTATTTAATGAGCCAAAAAAGACAAGCATCTATGGGTGGAAAGAGTGGGAAGATATAATAATTCATTTGAATCTCTACTCTATTCCAATCAATATTAATCATTGTGACAATCATATCAAAGTTCTGAATATAAGGCCCCAGAGCTGTGAGGGGTAGATTCTAAATTCACTTGCTTAATTACAGGAAGTTGACTAAAGTCCCTCCACGCTTATTTTTCCTTGTCATTGTGACCAAGTCCAGAGATGACTCAACTACATGAAAAGTCTCCCAAATATTTTTGTACCCCTGAATCAAACACTTGTTGACTGTGCTAGCTCATATCATTTCTTCCTGCCTAAGCTAAAGAGAAACCTGTCCATTTTATGTGGAGATATTCATTGCTTCAGCCAACTTGTGACCCTAATTATTTTGCTTATTTTAATTTATGAGGCATATGGAATCATTCTGCATTTAAAATAATTGTTCTTGAATTTTTGGAATTTAGCCCTATAAAAATAGGGTCCTGGAAGGAGCAGGAATCTCAAATTGTGAAGATCTGAGGTCCACATCATTAGAGGGAAATATGGATCCTTTAATAAAGTACCATTGGCTTAGAGCTCTGCCTCAATCTCATTTATTGTAGGTAGGATCATCTTAATCTCCATATTCACTAAGGGGGAGTGAACCAGTTCTGAGAATTCCTGAATACTCCTTGGCCCGTTGACTGGTATACATTAAGGTGATGGATTGAGCCATGGCATTTAGGAATGACTAATTGCATCATGATTAGTGTACACCTCAATCACATCCTTAGATCCAGCTTTTAAAAGGAATAATCTCACCTATCTGGAGTAGATACAAAAAAATAAATTTGAGAGGCTCAGAAAGATGAGGAAACAGACTCCAGTTTTCTAGAAGGAAGCTTGTACAGCCCATGTTCTTCTAGAAACCAGATTGCAGGAGGTTTGTGGCAAAGAATGGATTTATTTGCACTAAGAAGCCAGCTTGCTAGTGAACGAGATGAGGTGAGATCTTTCAGAACGGTTGTGAAGGTCCAAGTAAGGCTTCATCTATTTCAGAGTTTGAGTAGGCCTGAAGGACTTTGAGCATTGAGTCAAGGGCAAACTTAAATCCCCTTCCTACTATCCTCCCATGACATCATTTTCTCCCTATTTCAGTCAAATATGGGCAACTATGTACTTATTGGTCAAGTTCAGTTTTTTGGGTAGTTCCTGAGTTTGTAATGTAAGATCCTCAGCCAATAAGGATGAGGGTCAGTGGTGGGAGGGGGTATTTGTGTTAGGGATTAAAAGTGTTGACCCTGCCCCCAACAGGGCTTCCTCCCTTCCATTGTCTGCTAGATGGGTGGGATGCCCTTCTATAAACTAGAAGGTATAATAAACTTTGCTTTGCTTCTAGACATCTCTCCAGCTTTTTTTTTTATTAAAATGGTGATTCCCTCACCATTTCTGAACCACACACTAGGAAGTCAGCCTTCTTAGTGGGCAAAGAATCCTGTCAAGCCTATTGCAAAGATGGGTTACACCGAGAAGAAAATATCTTCAGCAGTGTGCAAAATCCTGTTAGGACTTCTGCAAAGATTCAGGGTTCAGATTTGTTTTTTATTAGCCCTCTGAGGCATAGGGCTTCAATTTAAATTTGAATGAGATTTCTTAACTGAGAGTTTGAGCCACTGGGAGAGGCTGGAAGGACTAATCTCCAATTCAATAGAGGGTGGTGATTATGACCCTGGCCAAGAGCTCCGACTGAATGAGGTTACCTAAGGGTGTTGTCTGGGAAAGGTATGCTTTTCCCTGGGGAGAGTTTGAGACCCAGAATCACTAGGATATTTTATTTTACATATTTATATACATTTTTCATACACATACACACACTCCCCCCATTCTAAGAGGTCTTAGGCTTCACCAGACATTGGAGAGGGTAGACCTCCTCCATTTAAGGAGGATGCCCAGAGCAGTCACCTTATCATTTCCCACCCGGCTGCTTCCTAGAACTTTATCATGGTTTCCATACAAGATTACATCAACTCTGAAATTCACACCTCAGAAGCCCCAGCCCCGAGGGCACCTTTAAATGGAGAGTGGACATTTAAGGAAGGCACTCTGAACAGCCATCTTATTTCCTGTTCACTTACTACACAAGACTTCATCCTGCCACCAGAACCTGTATCAAGTCTTGGGAAGGGGGAAGGAAAGGAAGGGAAGGAGAAAAATCTGGAACACAAAGTCTTTTAAAAAATTAAGTTCTATCTTTTAGAAAACCCATCTTTTAATGTAAGAATGTAAGATCCTTGGGGGTTCGGGACAAAGAGAGACCTACCCAAATTGACTACTCAGAGATTACTACTCATAGAAAGCAGAATTATTTATTAGAATCTTGAGAAGCGGACCCCATCCTGGTCTGTGAGCCAAATTTCACAGCAGAATAGGGCCACTCTTGAAAAGTGTTTATACATTTCAGACCCTGTATAGGGTGGGATTGGTCACTTAAGCTCTATTCCCCAATTTGGTCAGTGGAATGCAGTAGAATAGGTAGCTTCCTTCTTTGGACAATGGAATCAATGTAGTCCAGGCCTTATCTAAAAACCAAGGCCTGTAAGGGTTTGATTAATTTCTCTGATCACTACGTGCTTGATCTGTAAGTTCTTCACTTTTTTTCCCCACACAGGGGTAGTGGGACTGGCTATGTAATGATGGGGGGGGAAGATTCATATTGTGTGACTTCTGTAACATCCAATTAATGGAGAATCAGGGGAGTGCCTAGTGCTTCCCAATAAGAAATAAACTACAGCCTTTAGAGTTTCAAAGATGTGGTTACTAAGGTCGATACCCATTCTTGCAAGAATGTAAAATCCATCTTTCCTGCAAGAAAAAGAAAATCCATCTTTTCATGCTATTTCCAGCTCATCCTAACCTAAGCGCCTAGTGAGTGCTGAGATGTTTTTTCTATGTATATAATTTGGTAATTTCTGTGCATTTTAGTCAATTTAAATTGTTGTAGAGGACGACCCTTTCCTGTTATTTCTTGCAGTGCCTTTTACATACATCACATCTTTTTAAGTTACAAGGAACTTTCACAGAGATCAAGAGTTGTTGGCATAGGGTGCACAAGTGGTATTAGAATCGGGGCTTTTGTGCCCTTTTGTTATCTATAATATGTAGCTGCCTTATTTGTTCTCAGTATTTTTGGATGACTTCTAGACTCGAGAAAAAGGTATTAGGGATACTTAGGAGGAAAAAAGAAAACTAAGTTTGCATGTATTTGGAAGCATATATAAAGAAAACATATGTATATATATTTTTATAAAGACAATGAGGAAAAGAAATATATAGAAATGTCTAGCAGGAGATCTCAGGGTCAAACATCATTTTTTCTTCATAATTACAAATTTTTTTCTTAAACGGTTGTATCGCTTCCCAGCTCAAACACGCACACGTGTGTCTATCTTTATACAGCCCCTCCATATCCTGATCATAGCCCAGACGTGTGTGCGGTTTGCTGAACTGAAATCCCCACACCCAATCCTGCGCCTAATAGCGTCCCTCCGCCACCAGGGGGCGATGTGCAGACTGGAGGTTCGATTGAGCGGTGGACCATAGAAAGGCAGCTTCTGCTTCCGCTTCGAAGTTTTCCGCTTCCTTCACCTTTCCCGTTTAACGCTTCGTAGACCCCGTGTTTAAAGCTTGTTCCTGCGGCTGCTGGATCCCAACGTGAGGAGGTAAAGCGCCCTCGGGAGCTTCTTCCCAACCGCCGTTTCAGCTTAGTTTTTGTGACGAGAACATTGCCCCCTCTCGGCTCCATCAGCTTAACCCTGACCCAGGCGCAGGCGCAAAGCGGTTCCTCTCCTTTTTTTCTAGGTTGGGTGGGTTCCAGGCTCTGACGCAGGCGCAGAGAGGCCCCAATTCGCGAGACAAAAGGGTGACGCCAGGAGCCGTCGAGATGGCGGCTGAGCCGGGCAGTGCGGGTCCGTCTAGCCCAGCTCCCCCGGAGAAAGAAGTGACTTCGCTGGTGAAACCGGAGGAGCCTGGCTCTAGCCGGGACTCCGCAGAATCTATGGCCTCACTTCCTGGCCCTGCAGCCCCCGCCGCCTCTCCCCCGTCCCCGATCCAGTTTCCTGCCGCCCTCGAGGCCTCGCCCCCAGCTCCCGGCGCTCTGGGGTCCCGGCCCTGTCCGGAGACGTTCCGCCAGCGCTTCCGGCAGTTCCGCTACCACGAGGCGGCGGGGCCGCGAGAGGCCTTTCGCCAACTCCGCGAACTCTCCCGCCAGTGGCTGCGGCCCGAGGTCCGTACCAAGGAGCAGATCGTGGAGATGCTGGTGCAGGAGCAGCTCATGGCCATCCTGCCCGAGGAGGCCCGGGCCCGTCGGCGAGGACGCCGTGGCGATGTCCGCATTACGGGTTGAGCGAGGGAGCCGAGGCCCCGCCGGCTTGCGAGCTTGGAGTGGCCTCGGCCCGCCGATCCCGCCGAGAGGAGGAGGAAGAGGAGAAGGCGGTGATGGTGTCCCCGGGGCCGCCTTGGGTCTCCTTGTACCGACCTGCGTCCTTGAAGCATTTCCCCTCATCCAGGGGGCCGCCGAGCTCTCGTTGTCTTGTCTGTCCGCACCGGCCATCGTATTAATGAAACCTGATGTTGGCAGTCGTGACCTGTTGTGACTCCTTGCTTCGCCTCTTGGTTTTCTACCCTGGGTAGCCTCCATACCCTTTTCTAACTGGGGGGAGGGTGTCCAAGGTGGAGACCACCGTGTACTCCATTCTTGAGCGGGTCATTGTAATTAACTGCTCGGTTCCTGTCTTGTGAAAGTAGTTATCTATTGCTATGCTGAAGCACCTAGTGTACAGAGACCTGATCAGTGTCCTATGTCTGTTAGTGTTGTTTTTTTTCCGTGAAAGGTCAGAGGACCTGCAAAGGACCATTACAGATTCTGTCTAGCTCCCTTATTTCATAGTTAAAAGCTTTTTGTTGTAACAAATTGTTGTGGAGGACCCTTTCATGTTATTTTCAGTAGTGCCTTTTACATGCATCATATCTTTTTATGTAACCAGGCTCGGGGAGAGTTGGCATAAGGTACACAATTGGTATTAGAATCGGGGCTTTTGTGCAGTTTGAGAATGTTTTTGTATTGACTGTGTGGTAATTTCCAAATCCATTAAGTTGTTTAGCAAGAAATTTTTGCCGAAATGAGTTTGATAACTGAAGCGGTTGTTGGTACTACTTACTGAGCCAAATGTTGTGGATTTTCTGTTCATTACAACTCCCTATTAGCAAGTGTCAAAACCACTTTTTAGTTCTGTCCTTCACATTGCCAACAATCTTCAGTACAATCAACAACAAATGTGCATGTACTTATGCCCCAGACCAACGTACCTAGAGTAGAATTCCTAGGGAGTTGTGTCCCAGAGCTGGTGGATCCCCTGTCCCACTCCCTAGGATTGGCAACTTTAGTGAACTTTTTATGACATTTATTTCAGTGACAGGGATCAGTAGTGGGCCCTCCTGAGGCTGTTTGTTGTGTCTAGCTGGTGCCTTTTTTTTCCTAGTTATTCTGTAATGTCTGAATCATTCACACACAACTAGTTTAGAGCTAATAGCTATTTTTTTGTTTTAGTTTTGAGAAAGAGGCTATAATGTTTGGCAAATGTCACAGCTGAAAATATCTGGATCTGGTGAATGTAACCATAGCCAGTTTGGTGCTTCTGCAGACATTGTATTTCCTCATCAGGTGGTCCTGGCATTTTAACCCTTTTAAAAAAGCATTAAATTATTAATTACAAAAGGATTCTTGTCCTTCTTTGTGATTCAAACTGAACTGCATTCTTAAGTTGTAAGGTAACTTGTCTTCACAGCAGCCCATCTCCTACTTTGGTATGACATATTTTGGAAGATCCATGATTTCATTGGTTTTATGCAAAACTTGTTTTACAGAAAATGTCAGCAGTTAGCTATAGTTTTATTGAGGGATTTATGTGGTGGGATGTAAACAAATAAGTACCAATAAATAAAACAACAAAAACCTATTTATTTTTTCCAAACACAGAATAAAGAGGTTTGCATGTTTTGTAAATATTGCTCCAAAGCAAAACTTCTATTTACAATGCCCTCCATTCTAATAGTGCGTAAACAAACAGTTACATCTCCACAGTGCAATGTTGGCTCATCTCATCAAGGTTCAACCTTGCATTCACCCATCACTGATGTAAAGAAACAAAATTTAGTCAAACCAGAACTGCTTCTGCCAAGACAATTTTAGTAGGATAGTTTTCATCCAGAGAGACAAAATTCAAATTTAGATAATTAGACATTTTTTAAGGGTAACAGCAGTAATTGTTTCCAATACTTCAACTTTAGATAACTAAACTTGGTCCAGCATTCAGGGATAGAGGCCCTTTTTATCCCTGTACCATCTTCTGTATCACATATTAGAACAGAAACTCTTCCAAAGGAAACTTGAAAAGGAGCATACTGAATCTTTAATTGAGTAAATTCCTCAGACCTTGACTTTGCTGCCTTTTCTCAGGAAGACCTTTCTATTTGACAAATCAAATTAAATGAAATATAATTTTATTTCCTCTTAAAATTACTCAGCATAATGAAACAAAAATGGCCACTTGGCAGAATTCAACAAGAATTTTTCATTTCTGTTCTCAGCTCTGTAAAAAAATTTAACCCGTTTCAACCCAATTAACTACCATTTTAAATGTTAACTTACTAATGAGGCCTACATGTTACTCACATTTGGTATTCAGATGGAACTTTGCAAAAGGAATCTGAAAACAGTTGTTCATTATTTCCTTTCAGTTGTCTTGGTTGTAAAACAGCTTTCCAGTAATTTTCTAATTTAAATATTACTATATTAAGCATTTCTTCATACAGCAGCATTAGTGATGGGAAAAACTTTTTAAAAGCAGAGTCATATGAGCTTTATCCCAATTATCACAGCTAGTGATATTCTCTGCTGTACAGCTACCATACTTATCATACTGTGAATTAGGAAATATCCTTCCTCTAAGGCCCTCCTTTCCAATGTTAAAGCAATTTGGACCTTTCCCAAAAACTTAAATTCAAAGATTCATTGTCAATTTTACCATTCCTATTAAGATGTTGGCTATTTCAAGTTTACATAGTAAATATTTGCAGCATATAATATTACAGTTTCATAAACCATTAATTAACTCTCAAATGCTAATGGACAAGTGTGCTTTGATGTTTAAGTGGCATAATCATGAGCAAAACTAATGGTGGAAAAAAAATCTAAAAGCACAAGGAAGATTCCCCTGCACTGCACCATAGGGAACACAATGAGATTATACAAGGACTGTTATTAATGGTTGTAAAGGTAACACAAACACATTATTCTTAAAGGTACTAAATGACATTGTACCTGAAATTTAGGCATCATAATTTTTGATCTCACAAAATAAGACATACCTGGAAATTAAAATGTTGCAGCATACATACATACATACACACACATACGTGTGTGTGTATGTAAAGGTGGGGGAGAGTTGTGGGGTGTCTGAAAACAGTAAAAGTGAATCTCCGGGGAGGCTTATAGTGATACATAGGGTCCAAGTCCTTATAGTTTATAAAATAAACTTGACTCCCCAAAGGACATTCTATTTTTGTAACGAATCTTTACAGTAAGTTTATAACTTTGAAAAAAATTCTACATTTCAAAATTCAGGAGCTATCAAATATTAACAAGGTGGGTAGAAAATACTGCCCTGGGTTATACACCGCGCTACAGTTTGAAATACCTAACATAGGTCACATGCAGTGAGACCCCCCAGCTCCCCCCAAGGAGCCTGTTAGCTATAATGCAAGCAAAAACCCAGGTACATCCTGGGATTGGGAACAAAACAATCTCATACTAAGTTGATTTTCCCGAGTACCATATATTAAGTCATTCATGCTAGAGACATGATGAACTAAAATAATCATTTACTAGGGGGTAAATATAGCCCAAATGGTCATTTATTGTAACAATATAGAGTACTTGGTACAGGCTTTGGGCCTATACTATTTAACCTCCATATAATTGTTAAGTCATAAAAAGGACATTCTCACAAAGTTCAAAATTACAACTCTCACTAATTAAAATATGTGAGAGAAACCAAACCAGGAAGGCTATTATGATCCAATCTGAAATACAAATCAATTAAATAAATTGCAGAATGGGATTCACACCATTTTCAAATAAACATTTTGGCTCTTAATTCCTTTATCAGTGGCACGATTTAAAGTGAAGTTTGTGCAAAAAAAAAAAAAAAAAGAAAAAGAAAAATTATTTTCATTCAACAATTTATGTGTAAGGAGGGAATCCTAACATTTCTTCTTTGCCTTCCTGCTCTTGAAGCCTGTGTAGACCTGGAGCACCCTATTCTCTGCAGCCTTGATGTGAATACGGTGCCTACCCTGTGTCCATCACAGTTTGCCTGGATCCCAGAAGTCAATCTATGTTCTGTGTATTCAATATGCAAGTTTTGTTTAAATATACAAAAAGCCTCCTACAGACTTCCTGGTGATGGTGAATGAGCAGTCCTCAGGGTCAGTTTCATGTGGAACAACAAAGCGCAATCTGTTGCACCTTTCCCAAGTCTGTCAGGAGTTGCTTTATGCAGTGCTTGAGCTGAGGGAGTCTGGCTAATGGTTCTGGTGGCTCCAGTTCTCCTGTGTAATCCAACCAACTCTCCAGAACTGTGCCCAAAAGACAAAGAGATACACCCAAGTCAACCATCAGCATTTAAGAATATTAAAATGTTTCTTAGAACTTTGTACAACTTGGCACATTCCTATCAGGAATAAGAAGGGAATTACTGAAATCAAGCATTTATTAAACACCTGGCAGTATGGGTCACCAAATTCTTAATTGGCTGTCTAGGTCCCTTGAAAGCATTCAAGCAAGAACCCCAATTCGAACAATGCCACCTACAACTTTTGGTTTTATGCTCCATTAATAAGCTAATTCAACCACGCCTATCTCCCCCCATAGTATATTCATTGTACAAAGACATTTAAACTTTCACTGAACTGTGCTCATTCCCACTTTTATTTGATCTTGATGTTCTTGTTTGGAATTCTCTTTGCCCAATCAATTCAATTTCTACTTATCTGGCTCAAGTTCTACCATTCAATGAAGACCTCCAGCTATCAAAAACAGAGCAATCAACCCACTGAACTCCTCTTAGCACACTCTAATTATAACTCACAAAGATCCTAACATAAAGATAGGGTCTAATCATTCATTCAAAAGGGTTTTTTTGACCCAAGATCCATAGTCACTACCAAATTCCCAAGTTTCCTTTGTAATCCTTTATTTTTTATTATATGAATTTTAAAACATTATTTTGAGGAGTATGTAACCAATGAACATATCAATCCCCTTTCTCAAATGAAGGTGGACTATCACATATGCAGAGAGAGAATGTATTGTGTATGTGGAAAAAGAGAACCTCCCAAAGGGATCCACAACACAAAAAAGGTAGAAAACCCATGACTGATTATAGTCCATTCCTTATTTTAAAGCACCAAAATAGGCATAAGAGGTTAAGTAACTTAACAAGGGGAAGATCCAGATTCAAACCTAGAACTTTTCATTTCAAATTAGCAAGTACTGCTACTGCTTTAAATCCAGTACCTTTCCAATGTCATTCCTATTACAGTGTCATACTGCTCCCATTTGTATCCTTTGACTTATGGAGCCTTTTGTTACTGTCTTTTGTGTGGCTATACTGGACTGTAAAGCTCCTTGAGAGTAGGGAATTATACTTTTAGTTTTTCCCAGATGTTCCAGAGAGTTGACTCAGTTCAGTTGTATGATTTGAACTGATGAATAAGCCTCATTAATACTTTAAAATGAGCAAATCTGCCTTATATCCTGCAGGCCAGGGAAGGAAGATTCATTTCATACCTCCTCTGCTATTCCCCAGAATTGGCTGCACTTAAAAAGTAAATCAAAGCTTGAAGGCAAAGGAGGACTGAAGAACATCATATTCAATCAAATAGGTATTATTGGGCACACATAAAAGCATACCAGATGCTCAAAGAGACCAAAAAAATGGAGTCAGCAGTCATTGCCCTTGTGAGCTCTTAGTCTGGTAGGGGAATAACACAAAAATTAAAAACACAAATACATACAAGAATAATAAAATAGTACAGAGTGATAAAAATGAGACCTAGGGAAGAAAATCACATAATCTACTTCCTCTCACATAGCTCAAAAGAAAGGTTATTTTGGTGGGGTCAACACAAAACTTTCTCAGCATGAAACAAATTAGGATACAGGAAACCAGCAAAAAATGTTCCTCTCTTTGGAGGGCTACAACCTGCACAGGGTCTGATGTGTACCTACTACAGCTTTTGCAGGGAAATGGGAATGTCATCTGTGGACTGTAAGTTTATGCTTCATAATGTGTTCATCTTTCTACTCATTTCTTTTCCATTTCCTTGCTGGGTTCCGGGGTCTAACTTCTTTTTTCTGTGATTATTCAAGTGCATCAAACTGATCAATAAAAGTGATCTTCAGAGAGCATATAATTGGCCTCTAATTATACTTTTGATCTGGAATGCCAAATAACAGTACTGACTTAGAACATTCAGATCATATCCCAGGATATAGCTATACATCAATTTCAAATCCTTTTAAAAAATATGCATTATCAAGGAGCTTCAAACACCAAAAAATACTGTACCTTAAAAAACAAGCCTTTGGAATCTTTTTCTTTGACTCTCTCCTACAGCTCCCAAAAGAAAATCCAACTCATTCATCACTTTCCAATTCTAATACATAATCCCAGTCCTGACCCTCCTTATCTTAACTCTTAAATCAAAAACAGCCTTCTATTTTTCAATCTCCTAAATGGGATCCCATTAGTCTTCCTAACTACTACTTTCATTATGTTACTGCCTTGCTTAAAATCCTACATTGTCTTTCAGTAGCTGGTCCCCAGTTTAGCTTTCAAGGTACTTCATAAAACATAAAAACATCTCTTGAGCTAAGCTTTCATGAAGTAATTTTCTGAGTTCTCAAGCAAAATACTGCACAATCATAACTTCATTTTACTCCTTTCTTTCTACACACCACAATGCTGCTTGAGCAGTGGTCATGTCCACTTTTCTCAATGATTCCCAATTTATTTGTCTCTCTCCATTCCTGTCTGTTGAGATTTTCTATCAAGGTCATTCCTGCTTAAGGTGAAGATAATGTGAAGAACTTACAGGAATATGTGAATTCTTTTTCTGTATTTTTTTCATTATTTCTGTGTTTCCCCTATGACCTGTATAATATGTGCAGGCCCATATTTATTGAGCCCTGGCCAGCTATAAACATATTTACTTAATCTGAGCTGATGACATTTATCAGTATTTGACATTTATAGCTATTTAGTCCTAGTCTCTTAGCTGGCCCACTGTCTGCTTAATTATCTGAAGCCTGAAGGCGTGATTTCGGGGAAACAGAAAACTTCCATTCTAATCTCTCTGGATACCAATTAGATGCCTCTCCCTCCCCTTCTCAATGCTCTCTTACTTGTGATGTAATCTTGTTGGAATCCTTACAAAGTGCTAATTTAACATGATACTTAGCAAATCCTCTAGCTCACTAATATATTTAAGTACTCATTGGAGTTCACGCATTTGGGAGATTTCAAGGTTTAGTATGAGTTATCCAAATTCACACCTCCCTTAATCCCTCTCTCAGAGGGGAGGCATCAACCTTTGGGAGATCATATATAAGAAGCTGACAGAGGCTCAATCAGCTGAAAAGATTGAGAGGGGAGCATCAAGTCAGTTCAGAGAGAAGCCCTCTCTCGGAGGCAAGAGAGATTCATTCCATCTTCCACCTTTGTGCTAGCTGGAGGCTGAAGAAAGCAGAGGCAAAGGACAACTGCAAGAGCTCTTGGAACCAAGCAGAAAGATCTCTAAGAAAAACTAACCGGGGTATACTGGAGACAATAAAAGATCAGAACTTTTAGCACTTGGCTGCATTTGGGTGATTATTACTTTTAACTGAAACTAAGGCTGCCTCCAGAAAACCTCCCCAAGAAACCTCCTCTCCCAGAGAGAACCATTATATTTTAAAGAAGAAAAACACCACAGTAATCTCTTGTATAAAAGCTATGTATCTTTACTACTTTTTTAGCCCTCCTACCATGAGCTTTCTCTTTCCCTTATCTCATGAGGGGATGGCTCATCCTCCGGAGGTTTAATAAGCAACCTTTCTGCTTTCTACTGAATGATCTCTGAGTAGTCATTTTGGGTAAGGGTCTTCTACATCCCACACACTGCCCCATATCCATTAACTGAAAGCCACCATTTAATTTAAAATCCAGCTCAAGAATAATCTCCAAAAGACTTTCTTTAACTCCAAATTAGTTAACCACCTAATGAATGAATGAATGAACATTGGCACTACCTCACTATTTACAGAACTGATTTGCTAGAACATAATTTAAAACCTTAAAAATTCCATGTTCCCAACTCAGCATGATAGATAAAGTATCTACTATGTTCCTGTTCTTTCCTCTAAACAAATATACATATGTAGGAGCCACAGGCTCTCTTATCTGTTTCTTCCACACTGGGGAATTTTGAGTTCTATTTCCAATTCCTCAGATTTATAGGAACCATGCCATATTCTCAGGAAGTCTTTTCATTCATTTAGTACTTCAGGTATTGATGTTTCTTTTGTGGGTTGTTAGACACAGAGAAAACACTTAAAACATGTTGAGTGAGTTTTTTAGACAGGGGAAGGAGGCACCATGAACTGAAAACAAAACTTGAATTCCCCAGCATGAAATGAAGAGAGAAAAACCTATGGCGCCTACATTGTTTGTTTAAGAAAAGAAGGCCCCAAAGCACAAAGATCTGAAAACAAGATCAAAGCCCTCCCTATGTTCCAAGGATCTCTATAAACAAGAGAAATTTACCATCCAGTTCCTTCTCGATGGAATCCATCCTGTGTGTGACTTCATCCTGCAGAGATTCCACATGTGTGAGCAGATTAAACTGCCACTGGAGTTGAGCATTCACCACTCCCTCCCTGTCTTTTTCCAACAGCTTCAGTGTGGGGGCTTCTTCTGAGAGAGCCTTTTTAGAAGAACACTCCCTCACCTAAAGAGTGACAACACTGTGTTACTTACTGCATGGCTCATTCTTAAACCTGATCTTTCCCCTTCTCTCCCTCCCCAAATACTTGTTCCAAAACTAGGAAAAGTACTCATGGTTTGAATTCTATGAATAAATACTGGCACAGTTATTGGTTCTCTTGTAAAAGCTCTCCTTCCTAAGGCAAAAAGAAAACCTGGTTCTCTTTTGTGACAGTTCAGTCACCTCAAACTGGCCACTGTGACTTTAGCCCAGGGCTAAGGAGGTGGAGAGAGTATACAAAAGTGATCTGTCTTAACTCTGGGCCTTAGAGAGATGCTTTTTATTCCCTCTGTGATCCTTGAAGCTTTTTAGGAAAAGAAAAGGAGAGATTGCTTTTGTTGTTGCTTAAAGTCAACAAAAGATCTTTTTGCAATCACAGATTTCTAGAACTCCAAGTGTCTTCTGAGTTTGTCTAATCCAATGCCCAAAGTATAAACTTTCTTTTAACAGGACTCTTAATGAATCTTGGATAAGACAATTACTTGAAGGAATCCTTGAAAAATGTGCACCTTACATAATGAACAACCTTAAATCTACCATGGATGTTGTCCTGTATTTGGTTTAATAAATACTATTTTTTTGAATCAACATTTATTGAATATGCTTGATGGTAAGGGGAAAGAAAAATTAATATAACTTGGTACCTACCATCAGGGTTTATACCATATAGAAAGCATGAAGCTGTATGGGTATGTAAAGTCCAAAAGTTGGACTTTAATAATGCTAATATGAAATTCTTGGTTCTTTGTTAGGAACCCACTCTTTATATGTATAGCAGTGTCTTGTTGTGGACATTTTCACACTCTAAAAGTTGAAATTCAAAGTAACAAGCTTGGTCAGGATTAAGGACCCAAAGGCAAATGGGGTGAAGGGCTTAGTGATTATCTATCCTAGTAAATGATTAGATAGTTATTAATGGGATGCTACCACAATCATGTGAACTCACTGCCACACCCCATATTTATCCCAAGGTAGAATCACCAGCACCATTACTCTCCTCACTCCTCACTTGGGGATGGTTGTGCCTATGTATAGCTTCCATATGGAAGAAGGAAACAGGGTAGAGAGCTACAGCGGAATTTCCCCTGGCCTCAAGATAGGAGATGTAAAATCTAGTTACAAACTAGTTGTGTGGTCCTAGACATGCCCTTCCCATCCCTAAAATTCAGGATGTTCATCTGTACAATGAAAGGAGCTCAACTAGATACTCAAAAGTCTCTTCTGGTTCTCATATTCTATATGACTATATGTTACTCACATGTACTGGCCCTGCACACAACCGAAACACCAGCAAACACAAAAATCAAGCAAATTCAACAATATATTTAGGTCTGAGAAAATTTGGTAACAAAGTAGGTTATTTCATATGTCACAAACATTATATATGCTGAGGAGAGTCAAGAGATACCAACATACCTTTGAGTAAGTATGTCTCAATTCATTCTGAATTTTGATTTTTTCTTGATCTAATTCCCACCCAAATCTTTCTGATAACACATCATCCCCATTTTCCCGGATGGGGTTAACATCATCATCCATAGTTGATCCTCTGGTCTCTACTACCAGCTTCTGTTCTACAGCAGGATAATAGGCCCGGGGTTTCTGATAGCAGTGTTCACTGGTGATATAAGATTCTTCCATGGAAGGAAAGGGCAGTGTTTTTTCTACTGTTCCACTGAAAGTTCTATAACTCGGTATCTCCTCCTTTGTCTTATCTTCAATGTGAAGGATGTGTTTGGGGTGAGACTTCTCATCCCTGGAGTGCTGCTTCCAGGGCTGACACCACAGCTGTAAATCAGGGTGCTCTTTGCTCCTGAGAGGAAAATAACCCAGAAAAGTTTTCTAGAGTAACTCAAGAGGATCCCTTATCTTGAAGACTACACACATACACGCTTGGGAGAAGAGCCTACATGTGACTTGATCGGTAAAGTACAGGGGAATCAGTCCAAAAAGAGAAACTTTTGAAACAAATTCACCTAACAAAATTTTCTGTTATTTCATTACATATGACACTTGTGAGCTGTCCAAGAAAAGACAAGTTAATCAGCAAGATGTGATTACATGTCACACTTCTATATATTTCCTCACATCTAAAGCTCTAAAGAGTAATAACAAAATAGAAACATCAGTATCAAGCAAATAACTCATTATCATCCAAATATTCAAATTACAAGTATTCTGCCATTTCACAGAAAAAAAAATTTTATATGACCATTCTAAGGTTTGCAAAACACTTTATAAAATATCTCATTTTAACCTCTCAACTACCTAGGAGATAGGTACTATTATTATCCCCATTATACAAAGGAGGAAACTGAGACAGACTGAGGTTGAGCAACTTTCCCAAGATCACATAGCTACTAAGATTCTGAGACCAGATTTATTTTAAATCTTCCTGACTTCAAGCACAGATGGTTGGGAAAAAGTATGCTAGCTTCTAGAGTCTAAAATTAAGTAAAACTTTTAAAAAATATTAATCATAATATATCAATAAGCAATATCTCACTTAAATTATTATTTAGAATTGGGTTTTATATTACAAATTGGGATGGGGGGTTAATTTCACTGAATATGAAACCTTCCCAGTCAGAAGGGATCACTGTCGTAGGAAACATCTAACTGTGCTTAGTTGACAATTTTACCTATCCTATAACTACAACAACCCAACAACTGCAACTATAGTCCAGAGTCACAATTTACCCCTCTTTGACCATTCCATTTCTAAAATCAGAGATTAGGAGGGAAAATGTTCTTCTTCCTATAGCCATTTCTTCTTTTTCTGTAATATTGTTCACTTCCAGCACATGCCCACTCAAATGTTTTCAAAAAGTCACTTTACACTTACTGTAAAATTCTCATCTTTAGCTGTAGTCCATGTAGAACTTCTATCACCTTCTGCACATCACCAAGAAGCTGGTGAGTAGCAACTATTTTCTTGGCATTCTGATGGGAGTAATTATCTTCTAAAAATGCCAAACCATGCATATGGCCATGACTTAACCATTCCTTCTCATACCAGTATTTTATGCCAGGTCTCTGACCTGAAGAAAGAATGAAGAGTGATTAAAAAATGCAACATGTTCAATACTAGAGATATGTATTGAGACATAGACTGGGATAGAGACAATATAGTTTATGCATAATTCACAAACAAATCTTCCAGTGCTGGATTTGGGAAGAAATATTTCCCAGTACCTCTGGGGCTAGGGATGGTAAGAAAAGCTAAGGAAGCTGTGCAGAGTAGAAGTTTTAAATCAAAATTCCTAAATAGGATTCCTTTATTCAATTGAAGAACATCAATCATGACTACTTTCTGACTCAAATCACTTAGGAAACATTCTTTTCTACTTCAATGGATCTGTTATTATAAGTACCCCTTCCAATTAAACATCACAATGTACCTAAGGGTCCCTTTATCCTATCTGATACTTGTTCAGGTTCTTTAAGCAAGTTTTCCAAAGAGGAGCCTTCTCCGTTCCTCTACCTTTTACACACAAACATGTATATTTCTTGCCGACAGCATGTAACTAGAACCCACTTTTTATAAACATACATTTCTCTTCTTTCCAATTACAGAGGCTCTTGTTGAAATAGCCCATTCCACTTCTTTAATAAAGACAATGGGGTTATAAAAGGGAGCAAGGTGTGCTAAGAATCACATAATTTCTAAATATATAAATTTAGTTATTGATATCTTAAATACAAAAACCTTTTCAATGACATACTATTGAAGAAACTTAAACATACATCTATCTTTATACTGTTGTTATGAAAGGAAGGAGGAGGCAATAAGAAGTTGAGGCTAAAAGAAGGATCACAGATTTTGTTTAGAAAAGCAAATAAAATGTCCAAAAATAAGAAGAAACTTTTAGCTCGTGGGATACTTGATCACCTCACTGTTATATTGAGCATATGCCACAATTTGCATATAATTGATAAGAAAATAATTGTAGCTTATGTGTCAATATCAACAGGAAGATGAGAAGGTAAATTCTACAAGAATTTAAGAAGATTCTACAAATTTAATCAAACTCTTTTTGAATATTTAGTGACTTCAGTGTACAGCGAGGAAGGCAAAATATGTTGGAAAACATTGTACAGAAATAAGAAATGAAAGGATCTAAAATCCTGTAGACTACCAAAAAAATTTCAAATGTACATATTGTGAATACTATATTTCAATCAGGTTAGTGGTCCTGAACATGAGGAACATTCAATATGTGGGAATAATTTCCAAATCAATGATATATCAAATCAGACTACAAAATTTATTAGAGCAAAGTAAAAAATAAATAATAATAAGATACAGCATGCAACTCAGGAAATCCATCTTGACACTGTTAGATAAACTATTAAAATAGGAAAAAGATAAAAATTAGAAACCAATACAATTACCTTTCCCTAAATTTATCCACAGGTAAAATTAAGTGGCAAACCAAGATCAAAAGAAAATAAAATTTTTATCTTTGTAAAGCTACTTTGTGTAGCAGCCAAAGGCAATAGCAGTTTAGGAAATAAACTTGTTAATAAAACCTTCCAGAGAAGGATGGTAGAAACTTATCAGCAGTGAGAAGGAGGAGAAAAAGAGGAGAACAAATTTAATGAAAACTTGAGAAGATTTCCAAATAATTGTTTTTAAACAGTTTTAAAATACCTTTTGGATGATCTGTCTGAGATCATCCAGAAGGCATTTTAAAATCCATACTTGAAGGAAAAGCACAGTCAAAAATGGAAAGATCTTTAATGATTTCTTTTTTAAAAACAAATTTTTTAATATCAGTGATACATACATTTTTATACATTAATGATGGAGAAGCTACTACATTTGAACTCTAGCATCACAGGCACTCATGTGCTACATAAGGAAATAGAAATGGCACTAAGGTAAGGAAAAGAAAAAAAGTTGAATTCTATATATAGAGCATGTCTTTGCTGGAGTTAACAAATTTTGGGGAGAATTAAGGGAACAATTCTTAAGGTGTCAAATGAGGTAAGAATATCATAAATACTTAAGGGAAAGATCATGGACTTCAATGCTTAAAAAGGCAACCAAAATATCGATAACAACCAAATTCCCTTTGTCTTTGTTCTCATCTCTATAAAATCTTTATGCAAATACTCCAAGAAATATAAAATCAAGATTCAGAGATGAAAAGGACCTTGAAAGTCAGAATCAAACTTCTTATTTTAGATATGAGGAATCTGAACCTAAAGTTTTTGTGATTCCAAGTACTGGATACTACTCATACTTTACTGCCTCTATTCAACATGTACCTTTACATACAAAAATTGAAAGCACCCTTGATGAAGGCTAAGTAGAGAAAATATCTCACCCTTCACAATTCCTATGCCCTTCTTCTCTCTACCACCTCAGCTACAGAGTTGGTCATTACCCCCTTGATTCTGCTACTACTGCCCAAACACAAAATTTGCAACTACATGAATTTTTAACTGGTGTCATTCCATCTCATCTACTGCCTTGCAAACCCAAAACCTACTCCTCATCCTCACTGTGATTTCCAATACTTGAGTGACCTCAGTTTCTTTCTAGGCCATCAACCCTGAACTGGAGTTCTCCTACGTTGTCCCTTTGGTTTTTGAGAGTCCTTAAACACCTTATCCTTTCATTGATTTTACCATGTTAAACTTCTACCTAGAATCAGTCCCATCAGCAGCTGCTTTCTCTTCTGCTCATGTGCTGAAGAAAATCTTGTCACATGAATCCATTACAGACTTAGGTTACATGATCTCAAAAGAGCCATCATCCCAGTCGCAAATTCTTTTTTACCTCTTCCTAAACCTCTCTCACTATACCACATCAGCTTTTCCATACCTTTTCATCTCTCTTCAATTCTCCCAAGGTTCTGTCTCCTTGCCCTTTATTTCACTGGAAACATTAAGGCCATTCACTGAAGGCTTCTTCCTCCTCATGTACAAATGCCTTCTGCAACTAGTTCTGCTTTTCTCTTAGTATCACAGGAAGAGAAGCTCTTTTCCTAAGGATAACATTTCTATATATACAAATAATCCCCTTCCATCGCAGTTTACTTCCTAATCCTCAAAAACTCCTCACTTAATCCTTTTATCTCCACTACTACCCATATTCCTTATGCTTTTTGTGGCTGAACTCCTTGAGAAAGCTATCTAATCTCAGTACCTCTACTTCCTCAGTTCTCACTCTCTTCTTAATTCTAAGTGAAGCTGGTATCATTCAACTCAAGTGTCTTTCTCCAAAGTGACTAATGATCTCTTAAACTGTCAAACTTTTCCTCAATCCTCAAGTCTTCTTGATCTCCCTTTGTATACGAGACTATCTATGACTATCTTTTGGATACTCTCCTCTCTCCAAATTTTTAAGACATGACTCAGTCCTGGTTTTCCTCCTGGTTCTCCTCCAACCTCTCTGACTCCTCCTTTTTAGTATCTTTGAATTAGCTGGATCTTTGATTTTTCTGAAATTCAAATTTTATTTTCAATCATGAATAATCTCCCTCTTTTTCTATCCAACTGAGAAGGCAAGTTAGCTGGATCTTTGATTTTTCTGAAATTCAAATTTTATTTTCAATCATGAATAATCTCCCTCTTTTTCTATCCAACTGAGAAGGCAAGAGAAAGAAGATAATTACAAAGTGAAAGGGAACAAGAAAGGAAGGGAGGAGTTTTAATTTGTACTCAAGTTGACCTGTTCTCTCTCTGAAAATGAATAGCATGTTTCATCATTAGTATTTTGGAATTGTAGTTGATCACTGGGTTGATCAAAGTTCCTTATTGCTCTTGTATAAACTGTTCTACTGGTTCTGCTCACTTCACTTTACATGAGTTCACACAAGTCTTTCCAGATTTCTCTGAAACTATCCATTTCATCATTTCTTGTAACACAACATTATTCCAACACATTCAACCATAATTTGTTCAGCTGTGCGCCCCAACTGATAGGCAACTTCTTTGTTTCCAATTCTTAGCCACACCCCCCAAAAAAACCTGTTAAAACTCAAAACAACCAAAAAATCTGCTATAAATATTTTTGGGGGTCCATAAGTCCTTTTCCCTTTTCTTTGACCTTTTTGGAGTACAAACCCATTAAAAGTATTACTAGATCAAAAGGTATGCATGGTTTAATAGCTTATGAAGCATACTTCCAAACTACTTTCCAAAACGGTTAGACATTTTTTCACAACTCCACCAAGAGTTTTGCAGGATCTTTGTCCAGATCACACCAGTTGAACTTGAGTGCCAACCCCAGGTCTCTGAACTAAGTCGTCTTTTCTTCCTTTATATTGCAGGTGATGTCATTAACTCTCAGGGATTTAACTCTCATCTTTATGTTGATGATTCTCAGATCTAATCATAGAACTTAACCTTGGTGTGACCTTCAATTTTTAATTTCCAACTCTCTATTAAGCTATTCTGAGCTGGATATCCTGTAAACATTTCTACATGTGGAAAACATAACTCTTTATCATTTGTCCCCAAAATTCCCTTCTTCCTAATTTCCTATCATTACTGAAGGTATCACTTTCCTCCCTGTCACATCACCTAGATGTCATCCTTAACTCCCTGCCCTCCCTCTTGTTCCATATCCAATCGATTACCAAAGCCTGTTTACCTAAAATCTTTATTATATATTCCCTTCTCTCTTCCATCATTCCCACTACTGTGTTAAAAGACCAAGATCATCTCAAACCTCAACTACAGCCAATAGTATGCTGGCTGTTCTCCTACTTCTACTCTTTCATTGTGCCTGGAATACAACTGAACAAATGCTTATTGCCTGATTCACCATATATTTAAATCCTTGCAGGGATTACAAAGTCCTACCATATCTGTCTGTTATTTTTTAAAATATAGAACATACACTATTTGACAAAAATTTCTGGGAAAATTGGAAATTAGTATGGCAAAAACTAGGCATTGACCCACACCTAACACTATATATCAAGATAAGGTTAAAAGGGGTTCATGATCTAGACATAAAGAATAAAATTAGAAACAGTAAAAATTAGAAAAACATAGATCTGTGGAAGAGGAAGGAATTTGTGAACAAAGAAGAACTGGAGATCGATCATTAATGATCACAAAATAGATAATTTTGATAATATATTAAGTTAAAATGTTTTTGTACAAACAAAACTAATGCAGACAAGATTAGAAGGAAAGCAATAAATTGGGAAAACTTTTTTACATTCAAAGGTTCTGATAAAGGCCTCATTTCTAAAATATATAGAGAATTGACTCAAATTTATAAGAATTCAATTCATTCTCCAATTGATAAATGGTCAAAAGATATGAACAATTTTCAAGAAACTATTTCTAGTCATATGAAAAGGTGCTCCAAATCACTATATCAGAGAAATGTAAATTCAGACTACACACAACACATCTCTCAGATTGGCTAAAATGACAGGAAAAGATAATGACAAATGTTGGAAGGGATATGGAAAACTGGGACACTGATAACATTGTTAGTGGAACTATGAACAGATCCAACCATTCTGGAGAGCAATTTGAAACTATACCCAAAGTTATCAAACTGTGCATATCCTTTAACCCAGCCGTGTTTCTACTGGGCTTATATCCCAAAGCGATCTTAAAGGAGGGAAAGGGGCACATATGTGCAAAAATGTTTGTAGCAGCCATTTATAGTGGCAAGAAACTGGAAACTGAATGGATGCCCATCAGTCAGAGAAAGGCTGAATAAGTTATGGTATAAGAATGTTACAGCATATTATTTTTCTGTAAGAAACTACCAGCAACGCCCAGAGAAAGAACTCTGGGAGATGACTAAAAACCATTACATTGAATTCCCAATCCCTATATTTACGCCCACCTGCATTTTTGAATTCCTTCACAAGCTAACTGTACAATATTTCAGAGTCTGATTCTTTTTGCATAGCAAAATAACATTTTGGTCATGTATACTTATTGTGTATCTAATTTATATTTTAATGTATTTAACATCTACTGGTCATCCTGCCATCTAGGGGAAGGGGTGGGGGGTAAGAGGTGAAAAATTGGAACAAGAGGTTCGGCAATTATTAATGCTGTAAAGTTACCCATGCATATAACCTGTAAATAAAAGGCTATTAAATAAAAAAATAAAATAAAATAAAATAAAAAAACTAAAAAAAAAAAAAAAAAGAAACTACCAGCAAGATGATTTCAGAGAGTCCTGGAGAGACTTACATGAACTGATGCTAAGTAAAGTGAGCAGAACCAGTAGATCATTGTACATGGCAACAGCAAGACTATATGATGATCAATTCTGATGGATGTGGCTCTCTTCAACAGTGAGATGATTCAAATCAGTTCCAATTGTTCAGTGATGAAGAGAGCCATCTACATCCAAAGAGAGACCCATGGGAGCTGAGTGTGGTTCACAACATAGCATTTTCATTCTTTTTGTTGTTGTTTGCTTGCGTTTTATTTTGCTTCACTTTTTCTCTTGTGCAGTACTATAATTGTATAAATATGTATGCATATATTGGATTTACCATATATTTCTACCATGTTTAACATATACTGAACTACTTGCCATCTAGGGGAGGGCATGGGAGAAAGGGGAGAAAATTGGAACACAGGGTTTTGCAAGGACTAATGTTGAAAAGTTGTCCAAGTATATGTTTTGAAAAATAAAAAGCTTTAATAAGAAAATAATAATAAAACATAGAACATAATACCACCTTACAGATTCTCATTTACCAAGGTGTAGTTGTTTTCTATGAATATGTAAAAATCATACGATTCTTCAAAAGACAAAATAGGTATTTAACTTTATTTAACAGCCTTCTGATTATTAGTTTTAAAGCATAAAGCAGGAAAATAAGCACTTGTCAAAGCTGTTTTTCACTGTTATACAAAGTCCAAATGGAAGAGAGATTATGTATAACGAAGTCTTCCAAATGTTCCTATTTATAAATGACAAAAGTTGCATCCAACCTCAGAATATTAAAAACCCTGTATCAAATGAAATTCATGATTCATGGTAAGAGTTCAACTTTTAACTATTCACATTTTTAAAAATAAAGATGAAGAACATTTATTATACAGAATGTAATATGCAGATGGAAAATCCACAGAAATGATCTATCAGTAAGTAAATTTAAAAGAAAGGTATAGTAAATAGGCAATGGGTGAGGTCCCCAAAATTCAAAGGAATAGAACAAGTGAATCAAATTGCTTTTAGGAAATACCACAATTCAATTAATGATCCTAAGCATCTTCCTGAAACAAATGTGCATCTTTTTTATTAGCAACAATATTCTTTCACTGATGCTTTAAAGCATGAGCTGCTAAATACTATAATTTTCAAAGGATTCAAATTATAGTTAATCCTAAATGCAATGGAGGGGCTCACAGCAAGTGTGCCAAAACACAGAAGCAGTTAAATAAAAATTATCTGACAGATGTATGACTGAAATGATTATGTAGTTATTGTCACTTGAAAAATCAATAAATAGCCTGTGTATTCCACTATAATTCAGACAATTTCAACAGATCTAGAAAATGTTCACAGTACACTAGACCATGGGAAATTTGTGAGTATACAGCTCTTGCACAAGATAAAGACGAGATGTACAGAATGGCTTACAATGCTGGATGGAGTTCCCAAATTGTATGTTCAATTCCATGTATACTGTGAAATTTCAAATATGTCATGAAATTTCTGCATTCAACATAGCCTTCTCAGACTCTTCTGACCTCTATCCATCCATAAAAAGAACATTTTTAACATAAAATAAAAGGGCAAAATAGATCATCTTCTAAAAGAAATGCTTATCCCAATCCCTATATTTATGCACACATGCATTTTTGATTTCCTTCACAAGCTAATTGTACAATATTTCAGAGTCTGATTCTTTTTGTACAGCAAAATAACGTTTTGGTCATGTATACTTATTATGTATCTAATTTATATTTTAATGTATTTAACATCTACTGGTCATCCTGTCATCTGGGGGAGGGGTTGGGGGGGTAAGAGGTAAAAAATTGGAACAAGAGGTTTGGCAATTGTTAATGCTGTAAAGTTACCCATGCATATATCCTGTAAATAAAAGGCTATTAAATAAATAAATAAATAAAAGAAATGCTTATGAAAACTCTAAGTACATCATAGCTAAAGTACAAAGCTTTCAGGAAAAAGGAAAAATGCTGCGAATAGCTAGAAAGAATTCAAATAGTGAGGATAATCAGGATCACTTTTGTATTAACAGCCATTTTACAAAGAGGTAGAGAATTTGGAATGTGATATTCCAAAAGGCAAAGCATACATGTTTATAGCCAAGAATAATTTATTTAGTAAAATTGGGTGTAATATTGGAGGGGAAAAATGGACCTTTAATTAAAAAAGCAAAAGTACCTAATGGTGGCACTATCAGAGAAGAAAAGGGTCTACGTTTGAAAGATGCTGGCAAAATTAACAGGTCTTAGCAACAGGTTGGATACGGGAGGATGGAGGGAGAATGACTCATTGAGGAGTTGGGTCTAATACCTAGGATTGGGAGGGGGAGAGAATGGGAGGATGGTATTGCCCTATATACTAACAAAGAGGGTAGGAGGTAGTGAAGGTTTAAGGGAGGAAAATCATTTTACTTTTGGACATACTGAATTTAAGATATATATTGGACATCGATTTTGAAATGTCTGAAAGGCAAGCAGAAGGTCTTCGTGAGCATAAAGATGATAAGTAGATCCAATGAAGCTAATGAGATCACCAAGTGACTAAGTAGAGAGGAAGAAAAAAAGACAATGTCTTGAGGGACACTCTTGTGTAAAGGATGTGATCTGGATAAAGATCCAGCAAAGGAAACAGTGAAGGGACAATCAGGTGTAAGAACCAGGATAGAGTGGTATCCCAAAAAGAGAGAAAAGAATATCAAGGAGAAGATGCTTAACAGTGTCAAAGGCTGCAAAGAAGTTGAAGAAAAGAAGAATTACGGGAGAGCCAGGTTTCAGTAATAAATAGAAGATGAAAAGAGAAAAGAAAAAGAATTAAGATGAAGGCAAGTTGTTGCCTATGGAACAAGCATTCCAGAGGATACAGAGAGGATAATGTCTGATAGGAACAAGAAGTTTCAGAGAGATTCTGTTGTCTTAAGAATTGAAAGAGAAGAAGAAAAGCCTTGAGAGGAGGTGGATGGAAAAGAAGGCAAAAAAAAAATATTATTTTACATAATATGAACATACAAATAGACATCGATACAAACTAAGAGGAAGAGGTAGAGGAAATAGCTGATAATTCAAAACAGATGATTCATTCTCATCTGAACTGGTCAAAGGAGGGAAGAATAAATAGAGACGCACAAACACAGACTGGTGGGTACAAAAATAATTTCACTCAACAGAGAAATAAGAGGGAAAAGACATAAGGGGAGGGAGAATTAGGAAGGCTGATTAAGGAAAGGATTATTCTAAAGCAAAACAAACTCTAAAGATGTAGAAAAATATTTGTAACTCTTTTGGGATGGCAAAGAATGTAAATCTGAAAGTATACCTATAAATTAAAGAATGAATAAAAAAGTTATGGTATCTAAATATTATATAAGATATGATGAAATGGCTGTAATAACAGTTTATTAAGGGAGAAGAAGGGAGAAACATGATCAGACTTGTGCTTTGGTGCTTTTGGAATTTCAGTTTGTCAGAGGTCCATAAGAATGGAAAGAAACCAATCCAAAAACTTTTGAAGTCATGCAGGCATGAGATGATGAGGGTTTGTACCAGGTTGGTGCCAGTGTATGGGAATAGGCCACAGATTAGATATGAGAAATGAGAGAGATCTGAATTTTTGCCCCTCTTGTATAAGATATGAATTGCTTAATTTATCTTTATTATTAGAATATAAACTTCTTGAGGATAAGAGCTATTTCATGTTTGCATTTCTATCCTCAATACCTAGTTTAATGATGGTCACATAATATATGCCCAACATATGTTTTTTGATTACCTCTATTTTAAAAATTAATTTACATATTCCTTTAATTCATTGCTTAATTCATTCAACTTAGTAAGTTTTTTTTATGTCAATTCTATTTGATGTTGATTCATTCTTCATTTCTCATTTTGGAAATTTGATTTTCCTGTCCTTTTTGATGAAATTATGCTAATACTTTATCAATTTTTAAATCTATTAAAAACTTTATATTTATAAAAAAAAGAAGTGATGAGATGGTTTTAGAGAAACCTGAGATAACTTCTATAAACTGAGGCAGAGAGGTGAACAGAACCAGAGAAACAAATTATACAATGGTAAAGACACCAACTTTGGAAGAACTAGGTATTCTTTTTTTTTTTTTTGCTAAGGCAATTGAGGTTAAGTGCAGGATCACACAGCTAGGAAGTATTAAGTATCTGAGGGCAGATTTGAACTCGGGTAGTCCTGACTTCAGGGCTGATGCTCTTATCTACTGCGCCATCTAGCTGCCTCCAAAACTAGATATTCTTAAGAACATGAGACTCCTCGCTCTAATGATGAAATGTGTTATTCACTATCTACAGTTAGGTGAAAGACTAGAGTACAGATTCAAAGTAATTTTTTTTAACATGGCCAATGTGAGAAATTTGATTCAGTTAACTATACATATTTTACTGAATTTTGTTCTGTTTAGTTCTTAAGGAGTAAGGAGTATTTGTATTGGGAGGGTGAAAATATGAATTTTTGCTGATGATTGAAAAAATTTTTTGAGGCTATTGTGCCTTTCTTGTTCATTATGTTCATAATGTTTACCCTCATACATTTTTTTTTTAATAGCTTGTTATTTACAAGATATATGCATGGGTATTTTCAGCATTGCCCCTTTCAAAACCTTCTGTTCCAACTTTTCCCCTCCTTTCCCTCACCCCCTCCCCTAGATGGCAGGTAGATCAATACATGTTAAAAATGTTAAAGTATATGTTAGATACAATATATGTGTACATATCCATAGTTGTTTTGCTGCACAAAAAGAATCAGACTGTGAAATAATGTAGAATTAGCCTGAGAAGGAAATCAAAAATGCAAGCGACAAAAACAGACCCTCATACATTTTAAAGAATTCTGAGGAACTATATTTAGATTTTTAAGAACAATTTCTCTTAATTTTACGTGCTTATACTCATAACTATTAATTTATACTACTACAAGACAGTATGTGGAAGAAAGGTTTTGTTCACATCTATTTCATTAAGAAAACAAGATTCAGGGGTTTGAGAAACATGAAAGAAGATTCTAAGAATGTGAGGAAACATAAGATTTTGCATCATAAAGTGCTAAATAATTTGTTAAAAGGTAAAAATATGAATTATCAGTAAATAATCTATATTTATTTACTATAAGTTTTTGGTTCCAAAGTAAAGGATCACTAATCTAAGTAGAAGGAATGACTGGATTACTGAAAGCACTTAAAATACTTTCAAAGAAATACTCTTTATTACTTTCAAAAATAAGAAATTCTACAATATTGCCATAAGCGCCTTGGAGGACCTCAATTCAAAAAGAATTAAATAATTGCTTACCATGTGCCACTGAAACTAGAATTAACTTGATAGATTATACTGTCCAACTCCCTCATTATACAAAAGGAAATTAAGAGCCAAAGATCCAAGTATGATTTGCCTAGGTAGATATAATGATTCACAATGGCTCCCTTAAATGAATAACAAAATGTCACTTTCCAAATATGCAAAAAACATGTCGCTGTGTGGTGTTTATTCATGGTATCCCACAGACTAAGTTTTGTAGCAACTCTCCTTCCTTGTCTGAATCTAGATCACATTACAATTTTCACTCTCTGTGAAAATGATTTCCAAGCTAATATAAATTCCAGTAAATTCCAACTTAATCACAAATTTACTCATTAGTATGGTTCATGCCAATAAAGTTTAGTTTACTACAAGCAGTCATGGAAATTCCTTCCTCAAAAACTGATTCTGAGTGTACAAGCAAATATTGAGAAATCATCCTGAATTGTAACACTAGGAATCTATACCTGGAGGATCTTGGCAAATATAGCAGGTGTATTTCTCAGGCACGTTGTCTTCTAGCAAACCCATGCACACGCCATGCTGCCAGCATTGACATTCTTCACACTGCAGAAATTAAGCAACAAAATCAGATTGCAGAGATGTCAAATATATTCTTATGACAACCACCCTGGAAAGCCTTCCCTTCACACCATCTATAGCTTATTTATTAACAAGTAAGACTTTCCCAGCTAGTCTGACAGCATTGACAAAGATTCTTATTTCTGTTTATGTTTTAAGGACAAATTATCAGGGAACCAAGCAAAGGGAAGGGGAAGAGGAAGAGAAATCAACCAATAAAATATTTTCAACTCTTTCAATATTAATTATGAACATCAAAATACACAATATAGTGACTATATTAAGAAACTCATGATCTCATTAGAGAGAGCAAGAGAAACATACCTGAAACAAATAAAGTACAACTTAGTGCTAAGAGAGTTGAGAAATGGGAGCAACAGTAAGCTGGAGAAGAGAAAAGCTCTATAGAAGAGATGAGACTTTTGGTGTGCCTCAAAGAATGAGGTAAGTGGATAAGTACATGTTTAATAGCAATATTAATTGATATGTTAATCACAAACCTGAAATCGTAATTCAAGTCAAACAATTTCATATATAGAACACACAGGATAATGTATCTTAGTTTTCTTCTAATACTATCAAAATGCAACATACCCAGTGAGTTTTATGCTACTGAAAGCTATTTATTTCATTAGTCTCTAACTCTTATCCTTCCATTACAGCTTTAAGTAAATTCATTCAAAATACCTGTGCTTAGATAGACCGGGACTAGAACTAGTGGGTGAAAAGTCAGAAGAGGGTAATTTTAGCTCAATAAAAGGGGAATTTTCTAGCAAAGAAAGCTCTCATAAGCAGTAACTGATCATTTTATAAGGGGCTTCCTCTCAGTGGAGGTGTTCAAGAAAGCTCTCATAAGCAGTAACTGATCATTTTATAAGGGGCTTCCTCTCAGTGGAGGTGTTCAAGAGGTTGAATAATAGCCCAAATGTACCATAGAAGTAGTTCATGTACTACTTCAGAAGTGAACTAGTTGGTCCCTAGGTTCTCTTCCAAGTCTGAAATCCTAGGAAAGATATATCAGGGGATGTACAGAAGGTATTTAAGAATACAAATGCATTCAAGTAATGCACCTGAACTGCTAAAAAGATGATTTAAAAAAAAAAACAAAAAAGAAAACACTTTCAAGCATGAGTAGGTAAAATAAATAAATAAAAGATGTTTCTGAAGGTATAGAACCAATCAACAAACATTTAAGATGCTAAAATGTGCTAGGTACCATGCTAGGCACTGAGGATACAAAAAAAAGGTAACAATGCCTGTTCTAAAGATACTTAAATTCCAGAGCAGGGGATGATGGGGGAACACAAAACATATATATTCAAGGATATATAAAAGATACACATGGCAACTTTTAAGGGGGAATGCAGTAGTAGTTAAGGGGTCAGAAAAAGCCTCATGTAGAAGGTTGTGTTCAACCTGAGTTTTGATGGAAAATGGGTTTACTAATAGGCAGAAAGGAGGCAGAAGTGTATTTCAAGCATGGACTATATAGTCAGTACAAAATTCTGGAGATAGGAAATGGAGTGTCATGTATGAAGAACAATAATAAAGTCCATATGATTAGATCATAGAGTATCAGAAGAGAAATTATGTATAATAAAGCTGGAAAAGTAAATTGGTATGAAGTCATGAAGAGTTGTGAATACCAGAGTGATTTAACATTATCCTTAGAGGAAACAGGAAATAGAAAAGTGATATAGTAAGACTTGACTTAAGAAAATCATTTTGGAGCTGAGTGGAGGCTAACTTACTGGGGCATATACATAAAGCAAAGAAACATTGTGGGAGCTTGCAATTTACTCCTCTCAGACCTACATAAATCTAATAAAACCATAAAAAATAAATTCAGCACCTGAATAGAAGTTTAGAAAAATCAGATATGATAGACAGATCTCTGAAAAATATTGAATGAGAATAGAAAGAATGTATAATTTCTCAGCTGAGCATGAGTTCTGTACAAAAAAGTTTAACATTTTAAAATGGGCATAAAAAACTCACAAATATATGGAGAAAAGCAAAAATGTTAAGTGCATCTTTTACTGACCATAATATAAGGCAGCTAGATACATAGTAGACAGAGAGTGCTGAACCTGGAGTCAGAAAGACTCATCTTCCTGAGTTCAAATCAGCCTCAAACACTTACAAGCTATGTGACTCTGAACCAGTCACTTAACCCATATTTGACTCAGATCCTCATCTGTAAAAAATGAGCTGGAGCAGAAAATGTGAAACCACTCTAATATCTTTGCCCAAAAAAACCCAAATAGGGTCAAAAAGACTCAGAAATTATTCAAGTGAGTGAACAAGAACAACAAAGCACTAAGAAATGATATTTAGTAAAGGACTTTTAAATTAAAGATTAAAAATTAATTGGAAACTATATAATCCTAAAGAATGGGCACGTTAAAGAAAAATAGAATCAATTATTTCCTTAATGACAACAATGAAACAACATAATACAATTTGTGGGAGCCAAAGTAGTATGTAAGGAAATTTTTATATTTCTATACATAATCATCAATTGAAGATAGACTACTATTCTAATCAAACTCAATTAGAAAATTTTTAACAGAAAAATTAAATACAAAAATAGAAAGTTTGAAAGTTATAAGAGAGATTAAGAAAAATTGAAAGCAAAAAAAAGGAATAAATAAAACTAGGAAGTAGTTTATTGAAAACAAAATAATAATATAATATATAAACCACTACTACCGAGTTATTTTAAAAAAGGAAAGAAAATTGAATTATCATTATGAAAATTTTAAAAAGTGAATTAACCACCAATGAAGAAATGAAATCAATTATGAGATCTATTGTATGCCAATAAAGCTAATGATATATAAGAAATGAATATTTACAAAAATAAAAATTACCTAGATTAACAGGACAGGAAATAGACAACTTAAGTAATCCTATTTTAGAAAAACAAATAAAGATAAACAACTTTAAAAGATTTAATCAACATAATGATCAAGCAATTATAACTCTAAAGTATTTTCAATGAAACATACTATCTACCTCCAATTAGAGAGCTGATAGACTGAGAGTGCAAATCAAGGCATATTTCCTTTCTTTTCTTTTGTGTGTGGGGGAGAAAAGGGGAAGAGGAGGAGTTGGGAAGTTAGGGAAGATAGTTAATGACAGAATTTGTTTTCTTAACTAAGTTATTTGTAACAATTTTTCTTCTTTCTTTCTCAATGAGCAAGAAAGGAAAAGTGGAAGAAAGGAAATTCTGAAATTAAAATTATATTTTTAAAAAGAATAAGATGCATACTTAGAAGAATTTTTTTAAAAAGACCTAAGAATTTTAATGAGTGAATAACTTAGAACAAAGAGTAGTAAACCATACCCAAGTAACAGATTCCCTAAAAATTAGAATAGACCAAATAAATCAATGATTATGAAATAGCAAAAGATATTAGAATAAAATCAAGATTGAAAAACAGAAAAAGTGCAAGGTACATGCAAGCAAAATCTAGAAAATGGTCAAGAACAGAAACAATGGTTTCCTTAAAACCATGACTTAAGAAAAAAAAAAAAAAAAGGCCCAGTTCCTAGCTTCAGTAAATGATATATGAAAGAGGTAACTAGTTGGTGCAGTTGATAGAACACCAGCCCTGAAGTCAAGAGGACCTGACTAAAAATCTGGTCTCAGACACTTAACACTTCCTAGCTATGTGACCCAGGGCAAGTCACTTAACCCCAATTGTCCTAGCCAAAAAAAGAAAAGAAAAGAAAAGAAAAAACTCCCTATATCTATTAAAGAGTCAGAGGAACAATATGAAAATACAATTCACAAATCACCATTTGAAAAAAAAATCAAAATGAGAAATCTCAGGAAAGTCACTAGAAAATCCAGAATTTCCACAGCAAAGGAAAAAATACTACAAAGAGACAGAAAGAGTTTAATATTATGTAACCAAAGTCAGGAGTCCACAAGAATGGCAACTTTTACTTTCCTTTCAAAGTCAAAAAGTATGAGCTTGCAACCAAGTATAACTCATCTTGCAAAGTTAAAGGAACAAGCATTGCTCATAAAAAGAAGACAGCTGAATAAGAATCTGAAACACAAATACAGAAATACAAAGAAACCTAAAAAGTTAAATTTATTTCAACAATTGGAAATGTTTGTATAATAATAATGAACTAACATTCTAATAAAAGGAGAAGAAACAAACCCTCCACAACCTTAAAAGTCTTCAAAGAGTATTGAGTGAATTAATTAGAAATGATTCTATTTTGAGGGTTTGAGGAAGGGAAAGATAAAGAAGAGGAAAAGGAAGAAGAAAGGGGTGAAAGTTGCTATTTCTCATAAATGGGATGAGTGAAAATAATATCTAAACAAAAAACATGAGAAAAATCGTTACTAGATGACTCTCATTCTTACCTGAACTGAACAAAGGAGGGTTAAATGACTATACAAACATACACATACAAAAAATTACACACAGAGACAAACATAAACATATAGATTTCAACAGAATTATTTCAAATTCAACATAGAAACTGGCAGGGATAGAGAATATAAAAAGAGGATGCTAGTAGAAAGGGAATAATCACAAAGCAAAACCCCTCTTTGCTTCCTGTTCCTGGGGCTCACCATGTTAATGCTGATCTTAATTCAAATCCTGATTGGCTTTGGTCCTCTGCAATTGAGAACTCCAAAGCTTAAAAAATCTACCTGCTCAGTAGCAAGGATCACAGGCATGCTCTACCACACTCAACATGAGAGAGCCATTTATACTAATGACTCCCAATTTACACTGAAATAGATGACCCTCTACAGTAGAGTTGGGTTCAGCACTGTCTTCAATTCCCCAACACTCACTACAAGACTTGAATGAAGAGAGATGGGAAGTTCATTAGTGTCCCACGTGGCACATTTTCAGACTTTTTCAATGTATGGATCAGTTATACTGATTTCTTTTCCCTCTCTAAAATGCTATTTGTTATGTGAAATGGAGGGGAAAAGATTTGTGGAATAAGTGCAATGAAAAAAGAAATAGAAGCTCTCTATCAGTAAAACCTTATTTAAAAAAAGAAAGAAAAAAATTGTATCACATACCTGAATCATAAAATCATTTTCTTCTTGGACCTCACAAATACACCGAACTATTTCAAAGTCAAAGTTATCTTCTCCATCAGGATCATCATCTGGATTAGTGGTCACATCAATATCATGGCTACAGTCTTCATCACTCCAGAGAAAACTCTCTGAGGAAGATTCACTCACATTATCTTCTGTGGCATATGTATAAAAAAATGACAATTGCTTAGTAAATGTTCTTTAGATGAAGAAGTGAATATTTGTTATACTACAACTCTATTAATATAATAAAACTTTAAAATTCTGTATCACTTTGCAATTAAAAAAGTTCTTTATTCATGTCCTGGCTGTGTGACTTTGGGCAAGTCACTTAATCCCAATTGCCTCAGCAAAAAGAGAGAGAGAGAGAGAGAGAGAGAGAGAGAGAGAGAGAGAGAGAGAGAGAAAGAAAAAAAGAAAGAAAGAAAGAACTTTATGTACATTTTCTCACATATTATCTACAAACCAGCTCTATAAAAGCATCTATTATGCACAAAGCACTTTATATGTACTTACTTTGATTCTCACAACAATCTTGTAAAGCAGGTGCTATTATGATCCCAAAAGAAAAGGAAAAGGCAATTCTAAAATATGTAGAGAACTAAGGCAAATTTATAAAAATACAAGTCATTCCCCAATTGAAGGCAAATTTATAAAAATACAAGTCATTCCCCAATTGATAAATAGGCAAAGGATATGAACAATTTTCAGACGAG
The DNA here is from genome assembly GCF_902635505.1 of Sarcophilus harrisii. Taxonomy (NCBI): domain Eukaryota; kingdom Metazoa; phylum Chordata; class Mammalia; order Dasyuromorphia; family Dasyuridae; genus Sarcophilus; species Sarcophilus harrisii. Next base: position 422,773,436 of record NC_045427.1, on the reverse strand, counting down.
GAATTTAAAGCCATCCTCATTTCAGATGAGGAAATTGAAGTCATATGAAAAATACTCAAAATCATTACTGATTAAAGAAATGAAAATTAAAACAACTCTGTGTACTACCTCACATGTATCAGATTGGCCAAGGTTACAAGATGACAATAAATGTTGGAGGGATGTGGGAAAAGTGGAATACTGATACATTGTTGATGAAGTTGTGAAACGATCTAATCACTCTGGAGAGCAATTTAGAACTGTGTCCAAAGGGTTCTCAAACTCTGCATACCCTTTGGTCCAGCAGTATCTCTACTGGGTCTATATCCCAAGGAAATCATAAAGAAGAGAAAAGGACCCACATGTGCAAAAGTATTTGTAGCAGCCTCTTTTGTGGTAGCAAAAAATTGGAAATTGAGTGGATGCCCTTCAGTTGGGGAAGGGCTAAATAAATTATAGCATATGAAAGTAACAGAATATTGTCCCATTGCTATATAAATAATGACAAGGTGGCTGATTTCAGAAAAGCCTAGAAAGTCTTACAGGAACTGATGTCAAGTGAAGTACCAAGTGAACACTATACACAGTAACAACAAAATTATGTGATGACCAACTATGCTAGATTTAGCTCTTCTCAGCAAAACAGTGATCCAGACAAATTACAATAGACTTGGGATGGAAAATGCTGTCCATATCCAGAGAGGCAACTATGGAGAATGAATGCAGAAGGAAGCATATCTCAACTATTTGGGGGGAGATTACTTTTTTTTCTTCTGGTTTTATCTCGTTTGTTCTGATTTTTCTTTCACAACATGACAAATATGGAAATATGTTTAAAATAATTGGACATATATATAACCTGTATCAGATTGACTGCTGTCTTGGGAAGAGGGAAGGGTAGAGGGGAGAGAGAAAAAATTTGGAACTCAAAATTTTACAAAAATGAATGTTGAAAACTATCTTTACATGTAATTGGAATAAATAAAAACTAGATTTTAAAAAAAGAAAGTGAGGTAGATAGAAGTTAAGCAACTTGCCCAGAGTTACAAAGCTAGTCTAATTTCTGAGGACAAATTTGAACTCGGGTCTTAGGTCAGCATTCCACTGCATCAACTAACTGACTATAAAATAAAAGTATCTACTGTTGAGATATCTCCCCATCTGTACCATAAACAATGAAGTAGTAACAACACTAAATGTGTATGCACTAAGTGATAGAGCAGTCAAATTCCTAGAGAAGATTTTAAGCCAGTTACAGGAAAAAGTTGACAGCAAAATTGGAAAAACTATTGGAAAAAATATCCCCATTTTATAGATGAAGAAAACTAAGATTCAGAAAGGTAAAACAAAATACTCATGATCACACAAAATATCCCCATTTTATAAATGAAGAAAACTAAGATTCAGAATGATCACACAGCTAGTGAGCTGGTCTCTAACTACAAGCACACACGTCCATAGTACCACAAAAAAATAATCTTTTTCTCTTGACTCCAATTTTTTCTGCCTACCTCACTACCATCCTATTGGATTCTGTTCACACTGAAGTTTTGAAAATCTGAATTATGAAAAAATTTTAAAATCATGGTTTTAAATACAGATATGAGATGAAAGTCATTATATAACTGAACACTATAAAAGAGCTACAGATGAAGAAATGCCCACTGATTTTTAGTGACCATACTTCCTGCCAAGAACATAGACAATCAAAGAGTGACTGTATTTTTTTTTTGCTTTATCTTTAATCGGTTTTTATTCCATGTTTGCCAGTAAATTTCCCTAAATATCGCAGACTTTCCACTTTCACAGTGCAAAGAGATTTTCCTTCTTTCTTTTTTCTTTTGTGAGGCAGTTGCAGTTAAGTGACCTGCCCAGGATCACACAGTTAGAAGGTGTTAAGTGTCTAAGGCTGGATTTGAACTCAGGTCTTTCTAACTCTAAGGTCAGTGTTCTATTCACGGTGCCATCTAGCTGCCTCTTCTTCCTTTTAAAAAAAGTTTTGTTGATGTATATCATTTTTATACCAAAGTTATTTCTAGAATATACCATTTCCTCCAAACCTCCAGTCTTCCCAATATGACAAAGAAAAAAAAATCTTAAACCCATATTAAACAAAACAAATTTCTGCCACCTCCGAGTATGCAATGTTCTAAACTCACAGTTCCCCATATCTCCCACCAAAGAATCATTCCCTTAATACATTTTTTTAAAAGGTGACAGACACCTGCTTATGTTCTATATTTCCCATAAGGCAAAGGGAAGCTTAGATATTTTTATAAATATGCAGAAGGATAAGACAGCCATCAGGTGTAGTCTCCTTTGCTTTTATTCCTAAGAGGCTTTCATTTTCTCTTTTGTTATCCCTGAAAGGACTTGTATGAACAACCCTAAAGAGTTGTATTTTCAGCTGATAAATGGTTTAGAAGTCCATATAATTATAAAGAATTTATATTCTTTGTTCAAGTCACAGAACCTACATGAATTTATCAATCTCAAGCTGTGGCTTCCTCAGGAAATCTTCCTGGCATTTTCTAGATCTCATCTTATGTAAGCTTGCTTGGATAGAAGAGAAAAATTTAACCACTTGTTGTTCTACTGCCCAAATTTGGTACGTAAACAAACAATATCATATGGCCTCTATCGCCTTTGGCAAAAAGTTTCAATGCAAATAAAGTAAGGATAAATTCAGTTAACCAGGGGTGGAATAATTACCAGAAGCAGAATGGAGAGGGAAAGAAAATAATTTCATAGGATTGACCTATTTTAAAGGAATCCCTATCAAAAATTTCCTTCCATTTTCTAAAATAAAGCCATGACATTAATTTGTTATTGGGGTATAACCAAACCAACTAAATTAAGCACACAGTCACCAATTTTAGTCTTGTTACATTATAAAATCACATGATCTCAGAATTAAAAGGATTCACCTTGCTAAAAAATGGACAAAACTGTTCTAGAATTATCTACTACAGAGGGTTCAACCAACTCCCAATAAAGCTTCTTACTTCTTTTAAAGAAATAAGCTCTCTCGGGCAAAGGCCGAGATATGACAGGAAGTCAGCAAAGTTCTCTCCCAAAGTCCTCCAAATACCTTTAAATAATGGATCTAAATAAATTTTACATTAAAAAGATGGAGTGGAACAATTTTCCAGCCAAAGAATTTAGAAGGTCAATATGAAAAGTCTGTTGTATCAGGGTGGGACCGGAATGCAGTTGCAGCATGGCCATGGCCAACATATCCCAGCCCCAGCAAACCAGGGTCAGGCATGGGGCCTAATTAGCAGCAATTGCAATGACAGCAGTAATGGTGGCTTCCAGAGGTATCAGCCACAGACAATCAAAATTGTGGTGCTGGCTCATAGTCCTAAGGTGAATATGAACATTAGCATACTAGAACTTACAGCCATAGTTCCAGGGCAAAAAAAAGTGTTTGTGGTCACTCACAAAACATAGGGCAGAAGAGTAGTAAATACATTTCTCCCTGGATCAAAGGTCCTCAAACTATAGCCCACAGGCCAAATGCAGCAACTGAGGACGTTTCTCCCCCTTACCCAGGGCTATGAAGTTTCTTTATTTAAAGACCCACAAAACAAAGTTTTTGTTTTTACTATAGTCCGGCCCTCCAACAATCTGAGGGACAGTGAACTGGCCCCCTATTTAAAAAGTTTGAGGACCCCTGCCTTGGATCATAACACCTTGGAAGAACTGAAAATGTACAGATCCCTAGAACTTTGAAAATAGTAGCACAAATTATTAATGCATTTGTGAACTGATCCAATCATTCTGGAGAACAATTTGGAACTCTCTTGGGGATAGCCCAAAGGACTATCAAACTGTGCATACCCTTTGATCCAGCAGTGTTTCCATTAGGCTTACATCCCAAAGAGATCCTAAAGGAAGGAAAAAAGATCTACTTGTGCAACAAAGTTTGTAGCAGCCCTTTGTGTATTGGCAAGAGACTGGTAACTGAGTGGATGCCCAGCAGCCACTGGGGAATGGTTATAGATGAATGTAATAGATGAATAATATATATGAATGTAATGATCTATAAGAAATGATGAGTAGGCTGATATTTAAGACACCTGGAAAGGCTTAGATGAATTGATGCTGAATAAAGTGAGTAGAACCAAGAGAACATGAACGTAGTAACAACAGGATTATGTGATGATCAACTGTGATGGACTTGGCTCTTCTCAACAATGCACTATTTCAAGGCAATGGATTTGGGATAGAAAATGTCATTCGCATGCAGAAGGAGAACTAGAGATTGAATGTAGATCAAAGCATAATATTTTCACCTTTTTTCTTGTCTGTCTGTTTTCTCATGGTTTTCCCCTTTTGATCTGATTTTTCTTTCACAAAATGGCAAATGTTGAAATGTTTAAAAGGATTGCACATATTTAATCTATATCAGATTACTTGCTATCTAAGGGAAGGGGAAGGGAAGGGAGGGAGAGAAAAAACTTTGGAACACAGAAGTTTTACAAAAATGAATGTGGAAAACTATCTTTACGTGTATTCAGAAAAACAAAATACTATTAAGGGAAAAAAAGACAGAAACTCAAAACAAAGAAAAGAAAATTGTTGCTTGGAACCTGAAAGCTTGGGACAATGTACTCTCCACCCTGGAAGCAGAGCCTACTTTAACAAAAAATTAATAGCCTGGGAAAGTGAGTAAACCACAGGGAAAAAATTCTGATAATAGAAAGTTACTATGGTGACAGGGAGTTCAAAACACAAACTCAGAAGAAGATAACAAAGTCAAAGCTTCTAGATCCAAAGCCTCCAAGAAAAATAAGATTTTTTTTCAGGCCATGGAAGAGCTCAAAACAGACTCTGCAAATCAAGTAAGAAAGACAGAGGAAAAATTGGGAAGAGAAACGAGAGTAATACAAAAGGAAATACAAAAAGTTAAGGAGGAGATAAATACCTTAAAAATCAAAATTGGCCAAATGGGAAAGGATTTACAAAAAGCTCACTGAGGAAAATAATTCCTTAAAAATTAGAATTGAGCAAGTGGAAGCTAATGACTTTATGAGAAATCAAGAAAGAATAAAACAAAACCATACGAAACAATAAAAAACAATGTGAAACATTTCACTGGAAAAACAACTGGTCTGGAAAACAGATCCAGGAAACTTAATTTTAAAATTATTGGTCTATCTGAAAGCCATGATTTAAAAAAGAGAGAGAGAGAAAGAGAGAGAGAGAGAGAGAGCCCACATATTACCTTTCAAGAAATTATCAAGGAGAACTATCCTGATATTCTAGAACCAGAGAATAAGGTGGAAATTGAAAGAATCCATTAATTACCTCCTGAAAGAGGTCCCAAGATAAAACTTCCAGGAATATTACAGGCAAATTCCAGAATGCCCAGATCAAGGAGAAAACATTGCAAGCAGCCAGGAAGAAACAATTCAAGTATAGTGGAGCCACAGTCAGGAGAACACAAGATTTAGAAGCTTCTACATTAAAAGATTGGAGGCTTTTGAATATAATAGTTTGGATAGCAGTAGACTTAGGGTTACAACCAAGAATCAGCTACCCAGCAAAATCGAGGGTAATCATTCAGGAGAAAAGGTGGCCATTCATTGAAACAAAGGACTTTCAAATATTCATGATGAAAAGAGCAGAACTAAATAAAAAATGTGATTTTCAAAAACCGGACTCAGGAAAGGGAAATCATAAGGAACTAAATAAGGTTAATAGCCCTATATTCCTATATGGAAGGATGATATTTGTAACTCATAAAAGCTTTCTCATTATTAGGGCAGTTAGAAGGAATACATAATAGACAGAGGGCATAGGTGTGAACTGAAGATAGCATAAATTATCTGCCCTAAAAGGGACAAGAAAAAACTTTTACAATAGAGAGGAAAGGGGGAGTGGAAAGAGAGTGAGTGAATCCTATTCTAATCTTGCAGGAAAGTAGGAGGAGAAGGGAATAGGAGAAGGTGGAGAGAAGAGAGGACATCTTGAGGGAAAAGATAGTCAAAAGCAAAACACTTCTAAGGAGGGACAGGGTAAAAGGAGAGGGGGGAAAGGGAGAGAAAGGGAGAGAGAATAGAATAGAACAAATGGTGGGGAGAAGGGTACAATTAGCAATAGTAATTGTGAAAAGAATTTTGAAGCAAACTTCTCTGATGATGGCCTCATTTCTCAAATGTATAGGGAACTGAGTCAAATTGATTTAAAAAAAAAAAAAGACCCATTCCCAATTGATAAATGATCAAAAGATATGAATTATGCCCAAATTATGCTATAAAATCATGCATTTCTTTTGACCTAACAATATCACTACTAGACATATATCTCAAAAGAAATTTTACTTAAAAGTATATCTAAGTACAAAAATGGTTTTTTAGCAGTTCTTTTCTCAGGACAAAGAACCAGAAATTGAGGGGATGCCTATCAATTGAGGCATAGCTAAATAAACTGTATTATGTAATTATGATGAAATACTATTGTTCTGTAAGAAATGATGAGCAAGTTTCTCTGAGAAAAACCTAGAAAGTCCTCTATGAGCTCATGCAAAGGGAACTGTACTATGTACAGAATAATAGCAATGTTGTGGGATGATCAGTTGTGAATAACTTTTCTATTCTCAGCTATATAATGATCCAAAACTACTCTGAAGAACTTATAGTGAAATAAGAAATAATTACATCTGAATACAAATTGAAGCATGCTTTTTTCCTTGATTTCTCTTGAAGATTTTTCGGGGGTAGAGATTTATAGGATTTTTTGCAACATGACTTATGAAAATGTTTGCATAACTTTACATGTGCCTTCTCAACGGAATGGGAGAGGAAAGGAAGGGAGAGAATCTGGAACTCGAAGTTTTAAAAACAAATATAAAAGAATGGTTTTACATCTAACTAGAAAAAACAGTATCAAAAAAAGTAAATAAAAATAAGCTCTAACTTTGGCTCAGAGTGTTTGAGTTCTCTATTGGGGTAAGAATACCCCTTTATTTCATATTTCTAAGCCAAATGAATAGGACACACATACTCATTCTTACCAGGAATTGTTCCTCTTTCTCGGTGATTTCCAGAATCAGAGCTATGAACTGATGTACTCAGGGGAGTACCAGATTTACTTGAGGAACTACACCTGGTAACAGCAAATGGCTTGGGAGGTGAACACTCTTGGGAAACATCACTAGCATCTTCACTGCAAGAGTATTCTGTAAGCAAGACAAGATCAGGAATGAATGATGCTACATGGACATATAGCATTCTACTGAATTTAAATAAGCACCAGGTACACTGCACAATTTGTGAACTACAGAATTTTATGGTACAAACCTCAGCTACCTAGAAAGATTTTTTTTTCAAAATATTTCTATTAGCCTTTTTGCACATAATAAAAGATCAGTCCTCTTTAAGTAGCTAAACCTGCCTGAGAATGACTCCCCATAGCTTTAATAATATGAGATCCCTCAAAAGCCAGCCCTTTCTTTATGCACAAACCTAATTAGTAAACAAAAGGTGCAATATGTAGACATTTTGGTTACCATTTTTATGTCAACATAAATCTAGATCAACTGATAATAATTCACAATTATTATCCAAGTCTCAGAACTAATGGAGACAAATCTCATTCAGTCTGGACTCTATAACCAGAATTAAAGACTACTTCAACATTCAGCTGTGTTTGGACAGTGTTTAGGGAAGGGGTGAAATTCACTTCTTCTAAACTCATTTTTTATCAGATCACAGCAATCCAAAATTGGGGCAAAGACAGAATGCCTCTTCACCCCCGCACAAATTAGGCAGCAAATCCACTCCCTTATTCCGCACCCATGTTTAATTACAAACAAGTTTTCCACAAAGGAAAAATATTACCAGGCTTAGATTTCTTTTTCTTTTTCTTTTTTTTCTTCGACTTTAATCTTACAAATTCTCTGAACTTCTTTTCTTTGTTCTTTTCCTTGTCTTTTACAGCTAGGAGAGAAAAAAGTTTTTTAGCATTATTTTAAATCTGACAAGTCTTTCAGTTTTTTCTTCTCTGATTTCTGGTTCTTATTCTTTTTCCCTAATGCTGTTAAGAGCAGCAGCATCCTTTCTTATCACCTGAATTTGCAGCCTTGCTATCAACTCTCAAATTACTCATTCACCCCATATATATATATATACTCCTCTGCCAAATCTTGAAATTTCTTTTCCCACAACATTACTTTCCCCCTTTCTCCACTCACACAAGCAAGTTCAGACACTATTACCTCTCAAACACACGATTGAAATAGCTGTCTTCAAACTAGCTCCTATTCCCATAAATTTCAGTGGCTCCCCATTACCTCAACAATTAAATATAAACTTTTTAATTTAATGGTCTTTATAATTTGGCCTCCTTCTATCTTTCCAGGCCCCTTAGATATTTTTCTACTATACACACTCTTAAAGCCCCGATAGACTGGCCTACCTGCTCTTCCTCATACCTAAAGCTTCTTTTATATCCATATCTTTGCACTTACTGCCCCCAAGTCCAAAAACTTCTTTCTCTTAAATTCTGCCTCTCAGAATCACTGGCTTCCTTTTAAAACTCAGCTCAAGCACCATCTCTGGCAGGAGATATGCATCTTTCTCAGATGTGCCTCTCCCCTCCCATTCCTGCTCCCTTCCAATCCCAATACCTACTTTCACCTCATAGTGACTTCCCCTAGAAAACTATCTTCCAATTACTGTGGAATATATTGTGTATATATACTGATTTATGTACATCATGACTACTTGATTAAAATGTAAATTTCCTGAGGACAGAAATCATTTTTTACTTTTTTTAATGTACTTGGTGTTTATTTTTAGCACAATACCTGACACATAGTAAGCATTTAATAAATGTTATTTTGTTATAATAAAATGTTATATTTTTAATTAATATGCAAACCTAAATAACAGCAATGAAAATCAGGCCTTCCTGTTGTATTAATAAAAACCTTATATTTCTAATCAGTAGTCCTAGCTTATTCTTGAGCTAAATTTTTAAATTTTTTTTAATGATTTAGAAGAATGATATGCCACAGTCCTGCACTAGAACATCTCTTCTAATCATAATAATAAATGTTTTCTATACATTTCAAAGTGTTACAATGACTCCTGGCTTGTTAGGTTTCTTTTTTTAAAATATTTTCTTTTTTTTCTTTATTTTTTATTTTGTTCATTTGAGTATTTTGCCCATCCAATGCCTCTGACTATTCAGATTTTCCTTGCACAGAATTCTGTATCATATTTCTGATAATTCTATTTCTTTTCTGCGATAACTATACATCTTGTTCATTTTTAATTTTGGTAATCTGACTTTTTATAAAAGTTTAGCTAATTTTGTTAGGTTTTTTGGGGGGTTGTTAGCTTCTTTTTTCTTTAAAAAAAAACTCCTTTTTCTTTGATTTTATAAATCTTTTTTCATATCTATTTCTCCTCTAAAAAAAGAATAAAAATTTTAATGAGCTTTCCTTACAATAATCTCATGAGGCAAACAGTACAAATATCACCCTCTCTGTTCTCTAAAGAATATACTGACAACCAATGAGAGAAGGCAAGTGATTTGTTTGAGATTGCAAAATTAGTAAATAATTGTTCCATCTGCACCACTGATTCAGGTCACATATCCAAAGATTTCAGATTAGAAGGTACTTCAGGAGACCATTTAGTCCACCCCCCATTAGTTCTGAGTTCTAAAGTCTTAATCTTCATGTCTTCTAAGAGCTGCCCCTTTCCCTCCCTTTCATATGCCCCCATGCTCAGCCTCTGCCATCTTCAGGTCTAGAAGACTAAAGATCTCAAGACTCATTCATTTAATGCTATAAGGTGAGTGTGTGCTACAGCCATGAACCAAACTGAGATCTTTGTTCTTCATCCCAAACACTGTGTCCTAAAAATCAAGAAAAGGCAACATCGTCATCAACTGAACAACAACAATGCCATTCATGACCAATCCCTTCCCAGCTACCTTTCCAGACTTCTCATGCCTCATACCCCACTATTCTTCAATCTTTTATCTTTTCCATCTAGTGATTCTCGTTTGCTTGCTGTTCCTTAAACAAAACAAGAGATCCCAAGACTAGAGAACTCTTCTCTCTCAACTCCAGGCATTTTCTCTGTCATATCTGGAATGCTCTTTCTCCTCATTGCCACCTTCTGGCTTCTTTCAAAATCTCACAGCTTAAATCCTACCTTTTATGGGTAGGTTCCTAAACTCTGAAATTTAGTGCTTTCCTTCTATTGATTATTTCCCATTTATCCTGCATATAGCTGTTTTGTACATAATTGTTTGCATATTATCTCTTCTAATTGGCCTATGAGCTCCTCAAGGATGGAAACTGTTTTTGCATTTTTTTCGTATCCTCAACACTTAGCACAATATTTGACATTCTGTAGATGCTTAGTACATTTTACTGATTGAGGGGACTTAAAATTGCCAGACAATTGCCAATTTTCTTGTGTCATAAATATATTTCAATTAATTTAAGCACAAAGTCATTTACAGTATTTTGTCTACTATCTATGCCTAGGTCATTCTCTACAACAGGAAGCTAGCTTAGGAAAAAATCTAGTTTACATTTCACAACTCTTAATACCTGAAGAAAACAATAACAGGACCAGCCTAAATCTTCCCTCCAGAAGTACTGCCTAACCTAGACCTAACATCAAATCCTAAATGAGGGGATAGACCAGAAGAATGAGCTAACAACCACCAAAAAAAAAAAAAAAAAAAACAATCCCACTTTATAGAACTATTATAGTGGCAGAAAAGCTCAAAACATGAATCCAAAATTAGAGAATGTCTCTAAATATTTACAAGCAAAACTTCATAGAAAAACCTAGGTTGGGCAAAAATTTAATTAGAATTACTGGAAGAAATGAGCCAAGTATTTTTTTTTTTAATAGTTTAAAATGTCTTTACAAATGAAAGAAAGCAGCACTTGAGGAAAATTTTGGAAAAGAAATGAGAGCTATGGAAGAAAAAAAAGGATTTAATTAATAGTGTGGCATAAGAATAACATTCTGTAAAAATTAAGAATGGCTCAAAAAGAAGCAAAAGAGTTTATGAAATAATAAGGAAGATTTACAAAATCAGAAGTCTGAATATATAAGAAAAAAAGCAAGATACCTCACAGCAAAAACAACTAACCTGGAAAACAGATCAAGGAGAAAAAATTTAATAATTACTGGATTCCACTTTCCTGCCTCATTCCAAAGAATGGAAATCCCAGCTCAGTCACAGCAAGCACAGCAGCAAGTTAAAGCGGGGGTAGAAAAGGAGGAATACCTTTCTGTCCTCCTATTTTAGACTCCCTTGATATGACTAGGAATATTATTTACATTATTCTGTTTCATTCTGTCCTTTTCAGTTTTAGCTGCCAATGGTGATGGTGATCCCCACTGAACTCAGAAGCTGCGGCCATGGCAACTTTGAAGTCAGGATTCTAGGTGAGATGTTGTGGTCAGCCCAGAAGAGAAGTCCCAAAAAGCTAAGGTAATCAGAGATTGAAGCCCAAGAGGGGTTTTGACCCTTGGAATTGAGCCTGAAATTTATAGGAACTGAACTAAACTGATTGTACATTTGTTTTATACCTTGGCAATAAATATTTCTTTGCTAAGGCTAAAGTGACTGCCAGTGGTTAAAGGGAGCTAGGGTACAGGGAAGTAGCACCTTCCTCCCCCCCCCTCCCCACACACACACAAACACTACAAGTCATTTGCCTTGGTATAATTTTGCTAACTTTTCATTTTCATGTAAGGACTGGCACAACTATTTAAGTGCCGATATAGTGATATAGTCTACATGACTGAATTCTGTATATTAAGTTTAATGTAAGAAATCTGGCAAGGGGAGCTAAGTGGTAAAGTACATAAATCGTTGGACCTGAAGTCAGAAGATTCATCTTCCCGAGTTCAAATTGGGTCTTAATTTATTGAACTTCCACATCTGTAAAATGCCCTAGAGAAGAAATTAACAAACCACTCTAGTATCTTTGCCAAGAAAACTGCAAATGGGGTCACAAAGATGGGTACAAATGAAAAGAATGAACAAGAGAAGTCTAGTATGACAATTGGTACTATCTTGTAGAAATATTTACATTGTTCTTTTAGCATTTAAATTGGCCTAGACTATTTGCATTTTGTGAAAACAAAATATCCAACATCTTAAGATAAAAATGCCTATACTTAAAATCCACAAGTAGCTGCCTTGGTACTTCTCTAACTGCTCTAACTTTTTTGTCCTGATAAGTGTGAAATTCCATTTGGTTTACTCGGGAAGAAGCACAGATCTGTGAATATGTAAAACTTGTTATTTGGGAATAAACAAAACTTTAGTTTGTACATGTGGAATTGTATATATAATCATAAAACATTGGCTGTTCTGAGACTTGAGTATCTCACACTAGAGAAGCAAGTGAATGGAAATTATTTCTGTCTCTCCAGAGACCACTAGAGAACCATTTTGAATTTGGGACAAGGACTTGTTGTTAATCAAAATGAACTCATTCTTATTTTCTGAGGACATCAACTTTCAAACAAAGCTAAATATATAATGGGATCTTACAAGCATGCTAAAAAAAAGACCTAACATGGAGATGCCCTACTTCCCTGAATCCCCTATTATGTCTTTTAACCAAGTAGATGATTCCAGGGTTGGAGCAATGATTACCTTTACAGCCAGGATTCTAGGTGTGAAGCTGTAGTCTGACAAGAAAGCCCTGATAAGCCAGGGTGCCTGGGATTAGAATCGAAATAGGTTTTTAAACTTGGAACTGGGATTGTGCTTTATAATAAAAAAAAAAAAAAAAAAAAAAACCAAGGCAAGCTATTTATATATTTGATTTAGTTTCTTTGAAGTAAACATGTATTTGTCAAAGCTAAAGAAAAAAAAAATCCATTATCATGACCTAAAAAAAGAACCTAGGTATCATATTCCAAGAAATCTTAAAACTGCCCAGATCTTTACCAAAAGGAGACAGTAGAAACTGAAATAATCTACTAGCCATCTCCTGGAAAAAAAAAAATCTCCAAATTAAAACTCACTCATCAAATTAAAACTCATCAAATTAAAAAACATCACAGCCAAAGCTTACAGGATAAAGAAAAATACCAAATAGCAGCCAAAAAGAATGAATTCATGGAACAATACACCAGATTATACATGATTTGGCATCCACCACAACAACAGAATACAGAAATCTAGAAGGCAAAAGATACAGATTTGTAGCTACAGATAACTTTCCCAGAAAAACTGAGTACAATACCACATGGAGGGGAAAAAAAAACACCTGACCTTTAATGAAATAGAACACTTTGAAGCATTCCTGATGAAAAGTTCAGTTTTGTAGAAATTTTAATGTTAAAACTCAGCAGTTTAAAAGAACATAAAAAGGTAAAAATTAATAAGTTAAACAAAAATAAACTGCTTACATTCTAACATGGGGAGATGGTACATGTGCTAAGAACCTAGTCATCAGGAACATAGGCATGTCTAATTGGACAGAAGGCCTGGAAGTGGTTCTGTTAAGTCTGGATGATCTTAAGACAAGAGTGGAAAGGGAGAGGAAGAGAAACAGGGGAGGGACAGAAAAAGGAAAGGGAAGATTAGGAAAATTATCTCAAATCATCAGAGTGCACAAGTAGACAACTATACAAACAAGGAGGAGAAGGGAATACCTTTTACTTGAACTTTACCTATCCTCATCTGAATTGATTAAAGAAGAAAATATAATACATCTTTCAAGGGGAGAATTCTGAGAAGATGGCAGAGTAGATCAATGAATTTAAAGCCTCCAGATTTCCCCCACAAACAGAAAAAAATTTGTACTTCAGGGAAAATATAGACTGGTGAAAAATCAAGAAGAGTTGGGGCAGAACAGGAGTCCTCCTCTTAGAATGCAAGAAGATAGGAAGAAAAACTTCAGGTTGGGATTAACCACTGTGAAGGGCAAACACCTCCAGGTTAGCTCCCCTTCAACACCAAGTGGGGCACCCTGGAGCTAACTGGGTTTGGCTGGACCTCAGCAGGAACCACCGAGAAGTTCACCTTCAGAACAGCCTGGGAGCAGGAAAGTTTTGAGTCTCAACCTTGGCTGATTAGGAATGCCAGGCCTCCTGTGCTGCAGAGACTCAGCTATGGAACCCAGCACATCCAGTGAAGTACAGAGGCAGTGGGGCAGGGATACTGCTGGCTGCAGGCACTTGCAGGGGCAAACTCTTGTTTTGAGGTCCAAGGTCAGAGAGGAGAGCTGAAGTGAAGCTAAAAGCACCACCACCCCCATATGATTAGAGGTGCTTGCACTAATACTTCTCATTTAAAAAAAAAAAAAAACTTAACAGGCAAAGTAAAGAAAACCCAACCATAGAAACTTATTATGGTAATAAAGAAGACTAGGGTTCATCTTCAGAGATGAACACTGGAGTAAAAAAAGCTTCTTCCACCCGAAGACTAATGTTAAATGGCTATCTGCCCAGAGGGAATTTATAGAAAAACTCAAAAAAAAAAAAAAATAATTAAAAATAAGACACACTGAGAATAAACTAAGAAAAAAATAAATAAAAACCATCCAAGAAAATCAAGATTATGGGGGAAAAAAGGTTAAACTATTAGAAAAGAAAATAAATACAGAATCTTAAAGAAGAAAATAACTCTTTAAAAATTAGAATTAGGCAAGGTAAAGCCAGTGAAGCTGAGATTAAAAAAAAATAACAAACAGAATATAAAGAATGAATAGAACCCAATGGGAAGTTATTAAATAAATAATGGGGAAAACAATTAAATTATTAAATGATGATTTTGAGATGCGAGAAAAATAGGGGGGAAAGGGAAGAGGGGAAAGAAGGAGGGAAGGTGAGGGAGAAAAAACAATTCAAATACAGCTACATTTAGAATTGCCCAAGACTTATCAGCAGCCACAATAAAAGACCACAGGTCCTAGAATAATATATACAAGCAATCAAAATAACTATGCCTTTGGCCAAAAATATCATAATCAACAAAATAATCTATAATATTGAATGGGGGAAAAAACGGATATTCAGCAGACTTGCAGATTTCCAAGACTTTCTTTAAACCAAACCCAAACTCATTTACATATAGCCCTATATCAAAGATTAATTTCACGGAACTTAGCATGCACAAATTGTTTGTTTTTACATAGAAGGCTGACATCAGCAACTAGGTAGCTCGAAAGAAAGACTGGGGCAGCAATGAGTATAATCTGACTCTAAAAATCAAAACTGTCCAGGAAAATGTAAAAATAGCAATATTTATAGTAATATTATAATTATATAAATGAGATGCAGAGGAAGAATAAACCTGGAGGCATTAGAAACTGAAAATTGAAAAACCTACACATATCAAGAATGGGTTAAGTAAGAAACACTACATATATATCATGAAGGACATAGCACCCTCCAAAATCTATAAAGAAATAAAAAAGTGATGGATGAGCAGAGTAGGAAGCAAAGGATGAAGGAATAAGAGAAGGGAAGGATCCATGGGGGAGGCGAGATTAAATAATAGCAAGGCAAGTTAAGGAACAGAATTAAAGTAGAAGAGTTAGCAGAGATAGGAAAAAATATATATATACACAAATACTACAACAAGGATCAGGAGTAGAATTTATTAGAAAAAAAAAATTTCAGCTGATAACCATTGACCTTAGACTAAGTCAAATTTAAAGATTCAATCAAAAGAGAAATCTACATTATGTCAGCCATACCAATATTGTTTTGGATGCATGTTTACACATGGATAAATGTGGTGTGTGTATATATATATATATATATATAATATATATATATATATATGTGTGTCTGAGTATATGTAGATATGTATTCATGTTGCTTTAGGGATGAGTATAAATAGATATATGTATATGTGTGTAGGTCAATGGGTGGGTGTAAGTATGTGTGTGTATGTGTATCCATATTTGGATATATAGATATATCTGTGCTTAAGTATAGCCTGCTATGGAGAGGGGGGAGAAAGGAATGAAAGGAGGGAAAAAAGATTAAAATTTTTTTTAAAAAGTGCAGTAGAGAACAAAAGAACAACCTACAAGGAAGCAAAGAAAAGATGGACACTTATAAATATAATTTCTTTTACCATTACATATCCTTTCTTGACCTGGAAATTTATTGTTATATATTTTAAATCCTCCCTGATGTTTTGCTGGGCACATGACAATGTTAAGTTTTATCTTCCTTTTCTATCTTTCTTTAATAAACATGATTTTTTTTTAAAAAAATGAAAAAATACATCTTACTAAGTAAGAAAATAGGAGAGAAAGAGGTAAAGAGAGATTTATAGGACAGATTAAGGGAAGTATAAATTCTAAGCAGATATACAAAAATATTTATAGCTCTTTCTAGGTTGTAAAAGACTGAGAATCTGAGGGGCTGCCCATAAATTAGGGAATGGATAAACAAAATCTAGTATATAAATGTGATGGAATAATAATGTACTATTCTTATCAGCATAATGATCAATCAGGATTCCAGAAGATTAATGATAAAATACGCTATCTAATTACTTACTGATAAGGGATATGAAGGTCTTAGAATGCAGAATAAAACAAATATCGTGGAAATGGTTAATGTGGAAATTTGTTTTGATTAACTACATATTTTTAAAGAGTTGGATTTTGATATACAAATCAAATATTTGAACATTAAAAAAAATAAAATGAATCCGATTTTGAGCTGGCAGGGAATCTAGAGTTCATTTTATAGATAAAGAAATAAGACCCAGAGAAGTTAATTATGTATTCAAAATCCCATATGTACCTTGAAGGAGAACCTGGATTCAAACCTGACCTCCTGACTCCAAAGCTCTTTCCACTACACCATCCTGAGCCACCTGCTTTCAATGGTCATTCATTCTTCATGGTAATGGGTGCTCATAATTTCTACTCAGTAACTTGCAAATATGTCCCACTATATATAAGTGGATTTACTGAAAAACTCATTTCTATAAAGGTCTTCCTACCTCCAGCTACAAAGCCAGAAAGTATGAGTCACAGATATGAATTTTATTGACAAGTCACTTTCTCCTGATGAAAGCCTCAATGTCCAAAAAAGACTGTAGTCCTTTTTCATGACTACATCTGTCACTAAAAATAAATAAATAAAGCTATTTCAGTTTCCTACTTTAATCTATAAATTTTATCTTGCTCTACACCAACAAATACAGATCAGAGTTGCTAGATCATGAAGCAAAATCTTCTAAGTTAAAACAGAGTCAGAAGAGAGATACCAGAAAGACAAATATTGGCCTGAAAAGAACTGCTGTTACTCCCAACACAATCATTCCATGAGAGTTTATAATCTTTGTAAATCTAAACACCACTTGGAAAGATCTGCAATCTTTACCAAATGGTAACCAATACTATCATATGAAGATAGTATTTCATAACTTGTTATCTGTGTTCATAAGGTTGAGAATCATAATGTTTTTTAATTAAGTTAGTTAAAATGAATCAGCAATGCCAAATGTGAGCCATAGAATTCACTTAGCAACCTGGAAAAAATATAAGCTGTGTTTCAAGTATAACCTCCTTAAAACCAGGAAACACAATACAATCTATGTCATTAATATGCTAGAAACAAAGTCTCAAAGAAGAAGAGAAATAAGACATCTATCAGGGAGCCCAACCTATATATTGTTTTCATTCTAAAATTTATTTTTAAAAGCTAATCTATTTCTCCATTATAACCTGATTATCCAAGTTAATGACAGCCAAAAGGTTTCAGTACCTCTGAACAAAATTTTAGAATTGAACAAAATGATGAACTAAGGAACCATGTACTAACTCAATGAACTTAGTATCAAACAATATGCTCTTTCACATTATAAAGTCCCCTGAGAAATAAAAATATCTAAATTCTAACAAGAAATGATGAGGTTCCCATGTATAATATGCTCTATTGAGTCCAGCTGAAAAATAAAATGTTACAACACCACTTTTATGGCCTGAAAGAGAGAACCTTCCTTCCAAAGTGGCTCAATTAGAGTAAGAGCCCATTCTTGGTAATAGGACATCTGCCAGAATAAATAACTCCTCATATATAAGAATTCATATAAAGTACTTTACAGCAGAAATGAATTATTAATATTTATTTTGTAAATAGAGAAGCTGTAATTAAAATATGTATTGCTTTAACTTTGCTATTTAACATCCCGGGAACAGTGGAATCATCTGTGAAGTCACAAATACTCGATCCCAATTCCTACCATTGGAAGAAAATGAAATCCTACCCAACCTACATAGTCAAGCTCAAATGTTAACATCGCCATGAATCCTTCCCTGACCTCAGCCCCTTAATAAATGATCTTTGCTCACATCATACAAACAGCATGTGGTAAAATAGCATATGGTTTATACTTTTCTAATACAATTAAATTCTATTTTCCACTACAATCATGTGTTGTACAACCCTATGGCTATGGAAATGTGTCAATTATCTTTCTATCTTTACTAGCATTAAATACAGGCCCAGAATATAGTATACAATTAATAAGTATATGGTAAACTGCTAAAGTGAACCTTTAAAGCCTTGATTTAATCAATATTATAGAAATAAGCATAAGTTAACATAAGTAACCTGTGATGACCGCTTTAGCACCCTGGATACCTCAGAATCAGCCGGCGTCAGGATAAGCAAAAGTCCTTGGTCTTTATTCTTGGTCTTTAGAGGTAGGAGAGAATTGGGTGGACACAGAACCTCCTCTACCTTCCTCCTTCCTCTCCTGCCCAGAAGTGACTCTGGCTAGTCTTACTCAACTCCCTAGTCCCTCCTACAATTCTCTGTATACACCAATTATGGAGCCAGCACAGAATAGTGGGAAGGGCCATTTTCCAAGCATGTGCTCATAGAGGATTATCCAATCGGTAGTTAGCCTTAAGTGCTTGTTGTCTGACCTCAGGGCATGAACTCAAGAGTTTCAGTCCTTTAAGCTAACCAAAAACAATACTAAAGAAAAAACAAAATCTTTACTATGCTAAAGGACTTGTGGTGAAAAATGCTATCTATTTCCAGAGAAAAGACTGATAAACTCTAAGGGAATATGAGTTAGTACATGGTTCCTTAGTTCATCATTTTGTTCAGTTCTAAAATTTTGTTCAGAGGTACAAGAACCTTTTGGTTGTCATTAACTTGGATCATCAGGTTATAATGGAGAAATAGATTAACTTTTAAAAATAAATTTTGGAATGAAAACAATATATATGTTGGGCTCCCTGTTAGATGTCTTATAGCTTATATGGAAATAGATTTTGGATGACTTCACATGTATAATAGGTAACATATTATTTGACCTCTCAATGAACTGCAGAGGGCTGGAGGGAAAGAGAGAATTTGAAACTTAAATTTTTTAAAATGAATGACTATTGGGGGAAGAGCAGTGAGAACACTGTAACCAAGTAGGTATAATGATCATGTAACAGGATCACACAATAATCAAAAAAGGAAAGGGCTACAGAATATAATGTCAAAAAGAAAGAGTCATTTTACCATAGATTCAATTTTCAACCTGCAAATAAGAAACCAACTTTCCATGAACCAGGAGCTATGATAAAAGGCCCTACTATGGTTAGAATAGCCTAAGCCTGATCTTATTTGTAAGGCTTAATAAGAATTTGCATACATTTACCAAAAAAAAAAAAAAAAAAAAATAGGAAAGAAACAGACCAGCTGAGCTCAGGTCCCTGCACCCTGCCCCAGTGGTGGAAATTCTATCATTAAAATGCATTCCTTGAAGTAACCAAAACAAAATATACTTTAAGCTATTTTGAGTAATTGATATAGAGTTAATTTGATTTATCAGATTAGTCATTCCCTTGAGCAAAGTAAACAGAAATTTTGAACTGGGAAGAAAGATAATTTAAGGCATTAATTGACAGCACAGGGGGATGCCTAGGAGGCAAGAAGAGGGATTGAGAAGGAAGGCAAAGTGATTCTTTTTGTACAGCAAAATAATGTTTTGGTCATGTATACTTATTGTGTATCTAAGTTATATTTTAATATATTTAACATCTACTGGTCATCCTGCCATCTAGGGGAGGGGGTGGGGTGGGGGGGTAAGAGGTGAAAAATTGGAACAAGAGGTTTGGCAATTGTTAATGCTGTAAAGTTACCCATGTATATATCCTGTAAATAAAAGGCTATTAAATAAAAAAAAAAAAAAAAAAAGAGAAGGAAGGCAAAGAATGAAGGGGAGAGGAGAAGAGAGAGACAGGAAAAGATAACGAAGTGTGTCAGTTAAAAGTACACAACCATCCAGGTTTCTTCAGGGATAAGCCATCTTCTTGGCTGATCAATGTGGAACTTTAATTCCTATGTCCAGAAGAGCACCAGAACTTCAGTAGGGAGGGAAAAAAAAAAAAAAAAAAAAAGAAAGAAAAAAAAACTTGGAGATGTCACTATGTTGCAGCAAAAAGAACACCAGGTTGGCAGCCAGGAAATCTGAATCCTACTCTAATCTCTGACATGAGCTTTCCAGGTGACCTTCATTGGGTAAGTGATTTCCCCTTATTGGACCTCATCTGCAAAATGAGTACACTAAACTATATGACTTCTAAGGTCCCTTCCCTCCCCTTCCAACTCTGAGATTCTATGATTCTTCCAATTTGTGATTATCCTACCAATGAGGTGTGAACTTACATGAATGAAGGTGTTGCTTCCACTTGGCTGCTGATCTCTCCTTTCCTTCCAGGCTGCAAAGATCCCTGTTCTCCACCTGAGTGGGAATGGGAGAGATCAGGCTGTACCCTAACCAGGGGGAAGTCCAGAGGCCTAGTGTGGCCTACTTAGCACTGACCCCTTTGTCCAAGGAAACAAAATAAAATACATCTTGGTTTTAAAACATTTTTTTTCTGAAAGTGTTTGATAATACAATATAGCTCAATGTAGTGAAAGAGGCATCTCAGTCTCAGCTCCTGGTCTACTTATTTCAAGTATCATTTAATATTTTATATTCCTTCATAATGAAAGAAACTTTATGATCTTTATATTTCCTTGGAATGAGATGTAAACTTTATGCAATGTTTTAATAATGAAAATCAAATAATTCTCCTTTGTTTGAACAAAATAACACAAGATAGTATAGAAGACAAGGCTTAACTTTCCTGGGATAGCTGTCACATATTAGATAGATACAAAACAAACTGAGTAATCATTTTACAAATATACATACACCTCATTGGTCTGAATATAGCCCATATCTCTAAAATGAAATCTCTTTGAAAAGGAAAAGAAATATATTTATTTATGTACACAATAAAAAACGACACAGATTATAGACCAGACTGGATTTTTCATATTGAATTAAGGGGGAAAAAGTACAATTCCATTCTAAAGTCAAGGAGGATATATGCTATTTTCTCCAAGATGAGAATTCCCTAACTGCATAGTGGATAATAAGACCTGTTTTTCTACAGTCACTGTAATTTGGGTTACAAGACCAACGTATAAGATCAGAGTTAATAAATATGTACTTTTACTGCTGTAGAATCATAGAATCTTACAGTTTATTAATGAATGAATCAGTTCTTTTTATAATAGTTCAATTTAACAAAAAGTATCTACAATGACAGACAGCACTACCTCTGCCATAAGAGGCCTGGTTACCTCAAGTGACAGAAAAAATGCTGGACCACAAAGCAATCCCTCTCCACACTTAGAAAGTCTTCCTCATTTTGAGCTAAAATTCTATCATAACTTTTACCTTCCTATAACCTCTAGGATTACACAAAACAAATGTGTTCCCTCTTCCCAAGGAGAGCTCTTCAATTACTTCTTGAAGACATCTACCATGCCCTACTCCACAATCTTCTTTTCAAGAAGACTAACTACATGATCACTACTTTCAAATATTAACTAGAAGTTAATTTGTCATCTCTCTTTCAAAGGTAGAGGAAGTTCTATAATATGTAAATTATACTTGAATATGTAATATTTTCCAAGGGGAGGAAGCAAACTTGCAAGGGTAAAGAGATATCTAACCTTCTCCAATCCACAAGAAAAGAATAATTTAACTGTTTTCACCCTAAAGGCACTACAAGTTATCCCCATTGACCTAAAGGGGTAGGGCAGTGAGACATTTCCCAATAGGCCCCATTAGGACCAGAGAATGCTAACAGGCCCAGAGAAATCTGAGCATTAACTCTCTTCTAGGAGGGAACATATCATCTCTCATTCTTCCAATGAAAAGTTTTCTAATACAGGGACAAAGAAAGAAGGATAGTCTACTCTTGGGTTGTGATTTTCCAAGATTTAGAACGTTCTGAGCACAATACTATTGCCTTCCCACAGCCCACCCTACCCAAAAGAATAGTCCTTGTTGCTTATCTGTTAGGATGCCAAATAGTCTGGTGAGATTTAGTATCATCGTCCTTTATAGCTTACTCAATATGCTGCTGGCTTTATACTATTGTCATTTGGGTGGGCTCCCTTAAGTATCTGTTAACAGTAGAAAAAGCATTGGCTTTGATATCAGAAAGCTTAAGCTTGCATCCCCATCTCTGACATTAACAACTTTTGTGACATTAGGCAATTGCCAATCTCTTTGGTCCTTAGTTTCCTCATTTTTCAAAGGAAGGAGTTAACTTTGATGACTTCTAAGATCCCGTCTGGGGCAGATCCATGGCATTCTTGAGTTTAAAAGCCACTACAGGTGGTCTTCCCTGCCCCTCCAATTTGCTAACCTAGTCTAAGAAAGATTTAATTGTCATTGCTTCTTATAAATGAAGTCTAGAACCAGATTCTTCAGTACAGGAGCAAAGCAGTTTTGATCCAGAATAACTTCCCTCCTTCCTTCCAGATGCACACCCCCCCAAAAAAAAAAAAGTTACTTTTGTTACTCATTTCTGAATCTTTCTGATAAAAGTAAAATTATCTTTCAAAAAAATTACCTATTCACAAGGCTAGAGCTTTTAGTGCTCTCCTTTGACTGAAAACATGTTGCCTCTTACCCTCTTTAACCTCTAAGTTGCCATATTCACCTTATTTCATTGTCTAAGGTGGGAAAGTCTGTAGGAAAAGTCAGCAAACCAAGGAGTTTTTCCCAAAAATCTAAGGTATCTTCTTTTTCACAAACAACCTTTTCACCAATGAGATATGCATTCACTGCTGATCTACATTTACATCTAGCATGGACTGAAGTAGGAGGAAGAGAACTGAGCAAAAAACAAACAAACAAACAAACAAACCCAAAACTTTAAAAATAAAGAGCATACCTCATTTTACACAGGGGAAATGAAGACCAAGGAGGAAGAGAGAGTGGGGAGACATGAGGAGTCGGGAGGCTTCTACAATTGTGTCATTTAGAATGCATTTCCTTGTAGTATATGTCTGTTTTGAAAAGTTTGGGGAGAAGCCTCCAGATGGACAATTTCATTAAGGAAAAAAACTCCTTCCCAGTATACTAGTAAAAATTAGCATTTTGTTAGTCACTCACAGTCTTAGAGAATCATCATGAAGAGAGTAAGTTTAAGTAACTTGCACATAATTTTACAACTATTATGTGTCAGAAGAATCTGAACTCACTTCTTTCTGATTCCAAAGTCAGCTTTCCAACCACTATTGATGTGGGTGATGGTAGATACCAGATGACGGCAGGCACTAAAAGTTGGAGTTCAGTCATGTGAAAAATTCACAATAACCATTCTTTTTGGCAAAGATAGATATGTTTCAGAAAACAGGTTACAGGAATGATAAATATGAAATAAAGTTGGGAGAACATAGAAAAATAATTAATGATGTAAGCCATAAGTAACCATAAGTAAATTTTATAGGGAAAATTTAACCTCAGGGACATGACTGAGATTTTTGACAGAACATGGCAAGATGAGGCTGCCCAAGACCCCTACATGAGATGGGCCTCAAGGGTTTGACATAACTTGGATTTCTGACTGTATGAACTCTCCAGAATGTGGGACCACAAAGCAAAACTGATTTCAATCAGTACCTTCTCCCTGTCTGCCCTAGGGATCTAAACTTCAGTTTCTCTCTAATACACCCACCATTCAGGATCTCATCATTTCCCGCTTATTTAATTTGTTAAAGAAATCTTTTGAAAAGTGAGTTGGGGTCCCTAAACAGAAGGGGATCTAACCAATCAATGCTGAAATTTTAGGGGCCAAATTCTGGGACTAAGTTATGTCCAGACACAAGGCCTCATCATCATGCAATGCTACCTATGCTGAAAACAGTATAAAACTGATGGTACTACAAATAAAATGAGAATGAGTTGTTACCCTTCCTTTCAAAAATGCAATTAACATAATTCAGCAAATGATCTTTTTAAACTGATATATACTTATATGTAAGTGAATTTTTCAGCTTACAATAATGATAAAAGCCAGAAATAAATCTGAAGCTATCTTTAAACAAATTTAAAAAAGTTTAAACCAAAAAGTCAGATAATGCTAACAAACTGAAAACTAATCCAAATGCTTACATATCCAGGAGATAAGGTATTTAGAAATTCTATTAGGACCCCAAGACCCAAGCAACAGTTAAAGAAGCTGAAGCTGATTTGATCTGACTCAAAGCATAGAGATCAGGGTAGGGAAAGTAAACAAGAAAAAAGTAGTGGGAAGAAGATGAAAGTAAGACAAAAGAAAAAGCAACCAAGACAGAGCAGCCCCACCAGGCTTAGAAAATCCCTTCCACCACCACCATACTACACCCCAAGGAGGCACTGCCCCTGCTATTTCTAAAGTGTTAAGGAACTTATACAGGCTGTCAGGGAACCGCAATTGAGTCCTCTATACTAGAGAGAGAGAGAGAGAGAGATTGAGAGAGAGAGAGAGAGAGAGAGAGAGAGAGAGAGTGTTGACTAGAGAACTCTAAAATAGTTGGTAGCTTATTTCAGATACAACAATATTGTCAGAGAATTTTGTTTACAGCAATTCCAGTGAAATAAAGGCATTTTAGGACATCTCAGTAAAATTATCAATGAAATCTGAGCAACAGTCTCAGAGTTGCTTCTTCCTCATCCTAATAGTTCCTGTAGCAGTTGAAAGATGATGGAAGCAGAGAAGACACTCTTTTCAGCAAAGAGGCTCATAGCATTGTGTAGGAAAAGCTTCAAGAAGGATTTACAACAAACAGAAATGCATCTAATTGCCTAATTTGTATGTTAGGCACTGTGCTAGGCTGGGAAGCATATAGCCTGCCAAAAGGTTTAAACTAAGGTTGACAGGGGATTTCTCAATGAAAATTTAATATTTGTGGGAAAATCAAAGCACAGGTCACAGAAAGTTTCAGGGCTTTTAAAATTATTTATTCAAATAATTTAGTTGACTAATTATCTAAATCATAGATCCCCAGAATGGGAGATTATCCAGGATTTCATTCTTTCATTCAACAAGGTCAGACAGCATGTCCATTTTACAGATGAATTAACTGAGAAAGATCCAAACAGGAAGTAGAGGAAAACAGAACAGAACTCTGGTTTTCACTAGCCCACAGTGTACTGGCTGGCAATTCTAATAGTGTGGAAACACACAGAAGACTTCAATGTATACTTTCTACTTCTCTCAGCATAAATAAAAAAGTGGTCAATAAGAATCGGGTATAAGGAACCCTCCATAAACCAATACCACAACCAAATACTTACACAAAGAACTAGAGGTGATCCGCTTTCTGGGTAGCCCATCTTGACTGGGTTTTTCAGAGGCTAAAGAACTTCTTGTTTGAACGTGCCTCTTCACTGAACTCTCCTCAGGTTCTGGTGTCTTCTCAACTCCATGGAAATATTTCATGTGATAGTGCAGGAGTTTAGCTTTGCGGAAGAATTTTAAACAGTCCACGAAGGTGCATCTAAACTTGTGGTCTAGGTCGACAGTAGGAGCTTTTGAAGTAACAAATTCATCTCTCTTAAAAGTATTTGTTACTGTAAGAACAAAAACAAAGATGCCTGTTGCTTATTCTTTATTTATTAGCTGGCATCTGACAGTCAAAACACAAAGAAACATGCATGCAAAAAACATCATTTGATGTATATCAGGCATGCATACCTGTGAAACAATAGATTAGCCTGCACTCTGACTGCACTAATTCAAGGGAGCCCTTAAGACAGATGTAATCATGGGGGGAAAGGAGTGGAGGAAGAGTTGGCCAGGCAATGAAGGAATAGAGGCCAGAGTATAAAGAAAATGGGCTATGAAAATGGAAAAATTAAGGAGAAGCTGAACCTCCATTTATTTCTTGATATTCTAGGCCAGGAGTTAACTATCACTCCAACTCTGGAGTAGAATGAATGGACTCAGCAGGACTTTTACAGAATGATTAAAAGAAAATGTTTGCAAACTAAGAATTTCAAAAAGATCCTTACTAAAGTAGAATTAAGTAAAATTTAAGTTTTGGCACTGAGTTTTATGGTTGTAGAACTATCAGTAAAATAGGAAAAACAATTTGATTCATTTGAATTAGTAAACATGATAGTATATAGATAATGAACACTTCTCTGGAAGCAAAATATTGGGAGCTACTGTTTCTGTATTAAAGTAAAACTGAAGCGAAATGATCTGGCATTACTAAGTTAATATTAATAAACAGCAAAAATGTTTAAATAAATATACAT